>NC_041388.1:121942461-121970353 GCF_002162155.2 Triticum dicoccoides | reverse complement strand
GAGCCACCGAGGTTGACCCGCTACCGGTTTTCCCGGAAAAATCGTTCGGTTTCGCCTGTTTTTGTTCGGTTTTTTTTAGTTTCCTTTTTTTCTTTAGATCGGTTTTCTTTCGGTTTAGGCTAATTAGCGAGCGTTCGCTCGTTCGTTCATTTTAACGAACGCGTTCTTCGTTTAGATCTAGTTAACGAACGTTCATTCGTTAAACTGTTCGTTGTTTTTCTTTTTCTCGGATTAAATCCGCGATTTTTCTAATCGCGATTTCTGATCCGATTTTCGTTTTAGTTTAACTTTTCGCTCGTTTATCGGAATCAGGCGATTCAAGCGTCTGGAGTTTCGTCTCGAAGCTCTCTTTCCGTTTAGCCAACTTGAACAAGTTTTTGCCACTGTAAAAATTGCCTTAGATCCAGAATAGTAAATGAAGCCCGTTTCTTTTGCCGTTTGTTTTCCGTTGCTTCGTTCGATTTGATTCTTTTTGCGAACCGGAGTTCTTAAGTTGAACTTTCTGGTTAGATATCTTATTTGAGTTTTACTTGTGCATTAGTCGAGTACTTATTGTATGTTTGTTTGTTTGCGATAGAGTACCCGGAGTGCGCCGCTTGCTACTTCGAATCGCTAGGTTTACCGGATCATCAGCAAGGCAAGTAACACTTTGATCATGTTTTTCCCTCTACCCAGTTTTATTGCATTAGAGCAATCCTCACTCATTGCATGATTAGGATCTAATTAAATTGTGGGTTTGGGAAGTAGATGAGGTAGTACCTATTACCTGTTGTTATCTAACCTTTGGGAGTTACTTCTACGTTTGCTTATTATGCCATGCTATGCTAGTAGATGTGGATTGGGTGAGTGTTTCCATGACAGATGTGAGATTGTTAATTAATGGTTTATTTAAGGTGGCAACTTAAATACACATCTGGGTGGATTGAGGCACCTGGGTATTCCAGCGATTGCCTGTTTTTCTTTATGGACCGCCACCCAGGCTCAAAGGGATCATGAGATTATTCATGCTAGAAACTTCCGTGTGTAGCCACAAGCTATTATGGGCTCTAGCATAGTTGATTAAGTCGTGCGAACTCTTACAATGGTAGACTAGCAAATGCAGGGGATGTAGGTTGGTACGGTCTACCCGTTCGTATGGTGCTAGCGCTTCTGAAAGACTATGTCTCGGTCATCCGTTTCTCAAACACCATGTAGTGCGAGAAATCCAACGGAGGAGATCGAGTCTTGTCGGGAAAAGTGCGCAAACCTCTGCAGAGTGTATAAACTAATCATGGTTAGTCGTGTCCCCGTTTATGGACATCTTGAGTATCTAGTACCTGGATTATCATGTGTGTCTCAACATGTTACTCTAAATTAATTCTGTTGGGTTTGATTTAATGATGATGTTTAATTGGGATTGAGAATGCTGTCAACCATTCTCAGTGTTTAACAACCACCATGATAGTTAAATAAATTCATTCCTTTGCAGTAGGGAAAATTTGGCTTTACGCAAAAGTGTAACCATAGAGCTTTCCACCAGCCAAATATGCATATAGAATAGCTGTTTCATTCCATTACTCTCTATGTGTTACTTTGCCAGCATATTCCATGTGCTGACCCGTTTCGGGCTACAACGTTAATGTTGCAGACCTTTCAGACGACGATTAAGGAGTTTTAGGTCGTGGTTCTATACTCAGTGATGCCGTTGGAGTTGATGGACTCACTTATCTTCCAAGCCTTCCGCTGTTATCGTTATTAGATGGCCTTATGCCATATTTATTGTAATAAGTTCTCTTTTGAGACACGTGATGTAATAAGTGTGTGATTGCTACTCTGTTATAAATCCTTCAAGTACTGTGTGGTGTCAGCATTACTGATCCAGGGATGACACCTGAGCACAAAGATTAGACTGTTTGAGGTCTGGTCGCTACAAGATGGTATCAGATCACACACTGATTATAGGACATGACCACTAAGCTAAAGACCTAGATCAATACTCACTCTCCTCTCTTTTCTGACTTCTCATCTTCTCTACTCTTTTAGGATGGCGGATGCAAGGAACAAGTTCACACAACCGGATGAAGATACACCCTTTGGACGTCACTTGAAGAAAGTCACTAGATACCTGAACATAGGAGTACCAAGCTTCACCGGAACCTACAACGCCAATTTACCTGAAGAGGAGCGCTGGATGATTCAAGTTCAAGTTCCAGGAAGGACGTTCATGCCAGTCACTGAGCCCATAGAGTTTTCCTTTGATGCACCAACTTGGAGTCTAGGAAAGAGCAAGGCAGCTCACATCGCCATGGGACGCATTGGAGAAGTCTACCGCAATGATCTTAAGGATACTATCTACCAGATTTGTGGGCGCCGAGATGAGCACTGGGAGATGATCAACACCAGAAAGGATAGTTGCAGCTTTTATCCCGGAGTTAAACCAGCACATTCGATGTCAGGAAAACCAGATGTGCGCTGACATGATAGATCTAAAGAAGGCAAAGACAAGAATCAAGGAACTGGAGGAGGAACTCAAGGCTACGCGTGAAGATTATGAAGAGGAAATTGAAGTATCAGTGGAGAAGAATGACGATCTGATCAAGAAGATCGGAATATTTATGGAAGGCCCTACACCGGTAGAAGAAGACAAGGAACCCAAGGAGATTCGCCCGGAAGACTACATCATCATCGACGACACCAACTCGAATCCAGATGATAGCGATGATGACTATGTTGATGAAGCTGGAGCGGATATCATGGAGTCTGCAACCGAAGAATATTTCTAGTAGACCACCTCATCAGTAGTAGTAGTCCACCATGTAAATATAGTAGTCCGATCACTTTTGCGATAGTTAGATCGTTTGTATGCCCTTGTTTGATTGTATGAATGAAGTGAATTATTTGTTTTGCCTCATGTGCATATGGGTAGTGTTTCTCTATAGACCCCCTCTATTCTTAAATCTCATCTTTTCTAAACCCTCAGATGCCTTCGAGACGTGACCCCGGATTTACCTTTCCACCGGAGCTCACCCAGTTGATCCAGCAGCAGAACACTTTGATGCAGTTGCTAGTCTAGAATCAGAATCAGGGGAACAACAACAACAACCCACCACCACCACCACCTGTTGATCACTTAGCCCGTTTTCTTAGGCTGAATTCGCCGGTGTTTTCCAGTAGCACCGAGCCGATAGTAGCAGATGATTGGCTCCGCAAGACAGCTAGGGAGTTGACCACAACAGGATGTACGGATGCGGAAAAGGTGAAGTTTGCTGCACATCAGCTTGAAGGACCCGCATCATCATGGTGGGAGAATTTCACAGCCACTTTCCCTGTCGACACTGTCACATGGGACCAGTTTCAGCAGGCTTTTCGAACTGCCCATGTTTCAGCAGGAGCTATGGCCATAAAGAAGCGATAGTTTTGCAACTTGTGCCAAGGATGACAGACAGTTGGCCAGTATGTGGAGGACTTTAGTAAATTAGCACGTTATGTCCCAGATGACGTTGCTACGGATGCATCAAAGCAGGAGAAGTTTCTGGAAGGACTGAATGATGAGTTGAGCATGCAGTTGATGGTAGCAACCTTCAACAACTACCAGGAGTTGGTAGATCGTGCTCTTATGATTGAAGGAAAGCAGCAGCAGATTGAGAATCGCAAGAGGAAGTATGGACAAGGAAAGCACAATTCAGGAGCTCAGCAGAAGCCATGTTTCACCCCTAGACCGGGAGGACATTTTCAGCATACCCATGGAGGAGGTAGCTCGCACAACCACAATGGCACCAAAAATGGTAATGGGAATGGAGGAAGCAATGGCCAGAACCGCCCCAACCCATCGACCCCAGCCAAGAGAGACCTGAGCCAAGTCACTTGCTTTAAGTGCTAGAAGACCGAACATTATGCCAATGAATGTCCTGAATCCCAGAATGGAAATGGCAATGGAAGCTCGGGGAAGAAGCCGAACCCTTTCAATAGGGGACAGGTGAACCACGTTAAAGTGGAGGAGGTTGAAGAGCAGCCGGATGCAGTAATCGGTAAGTTTTTGGTTAAGTCATTTACTGCACTTGTTCTTTTCGATACTGGTGCATCACATTCATACATATCAAGGGGATTTGTGGATAAGTATAAACTGCCAACCCAAGCCCTTAGGTCACCTATGTTAGTAACCTCGCCTGGAGCAGAATATATGGCTAGTCTATGGTGTGATCGGTTGCCATTAAGGATTGGTAACTACGTATTTCCCTCAGACCTAATAGTGTTGGAATCCCAAGGATTGGATGTGATATTAGGCATGGATTGGTTGTCGATGTATGGTGGAAACATCGATTGCGCCAGTAAGTCAATTTTGCTTACCACCCAGAAGGGAGAAGGATCAAATATGTATCCCGACATGTGCCAAAGAGGACTTAAGCAAATTGTTTAACAGGAGTTGTGCAGGAAGAAGTACCAGTAGTGAAGGATTTCCCCGATGTATTTCCAGAAGAATTGCCAGGCATGCCACGGATAGAGATATTGAGTTTTTGATTGAGCTTTTGCCAGGCACAGGGCCAATATCAAAGAGACCATATAGGATGCCTGCAAAGGATTTGGTGGAAATTAAGAAGCAAATTAAGGAGATACTGGATAAAGGATATATTCGCCCAAGTTCTTCGCCTTGGGGATCGCCAGTACTTCTAGTGGAAAAGAAGGATGGATTGTTAAGGATGGTTGTCGATTATCGAGGATTGAATGAAGTAAGCATCAAGAACAAATACCCACTACCGATGATCAATGATCTGTTTGATCGATTGCAAGGAGCTAAGGTATTTTCCAAGATCGATCTACGATCAGGATACCACCAGTTGAAGATTAGAGAACAGGATATACCCAAGACGGCTTTTACCACCAGGTATGGGCTGTACGAGTATACCGTTATGTCATTTGGTCTGACTAACACACCTGCATACTATATGAACATGATGAACAAAGTGTTTATGGAGTTCTTGGATAAGTTCGTCGTAGTGTTCATTGATGATATCCTGGTTTACTTGAAGAATGAACAGGAGCATAAGGAGCATTTGCGTTTGGTACTTGGTAAGCTCAGAGAACATTAGTTATATGCCAAGTTTAGCAAATGTGAGTTTTGGTTGAAAGAAGTTGGATTTCTCGGACACGTTATATCCGGAGAAGGTATAGCAGTAGATCCCACTAAAGTTGATACCGTGACCAAGTGGGAAGCACCAACCACAGTTGGAGAGATCCGGAGTTTTCTTGGACTCGCAGTATACTACCGGAGGTTCATTGAGAATTTCTCAAAGATTGCGAAGCCTATGACGGAGTTGTTGAAGAAGGATACCAAGTTCATATGGACTGAGGAATGTGAGGCTAGTTTTCGGGAGTTGAAGAAACATTTGGTTACCTCACCAGTGTTGATTTTACCGGATCAGACCAAGGATTATGAGGTGTATTGTGATGCTTCACGTCGAGGACTTGGAGCAGTGCTTATGCAGGAAGGAAGAGTTGTTTCATATGCCTCACGACAGCTTAAGCCCCATTAGTTGAATTATGCTATGCATGATTTAGAGTTAGCAGCCGTAGTGCATGCATTGAAGACTTGGAGACATTTTCTCATTGGAAACCATTGCGAGGTGTACACGGATCACAAGAGCTTGAAGTATATTTTCACACAGAAGGAGTTCAATCTCAGACAAAGGAGATGGTTGGAGCTCATCAAGGATTATGATATGAGATTGCATTATCACCCTGGAAAGGCTAACGTAGTAGCTGATGCGTTGAGCCGTAAAATTCATGTCAACACCTTAATGACGGGAGATTTACCAAGTGAGTTAGCCGAAAATCTTCGGGAGCTATGTTTGGAAATAGTTCCAAGAGGCTATGTAGCAGCATTAGATATTTAGTCTACGTTGATGGATAAGATCAGAGAAGCCCAAAAGACTGAGAAGGAGATTGCCTCTATTAAGGAGAAAATGAGCAAAGGAAAAGCTAAGGGATTTCGTGAGGATGAGCACGATACCTTATGGTTTGAAGACCGTGTTTATGTACCAAATGATTCGGAGATCAGGAAGTTAATTTTACAAGAGGCCCATGATTCACCATATTCGATTCACCCAGGAAATACCAAGATGTATTTGGATTTGAAGGATATTTTCTGGTAGATCGGAATGAAGAAGGATATTGAAGAATATGTTGCAGTTTGTGATGTATGTCAGAGAGTAAAGGCAGAGCATCAAAAGCCAGCAGGATTGCTACAATCGTTGCCGATACCGGAATGGAAGTGGGATAAGTTAGGCATGGATTTTATCACAAGATTGCCCAGAACACGTTTAGGCTATGACTCGATTTGGGTTGTAGTCGATCGTTTGACAAAGGTAGCTCATTTCATTCCCGTGAAGACTACCTATACCAGTGCAAAGTTGGCAAAGATATACATGACTAGAATCGTTTGTCTGCATGGAGTTCCTAGGAGCATAGTATCAGATAGAGGAACCCAATTTACCTCAAAGTTCTGGAATTAGTTGCATGAAACTTTGGGAACCAGACTAGAGTTTAGCACAACTTTCCACCCGTAAAGGGATGGACAGACGGAGAGAGTCAATCAGATTTTGGAGGATATGCTAAGAGCTTGTGCGCTAGATTAGAGATCTAGTTGGGACGAGAATTTGCTGTATGTAGAGTTCTCTCACAACAACAGCTATCAATCCAGTTTGAAGATGGCCCCTTTCAAAGCCTTGTACGGAAGAAGGTGCAGGACCCCATTGTCTTTGGATGAAGTTGGAGACCGCCAGTTGTTTGGACCGGATCTGATAAAGGAGTCTGAACAGAAAGTGAAATTGATTCGCGATAGGCTCAAGGTAGCCCAGTCCAGGCAGAAGAGTTATGTAGATTCTAAATGCAAGGAGACAGTTTACGAAGTCGAAGACCGAGTTTATCTTCGAGTATCACCACTTCGAGGAGTTAAGCGCTTTGGGGTTAAGGGAAAATTAGCGCCACGTTTTGTAGGCCCATACAAAGTTTTGGAACGTATGGGAGAAGTAGCCTATAAGTTGGACTTGCCCGAAGGATTGTCAGGAGTTCACGACGTGTTCCACGTTTCCCAGTTGAAGAAGTGCCACGCAGAGATGGCTAACATACCGCTGAGAGATACAGTGCCGCTGGAAGTAATTCAGTTGGACAGTGATTTGACCTATGAGGAG
This sequence comes from Triticum dicoccoides, assembly GCF_002162155.2. Lineage (NCBI taxonomy): Eukaryota > Viridiplantae > Streptophyta > Magnoliopsida > Poales > Poaceae > Triticum > Triticum dicoccoides. The sequence goes on along the minus strand of NC_041388.1, from coordinate 121,963,187 downwards.
AATCCAGTTAAGATTCTAGAGTATGCTAGTCGAGTCACCCGCAACAAAGCTATCAAGTTTTGCAAAGTTCAGTGGAGCCACCACACGGAGGATGAAGCCACCTGGGAGCGAGAGGAAGATTTGCTGAAGGACCACCCTCACCTATTTTCTAGCCAACCCGAATCTTGAGGGCGAGATTCATCTTAAGGGGGGTAGGTTTGTAACATCCCAAATTTTCAATTTGGAATGTTATACACTAGATCATCATTGCATAGCATATTTATTGCATTTTGGTTTATCCTAGAAATTTCACGCAAATCAAGGACCCTCGGAGAGAGTTGGGGATTTCGTTATTTTCGTATCTGAGATGTCTCGAATTTTGAAAATAGGATCATTTGATTTTATTTATTTTATCTTCAATTATTTCTGTTACAAAAATTATGAGAGAGGGAATAAAATGACTTTCCCAAAATAAAGAAATATTAAGGATTTAATAAAAAATCAAATAAGATTTATTTTGGTTTTATTTGCTATTTTATTTGAATTTAGGAAAAATGCGCATTTTTCAAATGTGCATTTAGGCCCCAAATAAATGTTCATCCTGTGCGGCTTGATTTTAGAAGCCGGGGAATATTTATTTCGGGATTTTTGGAGTCCGTTTAGTAGTCTTTTTTTTCTGAGCGTAACTATTAAAAAAAACTGAACCGACCTACGGGCCGTGCTAGGCCCGGACTCCTCTGGCATCAGCCTTTATAAGTCGCCGCCCCACCCCGGGCCGAAACCCTAGCCGCCGCCGCCTCGAGCCCCGCACCCGCGCCCGACGCCGCCGCCGTGCCCGACGCCGCCGCCGTGCCCGACGCCGCCGCCCCGTGCCCGCCGCCGCCGACGCCGCCGCCCCGCGCCGCCCCGCCGGACCCCTCCGCCGCCGCCTGTCTCGCCGCCGAGCCGCCGAGGTTGACCCGCCGCCGGTTTTCCCGGAAAAATCGTTTGGTTTTCGCCGGTTTTCGTTAGGTTTTTTTTGTAGTTTCTGTTTTTTTCTTTAGATCGGTTTTTTCGGTTTAGGCTAATTAGCGAGCATTCGCTCATTCTTTCGTTTTAACGAACGCATTCTTCGTTTAGATCAAGTTAACGAAAGTTCGTCGGTTAAACTTTTCGTCATTTTTCTTTTTCTCGGATTAAATCCGTGATTTTTCTGATCGCGATTTCTGATCCGATTTTCGTTTTAGTTTAACTTTTCGCTCGTTTATGGGAATTAGGTGATTCAAGCGCCTGGAGTTTCGTCTCAAAACCCTCTTTCTGTTTAGCCAACTTAAACAAGTTTTTTCCACTGTAAAAATTGCCCTAGATCTAGAATAGTAAATGAAGCCCGTTTCTTTTGCCGTTTGTTTTCCGTTGCTTCGTTCGATTTGATTCTTTTTGCCAACCGGAGTTCTTAAGTTGAACTTTCTGGTTAGATCTCTTTTTTGAGTTTTACTTGTGCATTAGTCGAGTACTTATTGTATGCTTGTTTTTTTGCGATAGAATACCTAGAGTGCGCCGCTTGCTACTTCGAATCGCTAGGTTTCCAGGATCATCAGCAAGGCAAGTAACACTTTGATCATGTTTTCCCTCTACCCAGTTTTATTGCATTAGAGCAATCCTCACACATTGCATGATTAGGATCTAATTAAATTGTGGGTTTGGGAAGTAGATGAGGTAGTACCTATTACCTGTTGTTATCAAACATTTGGGAGTTACTTCTACGTTTGCTTATTATGCCATGCTATGTTAGTAGACGTGGAATGGGTGAGTGTTTCCATGACAGATGTGAGATTGCTAAATAATGGTTTATTTAAGGTGGCAACTTAAATACACATTTGGGTGGATTGAGGCACCTGGGTATTCCAGCGATTGCCTGTTTTTCTTTATGGACCGCCACCTAGGCTTAAAGGGATCATGAGATTATTCATGGTAGAAACTTCCGTGTGCAGCCACAAGCTATTATGGGCTCTATCATAGTTGATTAAGTCGTGCGAACTCTTACAGTGGTAGACTAGCAGATGTAGGGGATGTAGGTTGGTACGGTCTACCCGTTCGTAAGGTGCTAGCGCTTCTGAAAGACTATGTCTCGGTCATCCATTTCTCAAACACCATGTAGTGCGAGAAATCCAACGGAGGAGATCGAGTCTTGTGGGGAAAAGTGCGCAAACCTCTGCAGAGTGTATAAACAAATCATGGTTAGCCATGTCCCTGGTTATGGACATCTTGAGTATCTAGTACCTGGATTATCATGTGTATCTCAACATGTTACTCTAAATTAATTCTGGTGGGTTTGATTTAATGATGATGTTTAATTGGGATTCAGAATGCTGTCAACCATTCTCAATGTTTAACAACCACCATGATAGTTAAATAAATTTATTCCTTTGCAGTAGGGAAAAATTGGCTTTATGCAAAACTATAACTGTCGGTGTCAAAACCGGCGGATCTCGGGTAGGGGGTCCCGAACTGTGCGTCTAGGCCGGATGGTAACAGGAGGCAGGGGACACGAAGTTTTAACCAGGTTCGGGCCCTCTCGATGGAGGTAAAACCCTACGTCCTGCTTGATTAATATTGATGGTATGGGTATTACAAGAGTTGATCTACCACGAGATCAGAGAGGCTAAACCCTAGAAGCTAGCCTATGGTATGATTGTTGATGTGTATGTTGTCCTACGGACTAAAACCCTCCAGTTTATATAGACACCGGATAGGGTTAGGGTTACATAGAGTCGGTTACAATGGTAGGAGATCTGAATATCTATATCGCCAAGCTTGCCTTCCACGCCAAGGAAAGTCCCTTCCAGACACGGGGTGAAGTCTTCAATCTTGTATCTTCATAGTCCTGGAGTCCGGCTGAAGGTATAGTCCGGCCATCCGGACACCCCCTAATCCAGGACTCCCTCAGTAGCCCCTGAACCAGGCTTCAATGACGACGAGTCTGGCGTGCAAATTGTCTTCGGCATTGCAAGGCGGGTTCCTCCTCCAAGTACTTCATAGAAGATTTTGAACACAAAGGTAGTGTCCGGCTCTACAAAATAAGTTTCCACATATTGCCATAGAGAGAATAATATTTACACAAATCTAATCTGCTGACGTACTCCGTAATGTGACATCACACCACGGCAAAGCTTTTATTCGAACTGTTTTACTATCCCATCTCAGTGCGTTATGCGAGGCGGTTTCCTTGGCACGTCTTGTTAAAGCAGAGATCGTGTCCCCTTATTCTGGGATTCTCATCAATACGGGCGTGGGTAACCCAACCGCGCCTTTGATTACGGTGCTTGGGAGATAAGCGAGTTTTACCAGGCTGGTGGGGACATGTAGTTGCGTCCACCCATATAAGGGGATAAGGATCCACCTTTTCACCTACGCCCTCTTCCTCCTTCGCCTATCCATTCTTGCGCACTCGAGCTCCAGCGCCCAAGTCCGCACTCCTCACCTCAACCTTCTCCAACCATGTCCGGAGCGGGAGGCAAGTGGATGGTCTCCTCCATCACGGAGGGACATATCAAAAAGCTGAGGAAGGCCGGATACCTGTCTAACGACATCGCGTACCGGCTCCCCGAAAAGGGCCAGCTCATCCCCACCCCTAGGCCCCATGAGCGGGTGGTGTTCCTCCCCCATTTCCTCCGCGGACTGGGCTTCCCTCTCCACCCATTTGTCCGGGGGCTCATGTTCTACTACGGCCTGGATTTCCACGATCTGGCCCTGAATTTTGTCCTCAACATCTTGGTGTTTATCGTCGTGTGCGAGGCTTTCCTCCGCATCCGCCCCCATTTCGGCCTATGGCTCAAGACCTTCAACGTCAAGCCAAAGGTGGTGCGCAGCAACCAGGCGGAGTGCGGAGGCACCATGGTTGGCAAGATGGCCAACATCCTATGGCTCGAGGGATCCTTTGTGGAGACCTGAAGGGTTGGCAATCGGGGTGGTTCTACATCACCGAGCCGCGCGACGCCGAATGGGTCGCACCCCCTGAGTTCCGGTCCGGACCCCCAACGCGGCTCACGTCCTGGAAAGAGACGGGCCTGTCGTGGGGTAGCAAAAAGGAGGTGACCGGACTACAAACATGCATCCAATCCCTGGTGAACAAGTAGCTCAGGCTTGTCAATGTAGTCCAGGTTATGCTCATCCGCTTGATCCTCCCGTGCCAACAACGGGCTTTTAACCTGTGGGAGTTTGATCCGGCGCGGCACCAAACTCTGAGCAGGCTCTTCGACACGACGTACGAAGATGCCTGGAAGGTGCTCTTCAAAGGTGCCGAGGCTCCCGCATCTGCCGCCGAGGATCGCGGATACGGCGCGCAGCGTCACGCCAGCGCGGTAAGTTTTTTGTACCTTTTACATGGCACTAGTTTTTCATAGTTCAACTCTATGCGGGATCTAAGCTCCCTTACCTTTGACAGGATTGGCAGGCGAAGTCCGGGCAGATCAACTGTCCGGCTCCTCTGCCCGAAGGCCCAGCGGACGCTCAATTGGCGAAGCTGCTGGTTCCGGCACCCTATGTGGTGTCGGAGAAGAAGGCCGCGAAAAAGGCCGCGGGGACTCGAAAGAGTGACCGGCGCCAGGAGGCATCGGATCCATCATCCGACGGTTCCGAGGCGCACTCCTCCCATGAAGACGAGGAGGAGGAAGAAGAGACCCCTCCCCCTCCAGCGGGGGAAGGGAAGAAAAGGAAGGCCGCCCCAACTTGGGAGGCCGAAGGGTCCAAGAAGGGGAGAATCCCTCCTCCGGACTACTCCACCAACGCTGACGACGGTGAAGAGGAGTGGCCACCCAGGGCCAAGCCCCTGGCGAAATCATAAGTATCCGGATACCGGAGTGATTTCATAGTATTCGTTTATTGCACAGCTTTCCCTTATGTCGAATATGTTTATGCAGCCCACCCAAAGACCGGCTCGACGCGTCGTCGAGCGGCTCACTGGACTCGTCGGACGTGAACTCGCTGCCGACGGCTTCCTCCCCCCGCCCTACGGACGACACCGAAGTGTTGTCCCAACAGGGTCCAATCCGGGAGGAGGTGGTCCTGGAGGCGCCGCAAGGTGACCACCCGGACCCCAGGAGTAAAGGGGACGAAACCCCCCAGGGCTCCAAGTCCGGCCTTAGGCCGGACACCGCTCCGGAACCTTCAAAGGTTCCAGAGTCCGGTGGGGAACCTCCTTCCAAGAGGAGCAAGCCCACCGCGGCGGCGACCTCCGTCCAACCGGAGGCGCCGGACAACATGTTGGAGGCGCTCCAAGGCGCCTCCATCGACGAGGGGCACCGCACTATTATGAGTGCGGTGATCCAGAAGGTTCAGTCCGCCAAGAGCGGACTGACTGAAGCTTGTACAAGCCTTTTAACAGGCTTTGAGGTAAGTAAAGAATGTGTAAATAACATTACCGCATAGACAGTAGCCCCTGATGCTCTGTTTGGCGTTCAAAAAGAAAAGCCGAATAGAGGATCAAATAAAAAATAGCAAGAGTCTAAAAAGAGTCAATATGCGTGTGCAGGCTTCCCTGCTGGCGTCCGCCGCACTGACTGCGGAAGTGGACGTGCTAAAGCAGAACCTCGAGCGGTCCGAGCAAGAGCTCGGATGTGCCAAGAAGCAGCTCGAGGATAATGAAGGTAATAAATACCTTATTTAAATAAAATATATGTATATATAAAAAGGTGCAATTACAAAAAATGACAGGATTATCGTGGCTATTGTAGGGGCCACATCTGAGGTGGCGACCCTGAAGCAAGCGCTGCTCGAGGCCGAGAAGAGATCGGCCGTGGAGCGCACTGAGCGAGAAAAGTATGAGGCTGAGGTTGGCAAGGTGCGGCAAGAGGTCCAAGCTCTCATGAAAAAACATGAGAGTTTGGAGCATGACTCAAGGGCGCGAGCGTCCGAGCTTGCGGCGGCTACTGAAAGTGCCAAGTCTGCCAAGGCCGAATCCCAGAGGACCCTCTAGGAGTTGGATGAGGTGAAGAAGATAGCGGTGGGTAAGGCATTCTTTATGCAAAGTAAACACATAAGTGTGAGTTACTTGTTACTTACCCGAATCCGGAGTTCTCCAGGCGCGTTCGCAGATCTTCCCCGGAGTGTATCTGATGCCGCCGCATTCTATCGAGCCGAGGAGGCCAGCTCGACGGAGAAGGTGTTGTGGTCTCAGTACGCTGAGGCCGGACATCCCATGCCCCTGAGCGACCAGTTGAAGCAACTGGTCGAGCTCCACAAGGCGGCCGAACAGGCCATGAAGGTCCTCATAGTTCGGCTATGGCCTGGAGAGGCTCAGCCTGGGAGCTATTTCGGGCTGGTGCGGCGGCTGGTGGAGGCCTGTCCAAGGCTCGAAGTCATCAAGCGCTCCATCTGCATTGAAGGTGCCCATAGGGCCCTTGCCCGTGCAAAGGTGCATTGGGGCAAGCTGGATGCTGAGAAGCTTGTGAAGGACGGGCCACCACCAGGGAAAGAGCATCGCAAGCCCGAAAATTATTATAAGGATGTTCTGAATGGTGCCCGCCTTTTGGCGGAGGAATGTTCGATGGATGTAATTTTTGAGTAAAACTCGCTCGTTTTGTCCTGTGTGCTGAAAACTTGTTCATATGCGCTTAAGCAATGCTGTTTGAATTTAAAATATTACCTTCTGTGCGGCTGTTTATCAATTCTGAGAGATGGCGAGTCGTCGGCTTCTGCCCCCGTGCCGCTAGTGCTGGGGTATTCGGGGATAAACCTGAGGGCTCTTTTTCCCATGTTTGGGTCCTTCGAGGGAGGCGCTCAGCCCAACGAACAAGGCAATCGGACTATAATGCGTGAACACTCTCACTTAGCCATAAATTCTATAATTTGAAATTTCGGCGAAGCCCCTGGTATTCGGAAGACCGAGTTCGGGGCGCTATCCACGCCTTGGCCGGATAGAGCCGGCTCCTCGCCCTAAGCGGCATAAGTCTTTAAGGACTCGAAAAGACCTCTCGAACAGCGACCAGCTCTCGCCTCATCATGACGGTCAGTTTGCTTTCTCCACTGAGGTGCTCGACCCAGCTCAACCGGGGCACAGTCGCAGTGGTTCTCCTAGTGCTACCTTAGCCGATATAGCGGAACGTAAGGCACCAAAACATAGGAGCCGGGCAAACCCAACTATTGACCCAAGACATGATTCGGAGCCGATGCATATAATGCTATAAGTTCGGGGTGCCACACTTGTTGAAGTGTTCGGACTTCTCACACCATGTTGAGGGGTACTGAAGCCCCTGGCGTATTTTGGCCGTACCAAAGTGTACGGGTGCAACATGTCGTTAAGGAACATATATAAATAAAAAATAGTAATGCAAAAATAGACAAAAGCTATGCATTGTTTATTAAAAAGAGCTGCGATCAAAGCAGAACGATACAAATAAAGTGATAAGCAAAAGGTTGGACTATGTAACATGTCCGCTCCAGGGGCAAGCTGCGGAATAATGTGCGAAACAGGTATACTGCTCGTGATAGAGACCACCTGGGAGTTCCGTAATGCGGCGTGGCTTGTCTGCTTCCCTGGATCTTGCATCGTTTGTGCGGAAATTGAACTGCCGAATAGGCCGTCCGAAGAATGGAGTCCTGAAAGTAAGAGAAAATTAAAAAATCGGCAGCCCCTGGTACGGTTGAAGCCGTGTTTTGGGCGTGCCGTGATGGTGCCCCTCCCCCTGTGCCCATGGTATCTCTAGAGCGTAGTTATGTACGCGAAGTACTGGCGTCGCCTTTTTGCGAGGGTTGGGGTTGGGGCCGCATTGCTACGCCTGCTCGAATCGTGCCAGGCGGTCTTGTTGTAGGTTACTCCGGGTGCGCTTGACGGTGTCCGGTCGTTTAGTGGCCAGACTGGAGAACTGCCTAAAGAGGCTGCTTTGAACTTCCGCCGCAAGGGCCGCCGTGTGCTCCTCCGTTCGGAGGGAGCGTTCGGTGTTTCCATTGACCATAATTACTCCTCGAGGGCCTGGCATCTTGAGCTTAAGGTATGCATAATGCGGTACCACATTGAACTTAGCGAATGCATTTCGCCCGAGCAGTGCGTGATAACCACTGCGAAACGGGACTATGTCGAAGATTAACTCCTCGCTTCGGAAATTATCCAGAGATCCGAAGACCACTTCAAGTGTGACTGAGCCTGTACAGTTGGCCTCTACACCTGGTATTACGCCTTTAAAGGTCGTTTTGGTGGGCTTAATCCTCGAGGGATCTATGCCCATTTTCCGCACTGTATCCTGGTAAAGCAGGTTCAGGCTGCTGTCGCCGTCCATAAGGACTCTAGTGAGATGAAATCCGTTAATAATTGGGTCTAGAACGAATGCGGCAAAGCCGCCGTGACGGGTGCTAGTGGGGTGGTCCCTTCGATCAAAGGTGATCGGGCAGGAGGACCATGGGTTGAACTTTGGGGCGACTGGCTCTATCGCGTCTACGTCCCTTAACACGCGCTTCCGCTCCCTCTTGGGGATGTGGGTTGCGTATATCATGTTCACCGTCCGCACTTGTGGAGGAAAACCCTTCTGTCCCCTGTTGTTCGGCGGCCGGGGCTCCTCGTCGTCATCGCTATGCAGCCCCTTGTCTTCGTTTTTGGCGTTTAGCTTGCCTGCCTGCTTGAACACCCAACAATCCCTGTTGGTGTGATTGGCCGGCTTTTCGGGGGTGCCATGTATCTGGCATAAGCGGTCGTATTCGGTCCAAACTGGACGGGCCCCTAGGATTCCTTTTGAATGGCTTCTTCCGCTGACCGGATTTAGAGCCTCTGAATCCGGCATTAACTTCCGTATCCTCAGCATTGTCGCCGTTAATGCGGCGCTTCTACATGGTTTGACGCGGCCTGCCACCACTGTCCCTGGTGTCCGAATTACCAGGGTTTTTGGTTATATTGTTGCTACGAGCAAGCCAGCTGTCTTCTCCCGTGCAAAAGCGGGTCATGAGTGTCGTGAGTGCTGCCATAGATTTCGGCTTTTCCTGTCCAAGGTGCCGGGCTAGCCACTCGTCACGGATATTATGCTTGAAGGCTGCTAGGGCCTCAGCGTCCGGACAGTCGACTATTTGATTTTTCTTTGTTAAGAACCGTGTCCAGAATTGCCTGGCCGATTCATCTGGCTGCTGAATTACGTGGCTTAGGTCATCGGCGTCTGGGGGTCGCACATAAGTGCCCTGGAAATTGTCGAGGAATGCGGCTTCTAGGTCCTCCCAACAACTGATTGATCCTGTTGGCAAGCTGTTAAGCCAATGCCGAGCTGGTCCTTTAAGCTTGAGTGGGAGGTATTTGATGGCGTGGAAATCGTCGCCGCGGGCCATATGGATATGAAGGAGATAATCCTCAGTCCATACCGCAGGATCTATTGTTCCATCATATGATTCGATATTTACGGGTTTGAAACCCTCGGCGATTTGATGATCCATTATTTCGTCTGTAAAGCAGAGTGAGTGTGCGGCGCCTCTGTACTGGGCTATATCATGACGTAGCTCCAGTGAGCCTTGTCTACTGTGTTCGGCCTTGCCAAATTTGTGGCCGGCGTGACGGATGCCGTCTCGAGCCATGGGGCGCCCACGCGATCCATAGATCGATCTTGTTTGTTTAGCCTTGTCCTCCAACATATCTCGTAAGTCCGACGCATAGTCCCGTGCCTTGGTACGTGGTGCGGCTTGAGTGGAGGGCCAACAGGCCTCTCTGTCGCGGCCACGAGGTGGCCGGTCGGCTGCATCGAGTGCTTCCTCCTCTAATTGGGGTAGCAACCTGCACTTTGGGTAGCTCTTGGAGGGGCGTTCGAGTTTATGCTCTTCGGCCGCAAGGAATTCAGTCCATCTATCAACTAGCAAATCTTGATCAGCTCTGAGTTGTTGCTGTTTTTTCTTGAGGCTTCTTGCCGTGGCCATAAGCTTGCGTTGAAAACGCTCTTGCTCGACGGGATCCTCTGGCATGACGAATTCGTCATCGTCGAGGCTTGCCTCGTCTTCGGACGGAGGCATATAATTATCATCCTCGACCTCTCTGTCTGCCGCTCTCTCATGAGGGCTGGTTTCTCCATCCTCCTGTGCTAAATCTTGCTGGAGGGGGTTTTCTTCGGTGCTTTCCGGAGTGTTATTATCTCCCGTGATGGAATCACCATGTTTGTTTTGGCGGGATTTTGAGCGGCGCCGCTGACGTCGGCGCTTAGGCTGTTTCTTGGAGGGGTCATCCTCCGCTGTTCCATCGCCATCTCCCTCTTTTGGGGTGTCCACCATGTATATGTCATATGACGAGGTGGCTTTCCAGGGCCTAGTAGGCGCTGGTTCTTCATTATCTCCCTCATCGGCGTCCATACCGTCGATGTCTTCGTAGTCGAAGTCGAGCATGTCGGTTAAGTCGTCGAAAGTGGCTACAAAGTGGGTGGTGGGTGGGCTTTGAATTTCTTCATCGTCCAAATCCCAACCTCGCTAGCCGCAGTCCGGCCAGGGCTCTCCTGATAAAGAGAGAGACTTCAGTGACTTCAGAATATCGCCAAAAGGCGAGTGCTGAAAGATGTCCGCGGCAGTGAACTCCATGATCGGTGCCCAATCGGATTCGATAGGCCGGGGCGCGGAGGGTTCAGAGTGCGGAAAGGAGTCTGGCTCCTTGGAGTCACGAGTCTCGCAGAGTGCAGGGCTGGTGTTTGGCTCAATCACCGTTGGGATCGCAGCCCCCGTGGTGGCGTCCAACCGCCCATCCTCGATTGGCACAGTTGGCTCCGAATTAGAGACCGGAGCCGATGCGGGTGCGGCCTCCAGGGCACTGTTCGGCGGCAGAGCTAGATCATGCTTGTCGGGACAGTGCGGCGGGCTCGACAGTGGCTCGAATCCGTCAAAGATCAAGTCCCCGCGGATGTTAGCCGTGTAGTTAAAACTTCCGAATCCGACCTGACGACCAGGGGCGTAGCTTTCGATCTGCTCCAGATGGCCAAGTGAATTAGCCCGCAGTGCGAAGCCGCCGAAGATGAAGATCTGTCCGGGGAGGAAGGTCTCACCCTGGACTGCATCGCTGTTGAAGATCGTAGGAGCCATCGGGCCTGACGGCAACGACACAGAGGAACTCTCAATGAAAGCACCAATGTCGGTGTCAAAACCGATGGATCTCGGGTAGGGGGTCCCGAACTGTGCGTCTAGGCCGGATGGTAACAGGTGGCAGGGGACACGAAGTTTTACCCAGGTTCGGGCCCTCTCGATGGAGGTAAAACCCTATGTCCTGCTTGATTAATATTGATGGTATGGGTATTACAAGAGTTGATCTACCACGAGATCAGAGAGGCTAAACCCTAGAAGCTAGCCTATGGTATGATTGTTGATGTGTATGCTGTCCTACGGACTAAAACCCTCCGGTTTATATAGACACCGGATAGGGTTAGGGTTACATAGAGTTGGTTACAATGGTAGGAGATCTGAATATCCGTATCGCCAAGCTTGCCTTCCACGCCAAGGAAAGTCCCTTCCGGACACGGGACGAAGTCTTCAATCTTGTATCTTCATAGTCCTGGAGTCCGGCTGAAGGTATAGTCCGCCAATCCGGACACCCCTAATCCAGGACTCCCTTAGTAACCATAGAGCTTTCCACCAGCCAAATATGCATATAGAATAGCTGTTTCATTCCATTACTCTCTATGTGTTACTTTGCCAGCATATTCCATGTGCTGACCCGTTTCAGTCTACAACGTTAATGTTGCAGACTTTTCAGACGACGATTAAGGAGTTTTAGGTCGTGGTTCTATACTCAGTGATGCCGTTGGAGTTGATGGACTCACTTATCTTCCAAGCCTTCCGCTGTTATCGTTATTAGATGGCCTTATGCCATATTATTGTAATAAGTTCTCTTTTGAGACACACGATGTAATAAGTGTGTGATTGCTACTCTGTTATAAATCCTTCAAGTACTGTGTGCTGTCAGCATTACTGATCCAGGGGTGACACCTGAGCACAGAGATTGGACCGTTTGAGGTCTGGTCGCTACAAGTGCCCTAGGTCTTCGTGAGCAAGAAAGGTGGATGCACACCCACTTAGTTTCTTTTGTTGAGCTTTCATACATTTATAGCTCTAGTGCATCCGTTGCATGGCAATCCCTACTCCTTGCATTAACATCAATCGATGGGAATCTCCATAGCTCATTGATTAGCCTCGTTGATGTGAGACTTTCTCCTTTTTCTCTTCTCCACATAACCCCCATCATCATATTCTATTCCACCCATAGTGCTATATCCATGGATCGCGGTCATGTATTGCGTGAAGGTTTATGAGTTTGAGATTACTAAAGTATGAAACAATTGCTTAGCTTGTCATCGGGGTTGTGCATCATGAGAGCATTCTTGTGTGACGAAAATGGAGCATGACTAAACTATATGATTTTGTAGGGATGAACTTTCTTTGGCCATGTTATTTCAAGAGGACATAATTGCTTAGTTAGTATGCTTGAAGTATTATTATTTTTATGTCAATTAAACTTTTGCCTTGAATCTTATGGATCTAAAAATTCATGCCACAATTAAGAAGAATTACATTGAAATTATGCCAAGTAGCACTCCGCATCAAAAATCCTTTTTTATCATTTACCTACTCGAGGACGAGCAGGAATTAAGCTTGGGGATGCTTGATACGTCTCCAACGTATCTATAATTTTTGATTGCTCCATGCTATATTATCTACTGTTTTGGACAATATTGGGCTTTATTATCCACTTTTATATTATTTTTGGGACTAACCTATTAACCGGAGGCCCAGCCCAGAATTGATGTTTTTTTGCCTATTTCAGTGTTTAGAAGAAAAGGAATATCCAACGGAGTTGAAACGGAATAAAACCAACTAGAGAAGTTATTTTTGGAAGGAAAGCTACCGGAAAAACTTTGAGTGCACGTCAGGAAAGGAACGAGGGAGCCACAAGGCAGGGGGCGCACCCACCCCCCTAGGGCGCGCCCTCCACCCTCGTGGGCCCCTCGTGTCTCCCCTAACATATCTCTTTCACCCATATATACCCATGTACCCTAAAACTATCAGGGAGCACAATAGATCGGGTGTTCCGCCGCAGAAGCCTCCGCAGCCACCGAAAACCAATCTAGACCCGTTCCGGCACCCTGCCGAAGGGGGCAATGCCTCTCCGGTGGCCATCTTCATCATCCCGGTGCTCTCCATGACGAGGAGGGAGTAGTTCTCCCTCGGGGCTGAGGGTATGTACCAGTAGCTGTTGGGGAACATAGTAATTTCAAAAAATTCCTACGCACACGCAAGATCATGGTGATGCATAGCAACGAGAGGGGAGAGTGTGATCTACGTACCCTTGTAGACCGCCAGCGGAAGCGTTAGCACAACACGGTTGATGTAGTCATACGTCTTCACGGCCCGACCGATCAAGCACCGAAACTACGGCACCTCCGAGTTTTAGCACACGTTCAGCTCGATGATGATCCCCGGACTCCGATCCAGCAAAGTGTCGGGGAAGAGTTCCGTCAGCACCATTCAGCACGACGGCATGGTGACGATCTTGATGTACTATCGTCGTGGGGCTTCGCCTAAGCACCGCTACAATATTATCGAGGATTATGGTGGAAGGGGGCACCGCACACGGCTAAGAATATGATCACGTGGATCAACTTGTGTGTCTAGGGGTGCCCCCTGCCCCCGTATATAAAGGATCAAGGGGAGGAGGCCAGCCGGCCCCTATGGCGCGCCAAGGAGGAGTCCTCCTCCAAGTAGGAGTAGGACTCCTACTAGGAGGGGGAAAGAAGTGGGGAGGGAGAAGGAAAGGGGGGCGCCGCCCCCCTCTCCTAGTCCAATTCGGACCAGGGGGAGGAGGCGCGCGGCCCACCTTTGGCTGCCCCTCTCTCTCTCCACTAAGGCCCATATGGCCCATTACTTCTCCCAGGGGGGGGGGGGGTTCCGGTAACCCTCCAGCTCTCCGGTTTTCTCCGGAATCACCCGGAACACTTCCGGTGTCCGAATATAGCCGTCCAATATATCAATCTTTATGTCTCGACCATTTCAAGACTCCTCGTCATGTCCATGATCACATCCGGGACTCCGAACTAACTTCGGTACATCAAAACTCATAAACTCATAATATAACTGTCATCGAAACATTAAGCGTGCGAACCCTACGGGTTCGAGAACAATGTAGACATGACCGAGACACGTCTCCGGTCAATAACCAATAGCGGAACCTGGATGCTCATATTGGCTCCTACATATTCTACGAAGATCTTTATCGGTCAGACCGCATAACAACATACGTTGTTCCCTTTGTCATCGATATGTTACTTGCCCGAGATTCGATCGTCGGTATCTCAATACCTAGTTCAATCTCATTACCGGCAAGTCTCTTTACTTGTTCCGTAATACATCATCTCACAACTAACTCATTAGTTGCAATGCTTGCAAGGCTTATGTGATGTGCATTACCGAGAGGGCCCAGAGATACCTCTCCGGCAATCGGAGTGACAAATCCTAATCTCGAAATACGCCAACCCAACATGTACCTTTGGAGACACCTGTAGAGTACCTTTATAATCACCCATTTACGTTGTGACGTTTGGTAGCACACAAAGTGTTCCTCCGGCAAACGGGAGTTGCATAATCTCATAGTCATTGGAACATGTATAAGTTATGAAGAAAGCAATAGCAACATACTAAACGATCGGTGCTAAGCTAATGGAATGGGTCATTTCAATCAGATCATTCACCTAATGATGTGATCCCGTTAATCAAATAACAACTCTTTGTTAATGGTTAGGAAACATAACCATCTTTGATTAACGAGCTAGTCAAGTAGAGGCATACTAGTGACACTCCGTTTGTCTATGTAATCACACATGTATTATGTTTCCGGTTAATACAATTCTAGCATGAATAATAAACATTTATCATGATATAAGGAAATAAATAATAACTTTATTATTGCCTCTAGGGCATATTTCCTTCAGTCTCCCACTTGCACTAGAGTCAATAATCTAGATTACACAGTAATGATTCTAACACCCATGGAGTCTTGGTGCTGATCATGTTTTGCTCGTGGAAGAGGCTTAGTCAACGGGTCTGCAACATTCAGATCCGTATGTATCTTGCAAATCTCTCTATGTCTCCCACCTGCACTAGATCCCGGATGGAATTGAAGCGTCTCTTGATGTGCTTGGTTCTCTTGTGAAATCTAGATTCCTTTGCCAAGGCAATTGCACCAGTATTGTCACAAAAGATTTTCATTGGACCCGATGCACTAGGTATGACACCTAGATCGGATATGAACTCCTTCATCTAGACTCCTTCATTTGCTGCTTCCAAAGCAGCTATGTACTCCGCTTCACATGTAGATCCCGCCACAACGCTTTGTTTAGAACTGCACCAACTGACAGCTCCACCGTTTAATGTAAACACGTATCCGGTTTGCGATTTAGAATCGTCCGGATCAGTGTCAAAGCTTGCATCAACGTAACCTTTTATGATGAGCTCTTTGTCACCTCCATATATGAGAAACATATCCTTAGTCCTTTTCAGGTATTTCAGGATGTTCTTGACCGCTGTCCAGTGATCCACTCCTGGATCACTTTGGTACCTCCCTGCTAGACTTATAGCAAGGCACACATCAGGTCTGGTACACAGCATTGCGTACATGATAGAGCCTATGGCTGAAGCATAGGGAACATCTTTCATTTTCTCTCTATCTTCTGCAGTGGTCGGGCATTGAGTCTTACTCAACTTCACACCTTGTAACACAGGCAAGAACCCTTTCTTTGCTTGATCCATTTTGAACTTCTTAAAAACTTTGTCAAGGTATGTGCTTTGTGAAAGTCCAATTAAGCGTCTTGATCTATCTCTATAGATCCTAATGCCTAATATGTAAGCAGCTTCACCGAGGTCTTTCACTGAAAAACTCTTATTCAAGTATCCCTTTATGCTATCCAGAAATTCTATATCATTTCCAATTAGTAATATGTCATCCACATATAATATCAGAAATGCTACAGAGCTCCCACTCACTTTCTTGTAAATACAGGCTTCTCCAAAAGTCTGTATAAAACCAAATGCTTTGATCACACTATCAAAGCGTTTATTCCAACTCCGAGAGGCTTGCACCAGTCCATAAATGGACCGTTGGAGCTTGCACACTTTGTTAGCTCCCTTTGGATCGACAAAACCTTCTAGTTGCATCATATACAACTCTTCTTCCAGAAATCCATTCAGGAATGCAGTTTTGACATCCATCTGCCAAATTTCATAATCATAAAATGCGGCAATTGCTAACATGATTCGGACAGACTTAAGCATCGCTACGGGTGAGAAGGTCTCATCGTAGTCAATCCCTTGAACTTGCCGAAAACCTTTTGCGACAAGTCGAGCTTTGTAGACAGTAATATTAACGTCAACGTCAGTCTTCTTCTTGAAGATCCATTTATTCTCAATTGCTTGCCGATCATCGGGCAAGTCAACCAAAGTCCATACTTTGTTCTCATACATGGATCCCATCTCAGATTTCATGACTTCAAGCCATTTTGCGGAATCTAGGCTCACCATCGCTTCTTCATAGTTCGTAGGTTCATCATGATCTAGTAGCATGACTTCCAGAACAGGATTACCGTACCACTCTGGCGCGGATCTCACTCTGGTTGTTCTACGAGGTTCAGTAGTATCTTGTTCTGAAGTTTCATGATCATCATCATTAGCTTCCTCACTAACTGGTGTAGGTGTCACAGAAACAGGTTTTTGTGATGTACTACTTTCCAATAAGGGAGTAGGTACAGTTACCTCGTCAAGTTCTACTTTCCTCCCACTCACTTCTTTCGAGAGAAACTCCTTCTCCAGAAAGTTTCCGAATTTAGCAACAAAAGTCTTGCCTTTGGATCTGTGATAGAAGGTGTATCCAATAGTTTCCTTTGGATATCCTATGAAGACACATTTCTCCGATTTGGGTTCGAGCTTATCAGGTTGAAGTTTTTTCACATAAGCATCGCAGCCCCAAACTTTCAGAAATGACAACTTTGGTTTCTTGCCAAACCACAGTTCATAAGGCGTCGTCTCAACGGATTTTGATGGTGCCCTATTTAACGTGAATGCGGCCGTCTCTAGAGCGTATCCCCAAAACGATAGCGGTAAATCAGTAATAGACATCATAGATCGCACCATATCTAGTAAAGTAAGATTACGACGTTCGGACACACCATTACGCTGTGGTGTTCCGGGTGGCGTGAGTTGCGAAACTATTCCACAATTTTTCAAATGTAGACCAAACTCGTAACTCAAATATTCTCCTCCATGATCAGATCGTAGGAATTTTATTTTCTTGTTACGATGATTTTCAACTTCACTCTGAAATTCATTGAACTTTTCAAATGTTTCAGACTTGTGTTTCATTAAGTAGATATACCCATATCTGCTTAAGTCATCTGTGAAGGTGAGAAAATAACGATATCCGCCACGAGCCTCAACGTTCATCGGACCACATACATCTGTATGTATGATTTCCAACAAATCTGTTGCTCTCTCTATAGTACCGGAGAATGGTGTTTTTGTCATCTTACCCATAAGGCACGGTTCGCAAGTACCAAGTGATTCATAATCAAGTGGTTCCAAAAGCCCATCAGTATGGAGTTTCTTCATACGCTTTATACCGATATGACCCAAACGGCAGTGCCACAAATAAGTTGCACTATCATTATCAACTCTGCATCTTTTGGCTTCAACACTATGAATATGTGTGTCACTACTATCGAGATTCAATAAAAATAGACCACTCTTTAAGGGTGCATGACCATAAAAGATATTACTCATATAAATAGAACAACCATTATTCTCAGATTTAAATGAATAACCGTCTCGCATCAAACAAGATCTAGATATAATGTTCATGCTTAACGTTGGCACCAAATAACAATTATTTAGGTCTAATATTAATCCCGAAGGTAGATGTAGAGGTAGCGTGCCGACTGCGATCACATCGACTTTGGAACCGTTTCCCACGCGCATCGTCACCTCGTCCTTAGCCAATCTTCGCTTAATCGTAGTCCCTGTTTCGAGTTGCAAATATTAGCAACAGAACCAGTATATAATACCCAGGTGCTACTGCGAGCATTAGTAAGGTACACATCAATAACATGTATATCACATATACCTTTGTTCACCTTTCCATCCTTCTTATCCGCCAAATACTTGGGGCAGTTCCGCTTCCAGTGACCAGTCTGCTTGCAGTAGAAGCACTCAGTTTCAGGCTTAGGTCCAGGTTTGGGTTTCTTCTCTTGAGTAGCAACTTGCTTGCTGTTCTTTTTGAAGTTCCCCTTATTCTTCCCTTTGCCCTTTTTCTTGAAACTAGTGGTCTTGTTGACCATCAACACTTGATGCTCCTTCTTGATTTCTACCTCCGCAGCTTTCAGCATTGCAAAGAGCTCGGGAATAGTCTTATTCATCCCTTGCATATTATAGTTCATCATGAAGCTCTTGTAGCTTGGTGGCAGTGATTGGAGAATTCTGTCAATGACGCAATCATATGGAAGATTAACTCCCAATTGAATCAAGTGATTATTATACCCAGACATTTTGAGTATATGCTCACTGACAGAACTGTTCTCCTCCATCTTGCAGCTATAGAACTTATTGGAGACTTCATATCTCTCAATCCGGGCATTTGCTTGAAATATTAACTTCAACTCCTGGAACATCTCATATGCTCCATGACGTTCAAAACATCGTTGAAGTCCCGATTCTAAGCCGTAAAGCATGGCACACTGAACTATCGAGTAGTCATCAGCTTTGCTCTGCCAGACATTCATAACATCTGGTGTTGCTCCAGCAGCAGGCCTGGCACCCAGCGGTGCTTCCAGGATGTAATTCTTCTGTGCAGCAATGAGGATAATCCTCAAGTTACGGACCCAGTCCGTGTAATTGCTACCATCATCTTTCAACTTTGCTTTCTCAAGGAACGCATTAAAATTCAACGGAACAACAGCACGAGCCAACTATCTACAATCAAGCATAAACAAGCAAGATACTATCAGGTACTAAGTTTCATGATAAATTTAGGTTCAATTAATTTACTTAAAGAACTCCCACTTAGATAGACATCCCTCTAATCCTCTAAGTGATTACGTGATCCAAATCAACTAAACCATGTCTGATCATCA
The DNA here is from genome assembly GCF_002162155.2 of Triticum dicoccoides. NCBI lineage: Eukaryota > Viridiplantae > Streptophyta > Magnoliopsida > Poales > Poaceae > Triticum > Triticum dicoccoides. The sequence goes on along the minus strand of NC_041388.1, from coordinate 121,944,123 downwards.
CATGAGATGGAGTAGTTTCGTTGGTGAACATCACTATGTTGATCATATCTACTATATGATTCACGCTCGACCTTTCGGTCTCCGTGTTCCGAGGCCATATCTGTATATGCTTGGCTCGTCAAGTATAACCTGAGTATTCCGTGTGTGCAACTGTTTTGCACCCGTTGTATTTGAAGTAGAGCCTATCACACCCGATCATCATGTGGTGTCTCAGCACGAAGAACTTTCGCAACGGTGCACACTCAGGGAGAACACTTCTTGATAATTAGTGAGAGATCATCTTATAATGCTACCGTCAATCAAAGCAAGATAAGATGCATAAAAGATAAACATCACATGCAATCAATATAAGTGATATGATATGGCCATCATCATCTTGTGCTTGTGATCTCCATCTTCGAAGCACCATCGTGATCACCATCGTCACCTGCGCGACACCTTGATCTCCATCGTAGCATCGTTGTCGTCTCGCCAATCTTATGCTTCCACGACTATCGCTACCGCTTAGTGATAAACTAAAGCATTACAACGCGATTGCATTGCATACAATAAAGCGACAACCATATGGCTCCTACCAGTTGCCGATAACTCGGTTACAAAACATGATCATCTCATACAATAAAATTTAGCATCATGTCTTGACCATATCACATCACAACATGCCCTGCAAAAACAAGTTAGACGTCCTCTACTTTGTTGTTGCAAGTTTTACGTGGCTGCTACGGGCTTAAGCAAGAACCAATCTTACCTACGCATCAAAACCACAACGATAGTTTGTCAAGTTGGTGCTCTTTTAACCTTCGCAAGGACCGGGGGTAGCCACACTCGGTTCAACTAAAGTTGGAGAAACTGTCACCCGCAAGCCACCTATGTGCAAAGCACGTCGGGAGAACCGGTCTCGCGTAAGCGTACGCGTAATGTCGGTCCGGGCCGCTTCGTCCAACAATACCACCGAACCAAAGTATGACATGCTGGTAAGCAGTATGACTTATATCGCCCACAACTCACTTGTGTTCTACTCATGCATATAACATCAACATATAAAACCTAGGCTCGGATGCCACTGTTGGGGAACGTAGTAATTTCAAAAAAATTCCTACGTACACGCAAGATCATGGTGATGCATAGCAACGAGAGGGGAGAGTGTGATCTACATACCCTTGTAGACCGACAGCGGAAGCGTTAGCACAACGCGGTTGATGTAGTCGTACGTCTTCACGGCCCGACCGATCAAGCACCGAAACTACGGCACCTCCGAGTTTTAGCACACGTTCAGCTCGATGACGATCCCCGGACTCCGATCCAGCAAAGTGTCAGGGAAGAGTTCCGTCAGCACAACGGCGTGGTGACGATCTTGATGTACTATCGTCGCGGGGCTTCGCCTAAGCACCGCTATAATATTATCGAGGATTATGGTGGAAGGGGGCACCGCACACGGCTAAGAATATGATCACGTGGATCAACTTGTGTGTATAGGGGTGCCCCCTGCCCTCGTATATAAAGGATCAAGGGGAGGAGGCCGGCCGGCCCCTATGGCGCGCCAAGGAGGAGTCCTCCTCCTAGTAGGAGTAGGACTCCTACTAGGAGGGGGAAAGAAGTGGGGAGGGAGAAGGAAAGGGGGGCGCCGCCCCCCCTCTCCTAGTCCAATTCGGACCAGGGGGA
>NC_041388.1:121879881-121942127 GCF_002162155.2 Triticum dicoccoides | reverse complement strand
TTTTCTCCAAAATCACCCGGAACACTTCCGGTGTCCGAATATAGCCGTCCAATATATCAATCTTTATGTCTCGACCAATTCAAGACTCCTCGTCATGTCCGTGATCACATCCGGGACTCCGAACTAACTTCGGTACATCAAAACTCATAAACTCATAATATAATTGTCATCGAAACCTTAAGCGTGCGGACCCTACGGGTTCGAGAACAATGTAGACATGCCCGAGACACGTCTCCGGTCAATAACCAATAGCGGAACCTGGATGCTCATATTGGCTCCTACATATTCTACGAAGATCTTTATCGGTCAGACCGCATAACAACATACGTTGTTCCCTTTGTCATCGGTATGTTACTTGCCCGAGATTCGATCGTCGGAATCTCAATACCTAGTTCAATCTCGTTACCGGCAAGTCTCTTTACTCGTTCCGTAATACATCATCCCGCAACTAACTCATTAGTTGCAATGCTTGCAAGGCTTATTTGATGTGCATTACCGAGAGGGCCCAGAGATACCTCTCCGACAATCGGAGTGACAAATCCTAATCTCGAAATACGCCAACCCAACATGTACCTTTGGAGACACCTGTAGAGTACCTTTATAATCACCCATTTACGTTGTGACGTTTGGTAGCACACAAAGTGTTCCTCCGGCAAATGGGATTTGCATAATCTCATAGTCGTGGGAACATGTATAAGTTATGAAGAAAGCAATAGCAACATACTAAATGATCGGGTGCTAAGCTAATGGAATGGGTCATGTCAATCAGATCATTCACCTAATGATGTGATCCCGTTAATCAAATAACAACTCTTTGTTCATGGTTAGGAAACATAACCATCTTTGATTAACGAGCTAGTCAAGTAGAGGCATACTAGTGACACTCCGTTTGTCTATGGATTCACACATGTATTATGTTTCCGGTTAATACAATTCTAGCATGAATAATAAACATTTATCATGATATAAGGAAATAAATAATAACTTTATTATTGCCTCTAGGGCATATTTCCTTCAGTAGCTATGTGTTTGATCTCTCTCTCTCTGTCTCATGTTCTTGAGGTGGTACGATCTTGATGTATCGCGAGCTTTGCTATCATATTTGTATTCTATGATATTTCTTCCCCCCTCTACTCTCTTGTAATGGATTGAGTTTCCCTTTGAAGTTATCTTATCGGATTGAGTCTTTAAAGATTTGAGAACACTTGATGTATGTCTTGTCGTGCGTATCTGTGGTGACAATGGGATACCACGTGATTCACTTGATATATGTTTTGGTGATCAACTTGCGGGTTCAGCCCATGAACCTATGCATAGGGGTTGGCACACGTTTTCATCGTGATTCTCCGGTAGAAACTTTGGGGCACTCTTTGAGGTTCTATGTGTTGGTTGAATAGATGAATCTGAGATTGTGTGATGCATATCGTATAATCATACCCACGGATACTTGAGGTGACATTGAAGTATCTAGGTGACATTAGGGTTTTGGTTGATTTGTGTCTTAAGGTGTTATTCTAGTACGAACTCTAGGGCTGTTTGTGACACTTATAGGAATAGCCCAACGGATTGATTGGAAAGAATAACTTTGAGGTGGTTTCGTACCCTACCATAATCTCTTCGTTCGTTCTCCGCTATTAGTGAGTTTGGAGTGACTCTTTGTTGCATGTTGAGGGATAGTTATATGATCCAACTATGTTATTATTGTTGAGAGAACTTGCACTAGTGAAAGTATGAACCCTAGGCCTTGTTTCAACGCATTGCAATACCGTTTACGCTCACTTTTATCATTAGTTACCTTGCTGTTTTTATATTTTCAGATTACAAATACCCATATCTACTATCCATATACCACTTGTATCACCATCTCTTCGCCGAACTAGTGCACCTATACAATTTACCATTGTATTGGGTGTGTTGGGGACACAAGAGACTCTTTGTTATTTGGTTGCAGGGTTGCTTGAGAGAGACCATCTTCATCCTACGCCTCCTCCGGATTGATAAACCTTAGGTCATCCACTGGAGGGAAATTTTCTACTGTCTTACAAACCTCTGCACTTGGAGGCCCAACAACGTCTACAAGAAGAAGGTTGTGTAGTAGACATCAAGCTCTTTTCTGGCGCCATTGCCAGGGAGGTGAGTGCTTGAAGGTATATCTTTAGATCTTGCAATTGAATCTTTTTGTTTCTTGTTTTAGCACTAGTTTAGTTTATAAAAGAAAACTACAAAAAAATGGAATTGAGTTTGCCTCATACGCTTCATCTTTTTAATATCTTTCATGAGTATGATGGAAAGGAAAATTGTGCCAAAGTGTTAGAAGAAGAATGCATTAAAATGTTTGGCACTAAATATTTGAATGATGAGCATGATTGCAATGTTGTTAGTATGAATTCCTTGAATATCCATGATACTAATGATGATTGCACTAGTTATGATGAAAATGTCTCCTATAAACATGTCAATTTTTGTTGAGTACATTGGGTCTGTAAGTACACACCAAATAGGGAAGATAGATATTGCAAGAGGCATAAGTACTTAGAAATTAAATTTTTGCAAGAAAGGCTAGATGAATGTGCTGAAAATTTAAATTATCTTGGCCATACTTGTGAGCTTTGCAATGAACATGATCATTTCAGTACCCAATGCAAATTGTTTCATGATCGTATCATGTCCAAAAATTGTGATGACTTGATTTCCCTTGCACATCATAATGAACTTAGTTTGCTTATGGGTTACAAAGAAATGAAACGTATAACTACTTATCTTCCAGAATTTTCCTGTTATAAACTTCTCGGATTTGACCTAGAGGAAATTTATATGTATTGTGAGGTGAATTGTATTGAAAATCCTTATATTGCCAACTACATAAAGAAAAGAAAACAAATAGGGGATGAAGAGAATACTAATGAAAGGGAAGAGACTTCCCAATATCCTCCTATTATTTGTTATGATGAATCATGTAACGAGGAGGAGCCTCCTATTCAACCAATCTCATTAATAAGGAGCTCCAAAAAGAGGATTGAACCCATGATGTGGTGAAGAAGAAGAAAAGAAAAAGGAAGAGAGGTAAAAAGATATCTCCCCCAAATAGTTCTGCTCCTATTACTATTGTGCCTCATGAAAATATAATTGTGGAAGATAATGATACTTCTTATGATCTTGAAAATATTTTTGGCACTTGCTTGGACGAATATGATAATTGCTATACTATTGGTTCTATCCATACTATTAATGATGAGAGTGATTATGCTTATGATATGAAAAGGCCCAAGATTCGGGATGCTATGTTTGATGAAGATGATGTTTTTGAGAATATATTTGCTGCAATTAATGTTTGTCCCAAGCTTGGGGATGCTACGCTTAATGAAGATGATGTTTTTAGTCTCCCAAGTTTTGATATGCAAATTTATAATGATGATAGCATGCCTCCTACTTATGATAATTATTGTGATGATACGTATGCTATAAAAAGTAGTGATGATTATATTTATAAAACTTGTCATGATTATGATTACCCTTTTTCTTAACATTACTCTTTTAATGTGGTAACAATTTATAGTATTCGAGTTTCCTACGATACTCCCACTATTCCGAATGAGAAGAATTTTGCTTATGTGGAGAGTAATAAAATTTCTATGCTTGTAGATCATGAAAAGAATTGTTTAGGTGCTGGTTATATTGTTGAATTCATTCATGATGGTACTGAAAATTATTATGAGGGAGTAATATATGCTTGTAGGAATTGCAATAATATCAAGTTTCCTCTCTATGTGCTTAAAATTTTGAAGGTATGCTTGTTTTACGTTCCTATGCAAGTTGATTCTTGTTCCCACAAGTTGTTTGCTCACAAAATCCCAATGCATATGAAGAGGGTTAGACTCAAATGTGCTACTCATATTCTTCATGATGCTCTCTTTATGTTTCAATTCTTATCTTTTATGTGAGCATCATTGAAATTATCATGCCTAGCTAGGGGCGTTAAACGATAGCGCTTGTTGGGAGGCAACCAAATTTTATTTTAGTTCCTTGCTTTTTGTTCCTGTTTAGTAATAGATAATTCATCTAGCCTCTGTTTAGATGTGGTTTTATGCTTTTAATTAGTGTTTGTTCCAAGTAGAACCTTTGGGAAGACTTGGGGAAAGTCTTGTTGATCATGCTGTAAAAAACAGAAACTTTAACACTCACGAGAATTGCTGCCATTTTTATTTGGAAAGTGATATTTAGTTAATTATTTTTGAAGATGCTTAATAGATAAATTACTCAGGTCCAAAAATTTATTTGTGAATTTTATAAGTTCCATAAGTATACGTTTGATCCCGATTACTACAGACTGTTCTGTTTTTGACAGATTGTGTTTTTCATGTGTTGTTTACTTATTTTGATGAATCTATGGCTAGTAAAAGAGTTTATAAACCATAGAGAAGTTGGAATACAGTAGGTTTAACACCAATATAAATAAATAATGAGTTCATTACAGTACCTTGAAGTGGTGATTTATTTTCTTATACTAACGGAGCTTACGAGTTTTTTGGTTAGTTTTGTCTTGTGAAGTTTTCAAGTTTTGGGTAAGGATTTGATGGACTATGGAATAAGGAGTGGCAAGATTGTAAGCTTGGGGATGCCCAAGGCACCCCAAGGTAATATTCAAGGATAGCCAAAAGCCTAAGCTTGGGGATGCCCCGGAAGGCATCCCCTCTTTCGTCTTCGTTCATCGGTAACTTTACTTGGAGCTATATTTTTATTCACCACATGATATGTGTTTTTCTTGGAGCGTCAATATATTTTGTTAGGATTTGATTGCCGTTATTTAGAACAATGTTTTGCATCTTTTATTTCAATAAAAGTGGCATTGATAGCCTTTACTATGCCTATTTTAGAAGTCCATATGTTGCTGTTTGAAAACAGAAAGTTTACCGCTGTTGCAATAATTCCCTAGAAAAGTAAGAATGTGATAAAATGTTGAAACCTTTTTCATATTAAGCTCTGATAAATTTACTAAAGTGGGAATTTTATTTCATAATTTTTGGAGCTAGGGAAGTATGGATGTTGCTGCATTCTATACCAACTGTCCTGTTTAGGCACATTGCTGTTATATTTGCATTGTTTGGATATGTTTGCTTCTTTAATGATTCTATTTGAGGATAGGACTATTAAATATGCAGAGGCATTTAGTATGCAATGTTGAATAATAATTTTCGTGATTTTCTACAGTAGAGTATGATAAGGTTTTTGCAATAGTTTACACTAACTTATCTCACGAGTCCTTGTTGAGTTTTGTGTGGATGAAGCTTTTGAGATTTAGGGAGACCGTGATATGAGAGGAATTAAGGAGACACAAAAGCTCAAGCTTGGGGATGCGCAAGGCACCCCAAGATAATATTTCAAGAAGTCTCAACCGTCTAAGCTTGGGGATGCCCCGGTTGGCATCCCACCTTTCTTCTTCAACAACTATCGGTTAGTATCGGTTGATCCTAAGTTTTTGCTTCTTCACATGATGTTTTCTACTCTTAGATGTCATTTTATTTTGTTTTGCTTGCTGTTTGAATAAAGTACCAAGATCTGGAATTCTTAAATGTTAGAGAGTCTACACATAGTTGCATAATTATTCGACTACTCATTGATCTTCACTTATATCTTTCGGAGTAGTTTGTCAGTTGCTCTAGTACTTCACTTATATATTTTTAGATCACGGTGGTGGTTTTATTTTGTAGAAATAGATGAACTCTCATGCTTCACTTAGATTATTTTGAGAGTCTTAAATAGCATGGTAATCTACTTAAAATCCTAATATGCTAGGTATCCAAGATTAGTAAAAGTTTCTTATGAGTGTTTTGAATACTAAGAGAAGTTTCATGCTTGATGATTGTTTTGAGATATGGAGGTAATAATATCAAAGTCGTGCTAGTTGAGTAGTTTTGAATTTGAGAAGTGCTTGTGTTGAAGTTTGCAAGTCCCATAGCATGCACGTATGGTAATGTTGGAAATATGCCCTAGAGGCAATAATAAAAGTGTTATTATTATATTTCCTTGTTCATGATAATTGTCTTTTATTCATGCTATAACTGTATTATCCGGAAATCGTAATACACGTGTGAATATATAGACCACAATATGTCCCTAGTGAGCCTCTAGTTGACTAGCTCGTTGTGATCAACAGATAGTCATGGTTTCCTGGCTATGGACATTGGATGTCGTTGATAACAGGATCACATCATTAGGAGAATGATGTGATGGACAAGACCCAATCCTAAGACTAGCACAAAAGATCGTGTAGTTCATTTGCTAGAGCTTTGCCAATGTCAAGTATCTCTTCCTTTGACCATGAGATCGTGTAACTCCTGGATACCGTAGGAGTGCTTTGGGTGTATCAAACGTCACAACGTAACTGGGTGACTATAAAGGTGCACTACAGGTATCTCCGAAAGTATCTATTGTTTTATGCGGATCGAGACTGGGATTTGTCACTCCGTGTAAACGGAGAGGTATCTCTGGGCCCACTCGGTAGGACATCATCATATGCGCAATGTGACCAACGAGTTGATCACGGGATGATGTGTTACGGAACGAGTAAAGTGACTTGCCGGAAACGAGATTGAACAAGGTATTGGATACCGACGATCGAATCTCGGGCAAGTAAAATACCGCTAGACAAAGGGAATTGAATACGGGATTGATTAAGTCCTTGACATCGTGGTTCATCCGATGAGATCATCGTGGAACATGTGGGAGCCAACATGGGTATCCAGATCCCGCTGTTGGTTATTGACCGGAGAACGTCTCGGTCATGTCTGCATGTCTCCCGAACCCGTAGGGTCTACACACTTAAGGTTCGATGACGCTAGGGTTATAAAGGAAGCTTGTATGTGGTTACCGAATGTTGTTCGGAGTCCCGGATGAGATCCCGGACGTCACGAGGAGTTCCGGAATGGTCCGGAGGTAAAGATTTATATATAGGAAGTCCTGTTTCGGCCATTGGGACAAGTTTCGGGGTCATCGGTATTGTACCGGGACCACCGGAAGGGTCCCGGGGGCCCACCGGGTGGGGCCACCTGCCCCGGGGGGCCACATGGGCTGTAGGGGGTGCGCCTTGGCCTACATGGGCCAAGGGCACCAGCCCCAAGAGGCCCATGCGCCTAGGGAACCCTAGAGGGAAGAGTCCTCAAGGGGGAAGGCACCTCCGAGGTGCCTTGGGGAGGATGGACTCCTCCCCCCCCCCCTCTTGGCCGCCGCACCAGATGCCATCTGGAGGCTGGCCGCCGCCCCTTGGGGTGGGAAACCCTAAAGGGGGCGCAGCCCTCCCCTTCCCCTATATATATGAGGCCTAGGGGCTGCCCATAACACATGATTTGATCTCTCGTTGGTGCAGCCCTGCCCCTCTCCCTCCTCCTCTTCTCCCATGGTGCTTGGCGAAGCCCTGCGGGATTGCCACGCTCCTCCACCACCACCACGCCGTTGTGCTGCTGTTGGATGGAGTCTTCCTCAACCTCTCCCTCTCTCCTTGCTGGATCAAGGCGTGGGAGACGTCACCGGGCTGTACGTGTGTTGAACGCGGAGGTGCCGTCCGTTCGGCACTAGGATCATCGGTGATTTGAATCACGACGAGTACGACTCCATCAACCCCGTTCACTTGAACGCTTCCGCTTAGCGATCTACAAGGGTATGTAGATGCACTCTCTTTCTACTCGTTGCTGGTCTCTCCATAGATAGATCTTGGTGACACGTAGGAAAATTTTGAATTTCTGCTACGTTCCCCAACAGTGGCATCATGAGCTAGGTCTATTGCGTAGATTCTTTGCATGAGTAGAACACAAAGTAGTTGTGGGTGTTGATGTTGTTCAATATGCTTACCGTTACTAGTCCAATCTTGTTTCGACGGTATTGTGGGATGAAGCGGCCCGGACCGACCTTACACGTACTCTTACGTGAGACAGGTTCCACCGATTGACATGCACTTGGTGCATAAGGTGGCTAGCGGGTGCCAGTCTCTCCCACTTTAGTCGGAACGGATTCGATGAAAAGGGTCCTTATGAAGGGTAAATAGAAATTGGCATATCACGTTGTGGTCTTGCGTAGGTAAGAAACGTTCTTGCTAGAAACCCATAGCAGCCACGTAAAACATGCAACAACAATTAGAGGACGTCTAACTTGTTTTTGCAGGGTATGCTATGTGATGTGATATGGCCAAAAGGATGTGATGAATGATATATGTGATGTATGAGATTGATCATGTTCTTGTAATAGGATTCACGACTTGCATGTCGATGAGTATGACAACCGGCAGGAGCCATAGGAGTTGTCTTTATTTATTGTATGACCTGCGTGTCATTTAACAACGCCATGTAAATTACTTTACTTTATTGCTAAACGCGTTAGCCATAGAAGTAGAAGTAGTCGTTGGCGTGACAACTTCATGAGGACACGATGATGGAGATCATGATGATGGAGATCATGGTGTCAAGCCGGTGACAAGATGATCATGGAGCCCCGAAGATGAAGATCAAAGGAGCTATATGATATTGGCCATATCATGTCACTACTCTATTTGATTGCATGTGATGTTTATCATGTTTATGCATCTTGTTTGCTTAGAACGACGGTAGTAAATAAGATGATCCCTCATTAAAATTTCAAGAAGTGTTCTCCCCTAATTGTGCACCGTTGCTACAGTTCGTCGTTTCGAAGCACCACGTGATGATCGGGTGTGATAGATTCTTACGTTCACATACAACGGGTGTAAGACAGTTTTACACAGCGAAAACACTTAGGGTTAACTTGACGAGCCTAGCATGTGCAGACATGGCCTCGGAACACGGAGACCGAAAGGTCGAGCATGAGTCGTATAGTAGATACGATCAACATGAAGATGTTCACCGATGATGACTAGTCCGTCTCACGTGATGATCGGACACGGCCTAGTTTGACTTGGATCATGTAATCACTTAGATGACTAGAGGGATGTCTATCTGAGTGGGAGTTCATAAGATGAACTTAATTATCCTGAACTTAGTCAAAAGACCTTTTGCAAATTATGTCGTAAGCTCGCGCTTTAGTTCTACTGTTTAGATATGTTCCTAGAGAAATTATAGTTGAAAGTTGATAGTAGCGATTATGCGATCAGTAGAAAGCTTATGTCCTTAATGCACCGCTTAGTGTGCTGAACCCCAAACGTCGTTTGTGGATGTTTCGAACATCGAACATACACGTTTTGATAACTACGTGATAGTTCAGTTAAATGGTTTAAGTAGAGGCACCAAAGACGTTTTCGAAACGTCGCGGAACATATGAGATGTTTCGAGGGCTGAAATTAGGATTTCAGGCTCGTGCCCACGTCAAGAGGTATAAGACCTCCGACGATTTTCTTAGCCTGCAAACTAAGGAGAGAAGCTCAATTGTTGAGCTTGTGCTCAGATTGTCTGAGTACAACAATCACTTGAATCGAGTGGGAGTTGATCTTCCAGATGAAATAGTGATAGTTTCTCCGAAGTCATTACCACCAAGCTGCTAGAGCTCTGTGATGAACTATAACATATCAGGGATAGATATGATGATCCTTGAAATATTCGCGTTGTTTGACACCGCGAAAGTAGAAATCAAGAAGGAGCATCAATTGTTGATGGTTGGTGAAACTACTAGTTTCAAGAAGGGCAAGGGAACAAAGGGATACTTCATGAAACGGCAATTCAGCTGCTGCTCTAGTGAGGAAACCCAAGGTTGAACCCAAACCCGAGACTAAGTGCTTCTGTAATAAGGGGAACAACCACTGGAGCAGCATTACCCTAGATACTTGGTAGATGAGAAGGCTGGCAAGGTCGATAGAAGTATATTGGATATACATTATGTTAATGTGTACTTTACTAGTACTCCTAGTAGCACCAGGGTATTGGATACCGGTTCGGTTGCTAAGTGTTAGTAACTCGAAATAAAAGCTACGGAATAAACGGAGACTAGCTAAAGGTGAGCTGACGATATATGTTGGAAGTGTTTCCAAGGTTGATATGATCAAGCATCGCACGCTCCCTCTACCACCGAGATTGGTGTTTGCGTTGAGCATAGACATGATTGGATTATGTCTATCGCAATACGGTTATTCATTTAAGGAGAATAATGGTTACTCTATTTTTGAATAATACCTTCAATGGTCTTGCACCTAAAGGAATGGTTTATTGAATCTCGGTCGTAGTGATACACATTTTCGTGCCAAAAGATATAAGATAGTAATGATAGTACCACTTACTTGTGGCACTGCCATGTAAGTCATAATGGTATAAAACGCATGAAGAAGCTCCATGTTGATGGATCTTTGGACTCACTCGTTTTTGAAAAGTTTGAGACATGCGAACCATGTCTATTGGTGTATATGCATGAAGAAACTCCATGCAAATGGATCGTTCGGACTCACTTGATTTTGAATCACTTGAGATATGCAAATCATACCACATGGGCAAGATGACTGAAAAGCCTCATTTTCAGTAAGATGGAACAAGATAGCAACTTGTTGGAAGTAACACATTTTGATGTGTGCAGTCCAATGAGTGCTGAGGCATGCAGTGAATATCGTTATGTTCTTACTTCACAGATGATTCGAGTAGATGTTGAGAATATTTACTTGATGAAACACAAGTCTGAATTATTGAATGGTTCAAGTAATTTCAGAGTGAAGTAGAAGATCATTGTGACAAGAGGATAAAATGTCTATGATACGATCATAGAGATGAAAATCTGAGTTATGAGTTTTGGCACACAATTAAGACATTGTGGAAATTATTTCATAATTAATACCGCCAGGAACACCATAGTGTGATGGTGTGTCCGAACATCATAGTTGCACCCTATTGGATATGGTGCGTACCATGATGTCTCTTATCGAATTACCACTATTGTTCATGGGTTAGGCATTAGAGACAACCACATTCACTTTAAATAGGGCACCACGTAATTCCGTTGAGATGACACCGTATGAATTATGGTTTAGAGAAACCTAAGTTGTCGTTTCTTAAAGGTTTGGGGCTGCGACGCTTATGTGAAAAAGTTTCAGGATTGATAAGCTCGAACCCAAAGCGGATAAAATGCATCTTCATAGGAAACCCAAAACAGTTGGGTATACCTCCTAATTCAGATCCGAAAGCAATATGGATTGTTTCTAGAATCGGGTCCTTTCTCGAGGAAAAGTTTCTCTCGAAAGAATTGAGTGGGAGGATGGTGGAGACTTGATGAGGTTATTGAACCATCACTTCAACCAGTGTGTAGCACGGCACAGGAAGTTGTTCCCGTGGCACCTACACCAATTGAAGTGGAAGCTTATGATATTAATCATGAAACTTCGGATCAAGTCACTACTGAACCTCGTAGGACGACAAGGACGCGTACTACTTCAGAGTGGTACGGTGATCCTGTCTTAAAAGTCATGTTGCTAGATAACAATGAACCTACGAGCTATGGAGAAGCGATGGTGGGCCCAAATTCCGACAAATGGTTAGAAGCCATGAAATCCGAGATAGTATCCATATATCAGAACAAAGCATGGACTTTGATGGACTTGCCCGATGATTGGCAATCCATTGAGATAAATGGATCTTTTAAGAAGAAGACGGACGTGGATGGTAATGTCACCATCTATAAAGCTCGACTTGTGGCGAAGAGTTTTTCACAAGTTCAAGGAGTTGACTGCGATGAGATTTTCTCATCTGTAGCGATGCTTAAAGTCCGTTGGAATCATGTTAGCATTAGCTGCATTTATGAAATCTGGCAGATGGATGTCAAGACAAGTTTCCTTACTAGTTTTCGTAAGGAAAGGTTGTATGCAATACAATCAGAAAGGTTTTTGTCGATCCTGAGGATGCTAAAAGGTATGCTAGCTCCAGCGATCCTTCTAAGGACTGGAGTGAGCATCTCGGAGTTGGAATGTATGCTTTGATGAGATGATCAAAGATTTTGGATTTATACAAAGTTTATGAGAAACTTGTATTTCCAAAGAAGTGAGTGGGAGCACTATAGAATTTCTGATGAGTATATGTTATTGACATATTGTTGATCAGAAATGATGTAGAATTTCTAGAAAGCATATAGGGTTATTTGAAAGGTGTTTTTCAATAGAAAACCTGGATTAAGCTACTTGAACATTGAGCATCAAGATCTATAAGGATAGATCAAAATTCTTAATAATACTTTCAAATGAGCACATGCCTTGACGTGATCTTGAAGGTGTTCAAGATGGATCAGTCAAAGAAGGAGTTCTTGCCTGAGTTGTAAGGTATGAAGTTAAGGCTTAAAGCTCGACCACGGCAGAATAGAGAGAAAGGACGAAGGTCGTCCCCTATGCTTAAGACGTAGGCTCTTCAGTATGCTATGCTGTGTACCACACCTGAAGTGTGCCTTGCCATGAGTCAGTCAAGGGGTACAAGAGTGATCCAAGAATGGCTCACAGGACAGCGGTCAAAGTTATCCTTAGTAACTAGTGGACTAAGGAATTTTTCTCGATTATGGAGGTGGTAAAAGAGTTCGTCGTAAAGGTTACGACGATGCAAGCTTGACACCTATCCGGATAGCTCTGAGTAGAGAGACCGGATACATATAATGGAGCAACAATTTAGAATAGCTCCAAGTAGAACAGTTATTTGGAATAGCTCCATATAGAGCGTGGTAGCTGCATCTAGGAGATGACATAGAGATTTGTAAAGCACACACGGATCTGAAAGGTTCAGACCCGTTGACTAAAACCTCTCTCACAAGCAACATGATCAAACATAAAACTCATTGAGTGTTAATCACATAGTGATGTGAACTAGACTAATGACTCTAGTAAACTCTTGGGTATTAGTCACATGACGATGTGACCTGTGAGTGTTAATCACATGGTGATGTGAACTAGATTATTGACTCTAGTGCAAGTGGGAGACTGTTGGAAATATGCCCTAGAGGCAATAATAAAAGTGTTATTATTATATTTCCTTGTTCATGATAATTGTCTTTTATTCATGCTATAACTGTATTATCCGGAAATCGTAATACACGTGTGAATATATAGACCACAATATGTCCCTAGTGAGCCTCTAGTTGACTAGCTCGTTGTGATCAACAGATAGTCATGGTTTCCTGGCTATGGACATTGGATGTCGTTGATAACGGGATCACATCATTAGGAGAATGATGTGATGGACAAGACCCAATCCTAAGACTAGCACAAAAGATCGTGTAGTTCATTTGCTAGAGCTTTGCCAATGTCAAGTATCTCTTCCTTTGACCATGAGATCGTGTAACTCTTGGATACCGTAGGAGTGCTTTGGGTGTATCAAACGTCACAACGTAACTGGGTGACTATAAAGGTGCACTACAGGTATCTCCGAAAGTATCTATTGTTTTATGCGGATCGAGACTGGGATTTGTCACTCCGTGTAAACGGAGAGGTATCTCTGGGCCCACTCGGTAGGACATCATCATATGCGCAATGTGACCAAGGAGTTGATCACGGGATGATGTGTTACGGAACGAGTAAAGTGACTTGCCGGTAACGAGATTGAACAAGGTATCGGTATACCGACGATCGAATCTCGGGCAAGTAAAATACCGCCTGACAAAGGGAATTGTATACGGGATCGATTGAGTCCTTGACATCGTGGTTCATCCGATGAGATCATCGTGGAACATGTGGGAGCCAACATGGGTATCCAGATCCCGCTGTTGGTTATTGACCGGAGAACGTCTCGGTCATGTCTACATGTCTCCCGAACCCGTAGGGTCTACACACTTAAGGTTCGATGACGCTAGGGTTATAAAGGAAGCTTGTATGTGGTTACCGAATGTTGTTCGGAGTCCCGGATGAGATCCCGGACGTCACGAGGAGTTCTGGAATGGTCCGGAGGTAAAGATTTATATATAGGAAGTCCTGTTTCGGCCATCGGGACAAATTTCGGGGTCATCGGTATTGTACCGGGACCACCGGAAGGGTCCCGGGGGCCCACCGGGTGGGGCCACCTGCCCCGGGGGGCCACATGGGCTGTAGGGGGTGCGCCTTGGCCTACATGGGCCAAGGGCACCAGCCCCTAGAGGCCCATGCGCCAAGATAAAGGAAAAAGGGGAGAGTCCTAAAGGGGGAAGGCACCTCCGAGGTGCCTTGGGGAGGATGGACTCCTCCCCATCCTTAGCCGCACCCCTTCCTTGGAGGAGGGGGCAAGGCTGCGCCTCCCCCCTCTCCCTTGGCCCTATATATAGTGGGGAAAAGGAGGAGCAATGATACCTAAGGCCTTTGGTTGCCTCCCTCTCCCTCCCGTGACACATCTCCTCTCCCGTAGGTGCTCGGCGAAGCCCTGCAGGATTGCCACGCTCCTCCACCACCACCACGCCGTTGTGCTGCTGTTGGATGGAGTCTTCCTCAACCTCTCCCTCTCTCCTTGCTGGATCAAGGCGTGGGAGACGTCACCGGGCTGTACGTGTGTTGAACGCGGAGGTGCCGTCCGTTCGGCACTAGGATCATCGGTGATCTGAATCACGACGAGTACGACTCCATCAACCCCGTTCACTTGAACGCTTCCGCTTAGCGATCTTCAAGGGTATGTAGATGCACTCTCTTTCTACTCGTTGCTGGTCTCTCCATAGATAGATCTTGGTGACACGTAGGAAAATTTTGAATTTCTGCTACGTTCCCCAACAGGTAAATGTTATGTAACAAATTTGAAACATGAGGTGTTATTTGATTGTCTTCCTTATGAGTGGCGGTCGGGGACGAGCGATGGTCTTTTCCTACCAATCTATCCCCCTAGGAGCATGCGCGTAGTGCCGAGGTTTTTGATGACTTGTAGATTTTTGCAATAAGTATGTGAGTTCTTTATGACTAATGTTGAGTCCATGGATTATACGCACTCTCACCCTTCCATCCTTGCTAGCCTCTTCGGTACCGTGCATTGCCCTTTCTCACATTGAGAGTTGGCGCAAATTTCGCCGGTGCATCCAAACCCCGTGATATGATACACTCTTTCACACATAAACCTCCTTATATCCTCCTCAAAACAACCACCATGCCTACCTATTATGGCATTTCCATAGCCATTCCGAGATATATTGCCATGCAACTTTCCATCATTCCGTTCATCATGACACATTCATCATTGTCATATTGCTTAGCATGATCTTGTAGTTAGCATAGTATTTGTGGCAAAGCCACTGTTCATAATTCTTTCGTACATGTCACTCTTGGTCCATTGCATATCCCGGTACACCGCCAAAGGCATTCATATAGAGTCATCTTTTGTTCTAGTATCGAGTTGTAATCATTGAGTTGTAAATAAATAGAAGTGTGATGACCATCATTTTTTCTATAGCATTGTCCCAAGTGAGGAATGAAAAAAAGGCCATAAAAAAGGCCCAAAAAAAGGAGAAAGGCCATAAAAAAGAGAAGGCCCAAAAAAATGAAAAAATGAAAATGAGAGAAAAGAGAGAAGGGACAATGCTACTATCCTTTGCCACACTTGTGCTTCAAAGTAGCACCTTAATCTTCATGATAGAGAGTCTCTTGTTTTGTCACTTTCATATACTAGTGGGAATTTTTCATTATAGAACTTGGCTTGTATATTCAAACAATGGGCCTCCTCAAGTGCCCTAGGTCTTCGTGAGCAAGCAAGTTGGATGCACACCCACTTAGTTTCTTTTGTTGAGCTTTCATACATTTATAGCTCTAGTGCATCCGTTGCATGGCAATCCCTACTCCTTGCATTAACATCAATCGATGGGCATCTCCATAGCTCATTGATTAGCCTCGTTGATGTGAGACTTTCTCCTTTTTGTCTTCTCCACATAACTCCCATCATCATATTCTATTCCACCCATAGTGCTATATCCATGGCTCGCGCTCATGTATTGCGTGAAGGTTTATGAGTTTGAGATTACTAAAGTATGAAACAATTGCTTAGCTTGTCATCGGGGTTGTGCATCATGAGAGCATTCTTGTGTGACGAAAATGGAGCATGACTAAACTATATGATTTTGTAGGGATGAACTTTCTTTGGCCATGTTATTTCAAGAGGACATAATTGCTTAGTTAGTATGCTTGAAGTATTATTATTTTTATGTCAATTAAACTTTTGCCTTGAATCTTATGGATCTAAAAATTCATGCCACAATTAAGAAGAATTACATTGAAATTATGCCAAGTAGCACTCCGCATCAAAAATCCTTTTTTATCATTTACCTACTCGAGGACGAGCAGGAATTAAGCTTGGGGATGCTTGATACGTCTCCAACGTATCTATAATTATTGATTCCTCAAAAATAATTATTGATTGCTCCATGCTATATTATCTACTGTTTTGGACAATATTGGGCTTTATTATCCACTTTTATATTATTCTTGGGACTAACCTATTAACCGGAGGCCCAACCCAGAATTGCTGTTTTTTTTTGCCTATTTCAGTGTTTCTAAGAAAAGGAAAATCAAATAGAGTCGAAACGGAATGAAACCAACTGGAGAAGTTATTTTTGGAAGGAAAGCTACCGGAAAAACTTGGAGTGCACGTCATGAAAGGAACAGGGGATCCACGAGGCAGGGGGCGCGCCCACGCCCCTAGGGCATGCCCTCCACCCTCGTGGGCCCCTCGTGGCTCCCCTAACGTATCTCTTTCACCCATATATACCCACGTACCCTAAAACTACCTGGGAGCACAATAGATCGGGAGTTCCGCCGCTAGAAGCCTCCGTAGCCACCGAAAACCAATCTAAACCCATTTCGGTACCCTGCCGGAGGGGGCAATCCCTCTCTGGTGGCCATCTTCATCATCCCGGTGATCTCCATGACGAGGAGGGAGTAGTTCTCCCTCAGGGCTGAGGGTATGTACCAGTAGCTATGTGTTTGATCTCTCTCTTTCTCTCGTGTTCTTGAGGTGGTACGATCTTGATGTATCGCGAGCTTTGCTATCATATTTGGATCCTATGGTGTTTCTTCCCCCCGCTACTCTCTTGTAATGGATTGAGTTTCCCCTTTGAAGTTATCTTATTGGATTGAGTCTTTAAAGATTTGAGAACACTTGATGTATGTCTTGCCGTGCGTATATGTGGTGACAATGGGATACCACGTGATTCACTTGATGTATGTTTTGGTGATCAACTTGCGGGTTCCGCCCATGAAGCTATGCATAGGGGTTGGCACACGTTTTCATCGTGATTCTCCGGTAGAAACTTTGGGGCACTCTTTGAGGTCCTATGTGTTGGTTGAATAGATGAATCTGATATTGTGTGATGCATATCGTATAATCATACCCACGGATACTTGAGGTGACATTGGAGTATCTAGGTGACATTGGAGTATCTCGGTGACATTAGGGTTTTGGTTGATTTGTGTCTTAAGGTGTTATTCTAGTATGAACTCTAGGGCTGTTTGTGACACTTATAGGAATAGCCTAACGGATTGATTGGAAAGAATAACTTTGAGGTGGTTTCGTACCCTACCATAATCTCTTCATTCATTCTCCGCTATTAGTGAGTTTGGAGTGACTCTTTGTTGCATGTTGAGGGATAGTTATATGATCCAATTATGTTATTGTTGATGAGAGAACTTGCACTAGTGAAAGTATGAACCCTAGGCCTTGTTTCAACGCATTGCAATACCGTTTATGTTCACTTTTATCATTTGTTACCTTGCTGTTTTTTATTTTCAGATTACAAATACCCATATCTACTATCCATATACCACTTGTATCACCATCTCTTCGCCGAACTAGTGCACCTATACAATTTACCATTGTATTGGGTGTGTTGGGGACACAAGAGACTCTTTGTTATTTGGCTGCAGGGTTGCTTGAGAGAGACCATCTTCATCCTACGCCTCCTACGGATTGATAAACCTTAGGTCATCCACTTGAGAAAAATTTGCTACTGTCCGAGAAACCTCTGCACTTGGAGGCCCAACAACGTCTACAAGAAGAAGGTTGTGTAGTAGACATCAAACAACGCCATGGTAGTTCTGCTGAAAACAGCGTCTGTCCGGGTTAGTTCTAACCAAATCATACCAAAAGCATGTAAAAATTCTATAAACATGGCATGAATACATCAAAATTTATAGATACATTGGAGACGTATCAGCATGTGCTGCTGCGGAGAGCTCAGTGGAGATCCAAGCACGGTGGGGTGTCACCGACAAAGCCGGGAAGGAGAATGACAACGTCTGGCCAGCATGTGAGAAGTAGTGATACGTCCATTTTGCATCATGTTTTCTTACTATTATTTACAATGTTTTATCCATAATAATGCTTTTTGGATTAATTCTAATGCCTTTTCTCTCATAATTTGCAAGGAACACACCAAGAGGGAGAATTTCAGCAGCTGGAAATCTGGACCTGGAAAAGCTACGTCAGGCCACCTATTCTGCACAACTACAAATGGGATGAAACTTTACGGAGATTTGTTCTGGAATATATAGTATTGGAGCCAATAAGTACCAGAGGGGGGCCACCAGGTGGGCACAACCCACCTGGGCACGCCAGGCCCCCCTGGCGTGCCCTGGAGGGTTGTGGCCTCCTCGGCCCACCTCCAGTGCCCATCTTCTAGTATATTAAGTTTTTTTGACCTAGAAAAAACACAATAATACTTTTGGGACGGAGCGCCGCCGTCTCGAGGCGGAACAGGGGCAGGAGCACTTTTGCCCTCCAGCAGAGCGATTCTGCCGGGGGAACTTCCCTCCCGGAGGGGGAAATCATCATCATCATCATCACCAACAACTCTCCCATCTTGGGGAGGGCAATCTCCATCAACATCTTCGCCAGCACCATATCATCTCAAACCCTTGTTCATCTCTTGTATTCAATCTTGTTACCGAAACTATAGATTGTTGCTAGGGGTGGCTAGTAGTGTTGATTACAACTTGTAGTTGATTACTATATGGTTTATTTGCTGGAAGATTATATGTTCAGATCCATTATGCATATTAATACCCCTTTGATCATGAGCATGTTTGTTGATTGTGAGTAGTTACTTTTGTTCTTGAGGTCATGGGATAAATCATGTTGCAAGTAATCATGTGAATTTGATATGTGTTCGATATTTTGATAGTATGTATGTTGTGATTCCCTTAGTGGTGTCATGTGAACATCGACTACATGACACTTCACCATATTTGGGCCTAACGGAATGCATTGTGGAGTAGTAAATAGATGGTGGGTTGCGAGAGTGACAGAAACTTAAACCCCAGTTTATGCACTATTCCGTAAGGAGCTGATTGGATACTAGAATTTAATGCTATGGTTAGGATTTATCCTTAATACTTTTCTCATAGTTGTGGATGCTTGCGGGAGGGTTAATCATAAGTATGAGGTTTCTTCAAGTAAGAACAACACCTATGCACCGGTCCACCCACATATCAAATTATCAAAGTAGCGAACACAAATCAAACCAACATGATGAAAGTGACTAGATGAAATTCCCGTGTACCCTCAAGAATGCTTTGCTTATCATAAGAGACTGTTTTGGCATGTCCTTTTCTTCAAAAGGATTGGGCTACCTTTCTGCATACTTGTTACAATTATCATTACTTGCTCGTTACAGATTATCTTGCTACCAAAAAGTACTCGCTACATACAGTTTCAGCACTTGAAGACAATACCTTACTGAAAACTACTTGCCATTTCCTTCTGCTCCTCGTTGGGTTCGACACTCTTACTTATCGAAAAGAGCTACAATTAACCCCTATACTTGTGGATAATCAAGGCTATTTTCTGGCGCCGTTGCCAGGGAGTGAAGCGCTTCTGGTAAGTGGAATTCGATAAGGAAACATTTATATAGTGTGCTGAAATTTATTGTCACTTGTTACTATGGAAAACAATCCTTTGAGGTGTATGTTCGGGGTATCTTCACATCGACCGGAACCACAATTAATTGCCCCTCAAATTATAGCACCTACTGAAAATATAGAATATGAAATTCCTTCGGGTATAATAGAACAACTGCTAGCTAATCCTTATGCAGGAGATGGAACCGAACATCCTAATATGCACTTGATACATGTGGAACAAATTTGTGGATTGTTTAAGCTTGCAGGTTTACCTAGGGATGAAGTTATGAAAAAGATTTTCCCTTTATCTTTGAAGGTAAAAGCATTGGCATGGTATAGGATATGCGATGATATTGGATCATGGAATTGGAATCATTTGAAATTGGAGTTTCAAAAAAAAATATCATATGCATCTAGTTCATCGTGATTGGAATTGTATATATATATTTTGGCCCTGTGAAGTAGAAAGTATCGCTCTAGCTTGGGGGAGGCTTAAGTCAATGTTATATTCGTACCCCAATCATGAGCTCTCAAGAGAAATTATTATCCAGAATTTGTATGCTCGGCTTTCTCGTAATGATCAAACCATGCTTGATACTTCTTTTGTTGGTTCTTTTATGAAGAAGACTATTGAATTCCCGTGGGATCTTTTGGAAAGAATTAAACGCAACTCTGAATATTGGAAACTCGACGAAGGTAAAGAGTCAGTTATAAAGCTTAATTATGATTGTGTTAAATATTTTATGGTTACCGATGCTTTTCAAAAGTTTAGCACTAAATATGGACTTGACTCTGAGATAGTAGCCTCCATTTGTGAATATTTTTCTACTCATGTTGAACTCCCTAAAGAGAAGTGGATTAGATATCAACCACCTATTAAATAAGAAATTAAAGAACCCGTATCAGTTAAAGAAGAAACTATACTTTATAATGTTTATCCATTTGTTCCTACTGCTTATTTTGAGAAACCTCCTTTTCCTGTTAGGATAAAGGAACATGCTAAAGTTTCAACTATGGTTAACAAAAGCTCTGTTAGAACACCTAAACCAGATGAACAAATTAGAGTTGAACCTAATATTGCTATAGTTAAAGATCTTTTGGAAGAATATGTGGATGGGCATGTTATCTACTTCTATGAAGAAGAAGCTAGAATTGCTAAACCTGATGGAAAAGATAAACATAGACCTGTTGTTGGCATGTTTGCCATTTCAGTTAAAATAGGAGATCACTGTTATTATGGTTTATGTGATATGGGTGCTAGTGTGAGTGCTATTACTCACAAGTTATATCAAGAAATTAGGGAGGACATAGCACCCGTTGAGATAGAAGACATGGATGTTACTATTGAACTTGCAAACAGAGACACTATATCACTAGTTGGGATTGTCAGAGATGTTGAAGTCTTGTGCAGGAAAACAAAATATCCTACCGACTTTATTGTTCTTGGTACCCCACTTGATGACTTATGTCCCATTATCTTTGGTAGACCTTTCTTGAACACCGTTAATGCTAAGATAGATTGCCAGAAACAAATAGTGGGTGTTAACTTTGGTGATGAGTCTCATGAGTTTAATTTTTCCAAATTTAGTAGGAGTTATCATGAGAAATAATTTCCTAGTAAGGATGAATTCATTGGTCTTGCTTCTATTGCTGTGCCACCTACTGATCCTTTAGAGCAATACTTGCTAGACCATGAGAATGATTTACATATGCATGAAAGAAATGAAATAGATAATATTTTCTTTGAACAACATCCTCTGCTTAAACACAATTTGCCTATTGAAACTCTTGGAGGTCCTCCTCCACCTAAAGGTGATCCTGTGTTTGAATTAAAACAATTGCCAGACACTTTGAAATATGCTTACCTTGATGAAAAGAAGATATATCCTGTTATTATCAGCGCTAACCTTTCAGAACATGAAGAAGAAATATTATTGAAAGTTCTAAGGAAGCACCGAGCTGCTATTGGATATACTCTTGATGATTTAAAGGGTATTAGTCCCACTCTATGTCAGCACAAAATTAATATGGAACCTGATGCTAAACCAGTTGTTGATCACCAACGTTGGTCGAATCCAAAGATGAAAGAGGTGGTAAGAACGGAAATATTAAAACTTATGGAAGCAGGTACAATCTATCCTATAGCTGATAGTAGATGGGTAAGTCTTGTTCATTGTGTCCCTAAGAAAGGAGGTATAACGGTTGTTCCTAATGATAAAAATGAACTTATTCCACAAAGAATTGTTACAGGCTATAGAATGGTAATTGATTTCAGGAAATTAAATAAAGCTACTAGAAAAGATCATTACCCTTTGCCTTTTATTGACCAAATGCTTGAAAGATTATCTAAGCACACACATTTTTTGCTTCCTTGATGGATATTCCGGCTTCTCGCAAATACCTGTTTCTCAACCTAATCAAGAAAAGACCACTTTTACTTGTCCTTTTGGAACCTATGCTTATAGATGTATGCCTTTTGGTTTATGTAATGCACCTGCTACCTTTCAAAGATGTATGATGGCTATATTCTCTGACTTTTGTGAAAATATTGTTGATGTTTTCATGGATGACTTTTCTATTTATGGGAAGTCTTTTGACGATTGTTTAAGCAATCTTGATCGAGTTTTGCAGAGATGTGAACAAACAAATCTTGTCTTGAATTGGGAGAAGTGCCACTTTATGGTAAATGAAGGCATTGTCTTGGGTCATAATTTTTTTGAAAAAGGTATTGAAGTAGACCAAGCTAAGGTTGATGCTATTGAGAAAATGCCATGTCCCAAGGACATCAAAGGTATTCGTAGTTTCTTAGGTCATGCTGGTTTCTATAGGAGATTTATCAAAGACTTTTCTAAAATTTCTAGGCCACTCACTAATCTGTTGCAAAAGGATATTCCTTTTGTCTTTGATGATTATTGTTTTGAAGCCTTTGAAACACTCAAGAAAGCTTTAATTATTGCACCTATAGTTCAACCACCTGATTGGAATTTGCCTTTTGAAATTATGTGTGATGCTAGTGATTATGCTGTTGGTGATGTTCTAGGACAAAGAGTTGATAAGAAATTGAATGTTATTCATTATTCTAGTAAAACTCTAGGCAGTGCTCAAAGAAATTATGCTACTACTGAAAAATAATTCTTAGCAGTGGTGTTTGCTTGTGATAAGTTTAGACCTTATATTGTTGATTCCAAAATAACTGTTCACACAGACCATGCTGCTATTAAATATCTTATGGAAAAGAAAGATGCTAAACCTAGACTTATTCGTTGGGTTCTCTTGTTATAAGAATTTGATTTGCATATTATTGATAAAAAAGGAGCTAAGAACTCCGTAGCTGATAACTTGTCTAGGCTTGAAAATGTGCTTGATGATCCACTTCCTATTGATGATAGTTTTCATGATGAGCAGTTAGCTGCAATAAATGTTGCTAATGGTACTCCTTGGTATGCTGACTATGATAATTACATTGTTGCTAAATATTTGCCACCTAGCTTTACTTACCAACAAAATAAAAAGTTCTTCTATGATTTAAGACATTACTTATGGGATGACCCACATATTTATAAGGAAGGAGTAGATGGTATTATTAGACGTTGTGTACCTGAGCATGAACAGGGACAAATCCTACGGAAATGTCACTTCGAAGCTTATGGATGATCATAAGGTATTACAGTCTGGATTTTATTGGCCTACTCTCTTCAAGGATGCTCGTAAGTATGTCTCATCTTGTGATGAATGCCAAAGAATAGGCAATGTCGGTAAGCGTCAAGAGATGCCTATGAACTATTCACTTGCTGTTGAACCTTTTCATGTTTGGGGATTTGATTACATGGGATCTTTTTCTTCGTCCAATGGGTATACACATATTTTGGTTGCTGTTGATTATGTTACTAAATGGGTAGACGCTATCCCACCTAGCAGTGCTGATCACAACACCTCTATTAAAATGCTTAAGGAAGTTATTTTCCCAAGGTTTGGAGTCCCTAGATATTTAATGACTCATGGTGGTTCACACTTTATTCATGGTGCTTTCCGTAAAATGCTTGCTAAGTATGATGTTAACCATAGAATTGCATCAACTTATCATCCTCAGTCTAGTGGTGAAGTTTAACTTAGCAATAGAGAAATAAAATTAATTTTGCAAAAGACTGTTAATAGGTCCAGGAAGAATTGGTCTAAGAAATTAGATGATGCACTTTGGGCTTATGGGACAACATATAAAAATCTTATGGGTACGTCTTCTTATAAAATGGTTTATGGAAAGGCTTGTCATATGCCTCTTGAGTTAGAATATAAAGCATACTAGGCAGTTAAAGAACTCAATTATGATTTCAAACTTGCTGGTGAAAAGAGGTTATTTGATATAAGCTCATTAGATGAATGGAGAACCCAAGCATATAAGAATGCAAAGTTGTTTAAAGAGAAAGTTAAAAGATGGCATGACAAAATAATTCAAAAACGTGAGTTTAAAGTCAGAGAATATGTTCTTTTGTACAACTCTCGTTTCAGATTCTTTGCAGGAAAACTCCTCTCCAAATGGGAAGGCCCCTATGTCATCAACGAGGTTTACCGGTCCGGTGCCATCAAAATAAATAATTCCGAAGGTACTAACCCAAAGGTTTTCAATGGGTAACGGATAAAGCATTATATCTCAGGTACGCCTTATTAATGCTGAAAGCAATATTATCCAAACTTTGACCCCGGAAGAATACATAAAAGAGTCCTTCCGGAACACTCCAGAATCGTCAAAATAAGGAGGTACATAGTACGATAAGCAAACGGACTCCGAAAAATCTGCAAAAATATTTTTTTATCAGTTTTGGAATATTTTAAAATTTTGGAAATAAAGAAACTTTCAGGAAGCGTCCCCTGGTGGGCACAAGACCCCAGGGTGCGCCAGTGCCTGGCGCGCCCAGGTGGGTTGTGCCCACCTAGGACACCTCCCGTACTCCGTTTTTCTTCTATATGCTTGCCTTGCAAGATAAAAATTATATATATACTTCCGTAACCTATTAACCACAGTATCACGGAGAAAATCCCCTGTTCTCTTTTCTTGCTGTTTCCAGTCAGATTTATCAAGCTAGGCATCATGTCTTCGTGCTCCTCCAACCACATGGAAGAAGATGTTTGGCTGATGAAGATTGAGACGAAGCGGGAGGAGCCTACGGACACCACCAAAGGAGAATTGAGTATCAGGTATGGGCATTCCCCTTGGCTTCCACCAAGCTTGGGGGAGGTGCCCCAGTATCGTATCATCCCACTATCTTTTGCTTTTACTTATCTTAGTTCGATCTTTTGCTTAGATGAATAAAGTTTAGTCCGATCTTTTCTTCTTTGAGAATTTGCTTAGTGATACATCATTTTTATCATGTGCAAGTTATATAATCAAGTTTAGTTTGAGTTTTTACTTTCTTTACTTCCTTGTTGCAAATAAAGAAAAGAGAAAGAGAAAGGAAGAAAATAAAAGAAAGGAAATGGATCAATAAGATCATATACTAATCCTATGGTAGGTGATAGCACCACATAAGGAAAAGTATAAGTAATAAAATTTTATTAGAGTTTGACAAACATAGCATTGGTCAGTGATGCAACTCATGAAAAAAATAAGGGAGGGGAAGATTCCCATATAAATATACTAACCTAGAAATATTTTGTGATTGTGAGCCCTCATCAAAATATTATATGCCAAAATTGTTGATGTTGGACAAGGAAGACGACGTAATGGTTTATGAATGTTTATATCCACATAGAAGTCATATTGTCATAGATCCTTCAACATGTGATGCTTGCCCCCCGTCTTTGCTAGCCAAAAATTCTGCACCAAGTAGAGATAGTACTTGTGCATCCAAAACCCCTTAAACCCAAATCTTTTTCAAGTGTCCACCATACCTACCTAGGGATTGAACAAGATCCCTCAAGTAAGTTGTCATCGGTGCAAAAAGTCAATAAAAATTGCTTCTAAATATGTGAGATCTTTTAGTGCAAGTGAAAATTGAGCGTTGCACGAACTTGGATGACAACAAATAAAAGCGACAGACTGCATAACAAAGGTTGTCATCTTAAGGGGCAATGCAATGTGACATTGTTTTGCACTAATGGGATGAGCATGCAAACAAATGAGTGCATGGCAACCTCTGCTTCCCTCTGCAAAGGGCCTATCTTTTACTTTTATGTATTTACTTTTATGCAAAGAGTCAAAGTTTTCCTTCTATTCCTTTTATTTTTCTCTTTTGGCAAGCATCATGTGGTGAGGAAAGATCTAGGCACACATGTCCAGTTGAATATACATAACATGAGTTATTATGGTTGACATCACCCTTGAGGTGAGTATGTTGGGAGGCGAAAACTATAAGCCCCTATCTTTCTATGTGTCTGGTTGAAACGATTTGCTCATGTGTACTCGGTGAGTGTTAGCAATCATAGAAGAATATATGATGGTTGAGTATGTGGACTTGCTTAAAAGGCTCCGACATGTGACCCTTCCTGAAAAGATGATGAATTGTAGTTTCAATGTTGACTGAGAACATAGTTTGTTGGTTTCTAATAGAGTTTTTGCCTTATACTTTGATTGTGTGATGAACTGTTACTTATTCATAGGAAGTATATGATGCAAGTTCTATGATAAAAGTCTTAGTTTCATTTTGTTGCTGTTATAATAATCAACATGATGCTTCTATGTCTGTATTTTGTTTTTATCGACACCTCTCTCTCAAAGCATGTGGACATATTTTCGATTTTGGTTTTCGCTTGAGGACAAGCAAGGTCTAAGCTTGGGGGAGCTGATACGTCCATTTTGCATCATGTTTTCTTACTGTTATTTACAATGTTTTTATCCATAATAATGCTTTTTGGAGTAACTCTAATGCCTTTTCTCTCATAATTTGCAAGGAACACACCAACAGGGAGAATTCCAGCAGCTAGAAATCTAGACCTGGAAAAGCTACGTCAGGCAACCTATTCTGCACAACTCCAAATGGGATGAAACTTTACAGAGATTTTTTGTGGAATATATAAGAAATATTGGAGCCAATAAGTACCAGAGGGGGCCACCAGATGGGCACAACCCACCTGGGCGCGCCCTGGTGGGTTGTGGCCTCCTCGGCCCACCTCCGGTGCCCATCTTGTGGTATATAAGTGGTTTTGACCTAGAAAAATCACAATAATACTTTTGGGATGGAGCGCCGCCGTCTCAAGGCGGAACGGGGGCAGGAGCACTTTTGCCCTCCGGCAGAGCGATCCTGCTGGGGGAACTTCCCTCCTGGAGGGGGAAATCATCGGCATCATCATCACCAACAACTCTCCCATCTTGGGGAGGGCAATCTCCATCAACATCTTCACCAACACCATCTCATCTCAAACCCTAGTTCATCTCTTGTATTCAATCTTGTTACCGGAACTATAGATTGTTCCTAGGGGGTGGCTAGTAGTGTTGATTACAACTTGTGGTTGATTACTATATGGTTTATTTGGTGGAAGATTATATGTTCAGATCCATTATGCATCTTAATACCCCTATGATCATGAGCATGTTTGTTGATTGTGAGTAGTTAATTTTGTTCTTGAGGTCACAGGATAAATCATGTTGCAAGTAATCATGTGAATTTTTTTGACAGAAAGACTGTAAGGGAACCCCCTACAGTATAATTGGTGCAACAAACCCAAATTGCTAGTACCATGCCTTGAACCTGGGTGGGTGGGAAGGCATCAGCCCCTTCCCACCACTAGGCTATGCCTTTGATATGTGTTTAATATTTTGATAGTATGTATGTTGTGATTCCCTCAGTGGTGTCATGTGAACGTTGACTACATGACACTTCACCATATTTGGGCCTAAGGGAATGCATTGTTGAGTAGTAAATAGATGGTGGGTTGCGAGAGTGACAGAAACTTAAACCCCAATTTATGTACTATTCCGTAAGCCCTGTTCAAGAATTCATCCAATTAACCAGTTAACTTGTCGATTAATCCCTACTCATAGGGTCACCGAGTAGCCGATAAACCAAAAAATCGTCCGATTAATTGATTAAATGGCCGATTAGCTGATTAATCCCCTACTCGCTAGCCAACCGAGCAGCTACCAGTTAACGATTTCCTCAACAATGTCTGTAAGGGACCGATTGGATCCTAGAATTTAATGATATGGTTAGGATTATCCTTAATACTTTTCTCATAGTTGCAGATGCTTGCTGGAGGGTTAATCATAAGTAGGAGTTTGTTCAAGTAAGAACAACACCTAAGCACCGGTCCACCCACATATCAAATTATCAAAGTAGCGAACACAAATCAAACCAACATGATGAAAGTGACTAGATGAAATTCCGGTGTACCCTCAAGAATGCTTTGATTATTATAAGAGACCGTTTTGGCCTTTCCTTTGCCTCAAAAGGATTGGGCTACCTTACTACATACTTGTTACAATTATCGTTACTTGCTCGTTATAGATTATCTTGCTACCAAAAACTACTCGCTACTTACATTTTCAGCACTTGCAGACAATACCTTACTGAAAACTACTTGCCATTTCCTTCTGCTCCTCATTGGGCTCGACACTCTTACTTATCGAAAAGAGCTACAATTGACCCCCTATACTTGTGGGTTATCAAGTAGTAGTACTAGTAGTTAGTGTGTGTCTGTGTCGCCCGTACGTTTGTTTAATTAATTACGAGTATGTACATGTACTAGTTACTACTGTAGTTTTTAGAGCAAATTACTAGTACATTAGCCTAGACTCAATGGAAAAATTCCTATCCTATGCATCAAATGGCATCTCTTTCTCTATTGGAATTGAGATGCATGTTAGGGATGTTTGGTTTGTGACTAACTTTGCTAAAGATTGCCACACCTAAGGTTAGGCAAGTTTGACCAACTTAAGTGAGTGTTTGGTTCCAGCCACACCTTATGCAAGCCACACTTGGGCCCCACATGGCATACACACAAAAAGTGTGTTAAGCTTGCCAACTTGTGGCTCTCATTTTGATGAACTAACCTCAGGCAAGCTTGGGAAAAATGTGTGGCAAAATGTGGCAATGCTAGGCCTAGAACCAAATAGACCCGCCATCTCACTTCCTATGATTTTCATATTCCTATAAAATTCATATCCTATGAACCAAAGGAGGCCTCTGCTGGAGTACAGTACTACTGTAGCTAGTAGTACTGCTGGTATAGTAATTTTCTTCAAGAAGCGGAATTCAAGAAATTCATGATGGTTCCTTTGTCCGAGCAACTTCACAGTGGGAAAGGTTGGGCCTGTGATTTTACGGCTCATTAGTCATTATTACCGCGGCACGACAACCGGGATGACTCTCCCTTGGAGTTCTGCGTGCATGGCAAGTGGACCAGGATGGTCGACGTACCACATGTCGGCGAATGGAAGTATTCTTTCCGATATTATCACTGCTGATTTATATTTATTTTTTATTTTTAATGAATGCTAACGTTTCAACTCATACGATGAAGGAGTGCCAAACACGGCACGTGCTGGTTGTCCCACACGTCAGCGAAAGGAGTGGCACATGAACATCGTGGTAGAGCGTCTCCAATTCTTCCACTTCTAGGTCAGATACCACACGTAGTACTTGTAACGCCCCGAGACCGATGTGCTAGTTGTCCTCCAGTTATTCGCCGTTGTTGCCTTGTCATTGCTTGCATGTCATGCATTGAATATCATGTCATCATGTGCATTTCATTTGCATACATGTTCCTCTCATGCATCCGAGCATTTTCCCTGTTGTCCGTTTTGCATTCCGGCGCTCCTATCTCCTTCGGTGGTCATTTCTACCTTTCTTTCGTGTGTGGGGATTAAACATTTCCAGATTGGACCGAGACTTGCCAAGCGGCCTTGGTTTACTACCGGTAGACCGTCTGTCAAGTTTCGTACCATTTGGACTTCGTTTGATGCTCCAACGGTTAACCGAGGGACCGAGAAGGCCTCGTGTGTGTTGCAGCCCAACACCTTTCCTAAGTGGCCCAAAAACCCACCTAAGACCTCTCCATCATCTCGGTCGTTCGATCACGATCGCGTGGCCGAAAACCGCACCTCATTTGGACTCTCCTAGCTCCCTCTAATTATAAATATGTGGCCTCCCCCGAAAATTCCGCGCAGATCAAACCCTAACTTTTCCCCTCGCGCCGCCGGACACTTCTTCCACCGACGGACATGTCCATTCGCCACCTCACTTCATCCAATCAGAAGCTGCCACGTCACCGCCTTCGCCGCCTCAGCCAACCGCGAATCGCCACCTGTCCACCGCCACCGTCCCCGCGCCGCCAGGCCCGCGGAGCCCATCTCCGGCCCGCCCCGGGCCGCGCCGGGCCCGAGGAGACCCACCGCCTTGCCGCTCGCCGGACCTTCGCCGAATCTTCGCCGGACTTCGCCGCGCCTCGCCGGAGTGCCCCGCCTCCATCTCGCCGTACCGCACCTTCACCCGCTGCGAGCTTGCGCGCAGCCCGAGCGCCCTGCTCCTCCCTGGTTGCCACCGCCGGACCTCCTCCTTGCTCCACCGCCATCCAACTCCATCCGCTGCCGCCATGGAAGCCAACCCCGCCGGAGCTCCTTCACCGCCGTCACGTCACGCGCCGCTGCCGGATTCGGCCGGAACGGGGCCGGAGTGACCGGATCTGGTCGTTCCCGAGCGCCCAGCGCCTCCCCGCCTTGCTTCAAACCTCGTCGGGGCTCCCTGCCTTCCGCGCCGCCGCCATGGCCTCCTGCGAGGAGGAGCACGGGAGGAGGACGACGCCCCCGTGGGCCAACCTCGTGGGCCGTGTGGGCCACCGCAGCGCCCTCCGGCCCATCTTCCCAGTCCACCTGCTTCCTCCTTACTGGGCCGAAGCCCATGTGGTGAGCTAACCCCTATCCTACGCCCTGAGATTTCCATGTTTCATATGCCCATGTTTATCATGTTGTAACTTTGCATCCATAACTCCAATTCATGCATATAGCATATTAAAATGTTCGTCTCAGAGAGCACATCATTTCATCTCATTGCATCATTTTCATTTGAGTTCATCTTGGTGCCCGAAATGCTGTTGCAAGAGTGCTATTTGAGTTAATTGTCAGATCTGCTGCTCCAATTAGGTATTTGTCATTTTTGCCATGATTATTGTGTGCATGTTATGCCCCTGAGCTCTACATGTGTTTTGTTATATGTTTTGCCATCTATCCAGAGGTGCAACCCATGTATTTTTGTGATGTGTGCGGTGACTAGCACAAGCTTGCAAAGTGGTGCATTCGTTAATGCTGATTTCAGGGACTTAGCAATTCCACCAAGTCCTTGATCTGTTTTTTATCAATATGCCATTTGTTCATGTTGTTTCCTAGCGATCCATGCCTCTTTTGAGGATGATCAGTAAGGATGTTTTGTTAATCTTGTAGTGCTCGATCCATCCATACCTTTGTTTGAAATTATGGAGCACCCTAGCTTGAGTCAATCGAGCTCTACTTTTGCTATTTCGTGAATCTGGGCAGATTGTCTACTTGTTAGCGATTTTGTCGAGGATGTTATAGTTGATCCGTGCATGCCATGTTATTGTTCTTGCCATGTCTAGCTTGTATAATGTGTATTCTTGATGGGTGTATGCTTAGATTGTCATGCCTTGCTCTGTAGTGAGTGCATCGAGCTCGTAAACATGCCTACTTGATATCTGATTTGCATGCTCCAGTTTTTCACTAAGTCTGTGATCTGATTATGCTTTTGCCATGTTCACATGCTTGCAATTGTATTTTCTGATCCCTTTTGACTCAAGGTCACTAAGGGACTTTTGTTAAGCTCTTTGAGTAGCTCCATGCCATGCCTTGCTTTGCCATGTTAAGTTCCTGTAGCATATAGTTTTCATGCTTCAAAGTGTGCTACCTGATCTGAAATTCCAGGCTTGTGTTAATTTCACTAAGTCTGAAATCTGTTTACCAATTGCACTTTTGCCATGCTTGTTTGAACCTGTTAATGGATGAATTGGCCGTAGCTCAGTGTTCATATTTTGTCAAGCATCATGAGTGGATCCCTGCCATGTATTTTGTTGTCTTGTTTGAGTGCTGTAGCATAATTATCTTGATGCATTTAGATGGCTACTTGCTGTTTATCGCAAACCGGTGCCATATTTGTTTTGCTTGCCATTTCCAAACCGTACATCCGATTCCGGTGATCTTTATATCGATTTCAACCGAAATCACCTCACCTTTTCAGTGGAACTCTTGGATTTCCATGTTGAGCCCAGGTTCATTCATTCCTTGTCAAATCATGCATATGCATCGCATACCGCATCCCGCATATCATACCATGTTCATGTGTTGGTTGTTTACTATGTTGTGTGCTTCTTTCCGGTGTTTGCTTCTTCAGGTTGGTTCCGGTAACGTCGCGTTTGTGAGGACCCGCTCTCCTACGTCCGTTTGCCTTCTTCATGGACTCGTTCTTCTTCCTTGCGGGATTTCAGGCAAGATGACCATACCCTCGAAATCACTTCTATATTTGCTTGCTAGTTGCTCGCTCTTTTGCTCTGCCTATGCGGCGATACCTACCACTTGTTTATCATGCCTCCCATATTGTTGAACCAAGCCTCTAACCCACCTTGTCCTAGCAAACCGTTGATTGGCTATGTTACCGCTTTGCTCAGCCCCTCTTATAGCGTTGTTAGTTGCAGGTGAAGATTGAAGTTTGTTCCTTGTTGGAACATGGAGTTCGTTCCTTTTTGGAACATTGTTTACTTGTTGGGATATCACAATATCTCTTATTTACTTAATGCATCTATATACTTGGCAAAGGGTGGAAGGCTCAGCCTTATGCCTGGTGTTTTGTTCCACTCTTGTCGCCCTAGTTTCCGTCATATCGGTGTTATGTTCCCGGATTTTGCGTTCCTTACGCGGTTGGGTTATAATGGGAACCCCTTGACAGTTCGCCTTGAGTAAAACTCCTCCAGCAAGGCCCAACCTTGGCTTTACCATTCGCCACCTAGCCTTTTTCCCTTGGGAGTCGCGCATCCCGAGGGTCATCTTTATTTTAACCCCCCGGGCCAGTGCTTGTCTAAGTGTTGGTCCGAAACAGAGCCACTTGCGGCGCCACCTCGGGGAAACTTGAGGGCTGGTTTTAGCTGTACGTAGTGTTCATCCGGTGTTGCCCTAAGAACGAGATATTTGCAGCTCCTATCAGGATGTCGGCGCATCGGGCGGTCTTACTGGACTTGTTTTACCATTGTCGAGGATGTCTTGTAGAACCGGGATACCGAGTCTGATCGGAATGTCTCGGGAGGAGGTCTATTCCTTCATTGACCGTGAGAGCTTGTCATGGGCTAAGTTGGGACACCCCTGCAGGGATTTGAACTTTCGAAAGCCGTGCCCGCGGTTATGGGCAGATGGGAATTTGTTAATGTCCGGTTGTAGAAAACCTGAAGTTGACCTTAATTAAAATGCATCAACCGCGTGTGTAGCCGTGATGGTCTCTTTTCGGCGGAGTCCGGGAAGTGAACACGGTGTTGGAGTTATGCTTGACGTAGGTTGTTCTAGGATCACTTCTTGATCATACTTTTATCGACCGTGCTTTGCCTTCTCTTCTCGCTCTCATTTGCGTATGTTAGCCACCATATATGCTAATCGCTTGCTGCAGCTCCACCTCATACCTTTACCTTACCCATAAGCTTAAATAGTCTTGATCGCGAGGGTGCGAGATTGCTGAGTCCCCGTGACTCACAGATACTTCCAAAACCAGCTTGCAGGTGCCGATGAGTCCATGCAGATGACGCAACCAAGCTCAGGAGGAGCTCGATGAAGATCTTGTCCTTTGTGTTATTCTGTTCTAGTTGATCAGTAGTGGAGCCCAGTTGGGGTTGATCGGGGACCGCGTCGCATTTGGGGTTCTTCTTTTACTTTGGTTCCATAGTCGGACCTTGATTGTATCTGGATGATGTAATGCTTTATTCATGTAATTGTGTGAAGTGGCGAGTGTAAGCCAACTATGTATCTTTTCCCTTATGTATTACATGGGTTGTGTGAAGATTACCTCACTTGCGACATTGCTTTCAATGCGGTTATGCCTCTAAGTCGTGCTTCGACACGTGGGAGATATAGCCGCATCGAGGGCGTTACAGTAGTACTGGTGGCATGTGATGTCTACTATGCAACTTTATTCTTGTAGACTCGTGTTGGGCCTCCAAGCGCAGAGTTTTGTAGGACAGTAGCAATTTTCCCTCAAGTGGATGACCTAAGGTTTATCAATCCGTGGGAGGTGTAGGATGAAGATGGTCTCTCTCAAATAACCCTGCAACCAAATACAAGAAATCTCTTGTGTCCCCAACACACCCAATACAATGGAAAATTATATAGGTGCACTAGTTTGCTGAAGAGATGGTGATAAAAGTGTAATATAGATGGTAGAAATATATTTTTATAATCTGAATAAATAAAAACAGCAAGGTAGCAAATAGTAAACGGGCACAAAAGCGGTATTGCAATGCTTGAAAATGAGGCCTAGGGTACGTACTTTCGCTAGTGCAATCTCTCAACAATGCTAATATAATTGGATCATATAACCACCCCTCAAAGTGCGATGAAGAATCACTCAAAAGTTCCTATCTAGCGGAGAACATAAGAATAAATTGTTTGTAGGGTACGAAACCACCTCAAAGCTATTCTTTCAGTTCGATCTATTCAAGAGTTCGTACTAAAATAACACAAAGCTATTCTTTTCGTTCGATCTATCCTAGAGTTCGTACTAAAATAACACCAAAGAAAATTCATATTCATAATACTCAATCCAACACAAATAACTTCAAAGAGTGCTCCAAGATTTCTACCGGAGAAACAAAGACAAGAACGTGCATGAACCCCTATGCATAGATTACCCCAATGTCACCTCGGGAATCCACGAGTTGAGTGCCAAAACATATATCAAGTGAATCAATACGATACCCCATTGTCACCACGAGTATTCAATTGCAAGACAAATACCAAGTGCTCTAAAATCCATAGAAGTATTCAATCTGATAACAATGAAAACTCAAAGGGAAAAACCCAATTCATCACAACAAGATATAGAGGGGAAAACACCATACGATCTGACTATATTAACAAAGCCCGCGATACATCAAGATCATGACATCTCAAGAACACGAGAGAGACAGAGAGAGAGATGAAACACATAGCTACTAGTACAGACCCTTAGCCCAAGGCTGGACTACTCCCACATCATCATGGTAGCCGCTGGGATGATGAAGACGGCCACCGGAGACGATTCCCCCCTCCGACAGGGTGCCGAAAAGGGTCTAGATTGGTTTTCGGTGGCTACAGAGCCTTGCGGCAGCAGAACTTCTGATTTTGGTTAACCCCGAGGGTTTCTGGAATTTTGGGGAATTTATAGGGTAACGAGGGGGTGCTAGAGGCCACCGAGGTGGGCATAACCCACCTGGGTGCGCCTAGGCCCCCAGGCGCGCCCTGGTGGGTTGTACCCCCCTCAGGGCACCCCTAGGTGCTTCTCTGGCCCATCCTGGGTGTTCTGGTCCATAAAAAATCTCCAAAAGGTTTCGCGGTGTTTGGACTCCGTTTGATATTTATTTCCTGCGATGTAAAAAACAAGCAAAAAACAGCAACTGGCACTGGGTAAATAGGTTAGTCCCAAAAAATGATATGAAGTTGCTATAAAATGATTGTAAAACATCCAAGAATGATAATATAACGGCATGAATACTTCATAAATTATAGATACGTTGGAGACGTATCAGCATCCCCAAGCTTAATTCCTACTTGTCCTCGAGTAGGTAAATGATAAAAGAAATAATTTATGAAGTGTGAATGCTAGCAAAGTGAAGGAAATATGCCCTAGAGGAAATAATAATGTTATTATTTTTGTTTCCTTATATCATGATAAATGTTTATTATTCATGCTAGAATTGTATTATCCGGAAACATAATACTTGTGTGAATACATAGACAAACCAAACGTCACTAGTATGCCTCTACTTGACTAGCTCGTTAATCAAAGATGGTTATGTTTCCTACCCATAGACAAAGAGTTGTTATTTGATTAACGGGATCACATCATTAGGAGAATGATGTGATTGACTTGACCCATTCTGTTAGCTTAGCACTCGATCGTTTAGTATGTTGCTATTGCTTTCTTCATGACTTATACATGTTCCTATGACTATGAGATTATGCAACTCCCGTTTACCGGAAGAACACTTTGTGTGCTACCAAACGTCACAACGTAACTGGGTGATTATAAAGGAGCTCTATAGGTGTCACCAAAGGTGAATGTTGGGTTGGCGTATTTAGAGATTAGGATTTGTCACTCCGATTGTCGGAGAGGTATCTCTGGGCCCTCTCGGTAATGCACATCACATAAGCCTTGCAAGCATTGCAACTAATGAGTTAGTTGCGAGATGATGTATTACGGAACGAGTAAAGAGACTTGCCGGTAACGAGATTGAACTAGGTATTGAGATACCGACGATCGAATCTCGGGCAAGTAACATACCGATGACAAAGGGAACAACGTATGTTGTTATGCGGTCTGACCGATAAAGATCTTCGTAGAATATGTAGGAGCCAATATGGGCATCCAGGTCCCGCTATTGGTTATTGACCAGAGAGGTGTCTCGATCATGTCTACATAGTTCTCGAACCCGTAGGGTCCGCACGCTTAACGTTCGTTGACGATATAGTACTATGTGAGTTATGTATGTTGGTGACCGAATGTTGTTCGGAGTCCGGGATGAGATCACGGACATGACGAGGAACTCCGAAATGGTCCGGAGACAAAGTTTGATATATGGGATAATAGTGTTTGGTCACCGGAAGGGTTTCGGAAATCATCGGAAGGGGTTCCGGATGTTTCCCGAAATGTTTGGGTACGAGAACACTTTATTTGGGCCAAAGGGGAAAGCCCACAAGGTTTTTGGAAAGCGCAAAAGGAAGTTTTGCGGAGTCCAGGGGCCAAACGCTAGGGTCCCTGGCGTCTGGGTCCAGACGCCGGGAACCCTGGCGTCTGGCCCTGGAGTCCGAGAAGGACTCTTGCCTTTCGTGTGAAACCGACTTTGTGGAGGCTTTTACTCCAAGTTTCGACCCCAGGGCTCAACATATAAATAGAGGGGCAGGGCTAGCACCAAAGACAGATCAAGAAACACCAAGCCATGTGCCGGCAACCCTGTCCCCTCTAGTTTATCCTCCGTCATAGTTTTCGTAGTGCTTAGGCGAAGCCCTGCGGAGATTGTTCTTCACCAACACCGTCACCACGCCGTCGTGCTGCCGGAACTCATCTACTACTTCGCCCCTCTTGCTGGATCGAGAAGGCGAGGACATCACTGAGCCGAACGTGTGCAGAACTCGGAGGTGTCGTGCTTTCGGTACTTGGATCGGTCGGACGTGAAGACGTACGACTACAGCAACCGCGTTGATATAACGCTTCTGCGAACGGTCTACGAGGGTACGTAGACAACACTCTCCCCTCTCGTTTCTATGCATCACCATGATCTTGCGTGTGCGTAGGAATTTTTTTTAAATTACTACGTTCCCCAACACAAAGTGCATAAGTTTGATCCATGATAATTTCAATCACTTTTCCTAGCATCAAAACAACAATTCTTTCTCACAAAATTTCTCATGTTAAAGTAGGAACCAATTCACATGTTAAGGTTCAAACAATGAATTCTCTTGAAACGCAAAAACCTATGTTCTTAGTCACTCCGCATACTCAACCATCATACAGTCTTCTATGATTACTAACACTCACCACATACACATGAGCAAAACGTTTCAACCAGAAACATAGAAAGATAGGGGCTTATTGTTTTGCCTCCCAACGTATTCACCTCAAGGGTGATGTCAGCAATAATAACTCATGCTACCCATATCCAACTGGATATATGTGCCTATATCTTTCCTCACCACATGATGCTTGCTAAAGAGAAAAATAAAAAGGGAATAGAGAAAAACTTTGAATCTATGCATAAAAGTAAATTCTGAAAAGTAAAAGATAAGCCCTTCCCAGAGGGAACCAGAGGTTGCCATGCGCTTATTTATTTGTATGCTCAACCCCTTAGTGCAAAAGAACGTCACATTATATTGATCCTTATGATAGCAACCTTTATTATGCAGTCTGTCGCTTTTATTCTTTGACATCACAAGTTCGTACAACGCTCCATTTTCTCTTACACTAAATGATCTAAAACTTTTAGAAGCAATTTTTATTGCCTTATTGCACTGATGAAAACTTACTTGAAGGATCTTGCTCAATCCTTAGGTAGGTATGGTGGACTCTTGAAGATAAGATTTGGGTTTAAGGGGTTTTTTGATGCACAAGTAGTATCTCTACTTGGTGTGGAATTTTTGGCTAGCAAAGATGGGGGGCAAGCACCACATGTTGAAGGATCTATGACAATATAACTTCTATGTGAATATGAACAAACATAAACCATTACATTGTCTTCCTTGTCCAACGTCAACAATTTTGGCATATAATATTTTGATGGGGGCTCACAATCACAAAAGATTTCCATGATAGTGTATTTATATGTGAAAGTTCTCTTCCTTATACTAATTATTCGCGAATTGCTTGTATGACCCATATTGTGATTGTCAAGCCTGAAAAGATTTCACTTTCTAAACCCAATCTTAAGTTACCACTAGGCATGATATGAATTCAACTTCATGACATTCAATTTATTCAACAATTTACTCATAGGATATAAGTGAAGCACAAGAGTAAATGACAAGCTACTCCAAAAAGATATAAATGAAGATCATGAGCATAATATTTCTTTCTCTCAAATTAATTTAAGTAAAGCAACAGAGAATTTCTTCAAAAATACTAAAGCACACCGTGCTCAACAAGATATAAGTGAAGCACTGGAGCAATTCCATAGAAAAGAGCTTCGTTGACGGGATGTGAATGCCGCTTACCTAGCCTCCCTGGTAACTATTTGAGGACTCTATTTTATTTAAAAACTTTCAGATCTAAGTATTTTATTAAAACAGCAAGCAAAATGAAAATAAAATGACATTCCAAGAATATCACACATCATGTGAAAAAGCAAAAACTTAGGCTCAACCAATACTAACCGATAATTGTTGAACAAAAGAGGTGGGATGCCTACCGGGGCATCCCCAAGCTTAGATGCTTGAGACTTCTTGAAATATTATCTTGGGATGCCTTGGGTATCCCCAAGCTTGAGCTTTTGTGTCTCCTTAATTATTCTCATATCACGGTTTTCCTAAATCTCAAAAACTTCATCCACACAAAACTCAACAAGGACTTGTGAGATAAGTTAGTATAAACCAATGCAAAAACCTTATCATTCTCTATTGTAGCAAATCACTAAAATTATTATTCAGCATTTCACACTAAATGCCTCTGCATATTTAATACTACTATTCTCAAATAGAATCATTAAACAAGCAAACATATGCAAACAATGCAAACATAACAGCAATCTGCCAAACCAGTACAGTCTGTAAAGAATGCAAGAGTATCAATACTTATTAAACTCCAAAAATTATGAAAAAATACCACACTGTATAAAATTTATCAGAGCTTATTTTGCAAAAAGTTTGAACATTTTATCATGTTCTAACTTTTCTAGTAAATTTTTGCAACAGCGGTGTAAGTGCATCTAGTGCCACCCCTAGTTGGTTTTGGAGTATTGACGACAAACCTAGTTGAGGGACTAATGTGTTTGTGAGAATTGCAGGATAACACAGGTAGAAGTCCCTCATTGATTCGGTTTTCCCACCAGAGATGACCCCTAAAAATGTATGAAGACATTGATGTCAAAGGTGGTATATGAAGATATTCACATTGAAGACTATGACAAGAGAAGACATCGCATGAAGCCTATGGAGCTCGAAGACTTAGATCTTTCATAGTTCTTTTTCTTCTTTGTTGAGTCATAGGAACCACCGTACTGTTAAGTGGGGTCCAAGAGAACCAGTCAGAATGACTGAAGTGATGCTTAACCAAAACCTATGTCTTCGAGTGAAGACTATGAGAGCAAATCTTGTCCAGAGTCGGACAAGTCAGCTTTGCTTGTAGCCCAAGTGAAGTTGCCGTGTGAGTTTGAAATCTGACCGTTGGAACACGTGTCAGTTCCTTAGTGACCCAGGGTCATTTCGGACAAATCAGGTCGGGTTGCCTAGTGGCTATAAATAGCCCACCCCCTACAACCATAAACGGTTGGCTGCTCAGATTCAGAGTACGGCTTTTGTCGTTTGAGAGCAACCCACCTCGAAGCCTTTGAGAGAGAATTCCTTGCGAGGATAAAGCCCTAACCACCCAGAGCCAAAGAGAATTAGGCATCACTTAAGTCTTCTTGTCTGTGTGATCTGAAGACTTATTACACTTGAGGACTGTGAATCCTCCAGCCGGTTAGGCGTCGCGTTCTGAGCATCCAAGAGATATTGTGGATCGCCGGTGAACGAAGTCTGTGAAGGTTTGGGAGTCTACCTTGAAGACTTACCAGAGTGATTGGGCGAGGTCTGTGTGACCTTAGCTCAAGGGGAATACGATGAGGACTGGGTGTCCTGAGCTGCGTGTTCAGGACTGGGTGTCCGGGATTGTGTGTCCTCAGTTTTAAATACCTAGCTGTCCTAACCAGACGTACAGTTGTCACAGCAACTGGAACTG
Source organism: Triticum dicoccoides (assembly GCF_002162155.2). Taxonomy (NCBI): domain Eukaryota; kingdom Viridiplantae; phylum Streptophyta; class Magnoliopsida; order Poales; family Poaceae; genus Triticum; species Triticum dicoccoides. Next base: position 121,901,783 of record NC_041388.1, on the reverse strand, counting down.
GTCCAACAAATCATTGTCTTCAACTAGTCACTGGTTTCATCCTTCCCTTCCCTTTACTTACTGTTGGTCCTTGTGAAGTCATTGTATGATTGCTCTATCTTTTGTCTTCACAGAGTGACTGCGTGTTCTGTTTGGCTTCATAATATCTTCCTACCTAATCCTTACTACCTAGCTGCTATTAGTCATTGTGCTTTCACTTCATTGAATACTTGACTATGGTTTACCTAGTGTAGTCTACCTTCCGCTGCATGGTAATAGGTTTATTTCTATCGTTTGTCTTCAAAACTTCCATGGTTTGAATACTTTCATAAAAATCGCCTATTCACCCCCCTCTAGTCGATATAACGCACTTTCAATTGGTATCAGAGCAAGGTACTCCCTTGTTCTGTGTGATTCGGTTTAACCACCTGGAGTTTTAGCTATGTCGACTGCGGGGATAATCAAAGTCTCTGCTGCGTGCCCCGTCTTCGATGGAACTGAATATCCCTACTGGAAGAATAAGATGCGCATGCATCTTGAAGCCATTGACGTCGACCTATGGTATGTCGTCAAGAATGGCGTTCCCAAGGCTGGAGAAGGTGTCACTGCTGCTGATGTCAAGAAGTTCGTTCAACTGGACTCTACTGCCAAGAATATCATCTGTGGTCATCTGACCAAAGGACAGTATGGCCATGTGAGTGCTTTGGAAACATCTAAGCTAGTATGGGACTGGCTCTCCAAGGTCAACGAAGGCGTCTCAACCCAGAGAGATCAGAGAATCAGTGTCCTTCGCAACCTCCTCAACCGCTTCAAGCGAAATGACAATGAGAATGTCCAGCTCACGTTTGATCGACTCACTGACATAACAAATGAGCTTCAAGCCCTCGGCGCTACTGAGATCACCAAGCATGAAGTCGTCAAGACACTACTGAGATCACTTGACAACTCGTTTGACACCCTGGTCCTGATTTCAAGACACTCGATCTGTCTGACATACTTGAGAGGCTCAACACACATGACTTTCAGCTTTCTGAGAAAAGAGATATCTACGGTCCAAACTATGGGCGAACTCGTGCCTTGAAGGCAAAAGTTGTCTCCTCATCTGAAGAAGAATCTGACAGCAGTTCTGATGACCCTGAAGACATTGGAAAGGAACTTGCTATGCTTGTGAAGAAGTTCCAAAAATTCACCAAGAAGAAAGGCTTCAAGAAATCTTCACGATCAAGCTCACGGAATGATGAAGCTTCTGCTCATGACTACAAGAAGAAAACATGCCACAAGTGCAAGAAAACTGGCCACTTCATCTATGAGTGTCCGCAGTGGGACAATGAGAACAAAAAGAAGAAGAAGAGCAAGGAATATGACTCTGACGACAAGAAGAAGAAGAAATACTCAAAGTCTTCTTCCAAGTCTTCCTCAAAGTCTTTGTCACACAAGAAGAGCTCATCTGGCAAGGCACATGCGTTTGTTGGCAAGGAAATGGATTCAGAGGAGGAGTCCGCTTCTGAGGAGGCGGAGGTGGAGTCTGAGGAGGAGTCTGATTCTGGCGTTGCAAGTCTGGCTACAGCATATGTTGCCAAGTCCATCTTCAACACTGAAGACAATGACTTCATCACCGACACCGATGCAAATGACAAGAACTACTCCGCTCCTACCTACTGCTTCATGGCACGCGGTGCCAAGGTAAACACACGCACTACTCACTATCAAACATCTAGTGAAGATGACTCTGATTGTGGTTCAAGACCCAGCTACAAAACACTTGCTAAAATTGCAACTGAACAACAGAAAGCTATGGAACATATTCAAAAACTGTTAGACAAAAGCGATGATCTGTTAGGCGCTGAAATGACTCGATCTGAGTCCTTAATTGAAGACATAAAAAATCTTCACATTAAGTATGAGGAACTTGAAAGTCGTCATGAAACGCTCTCAACAACTCATGAAAAGCTTTCCTATGATTATCTTCAAAGGAAGCAAGATCTTGAGAAATTGAGAGCGGCTCATGAAGATCTTCAAAAGGAAAACGAGTCACTTCACGCTGAACAGATCAGTTCCGCGCAGGAAGGATTTGAACCACCATGTCTTAAATGCATTGAGCGTGATAATGCTACTTCTGTTGCTGAATGTTCTACTGCTGCTACTGTTGCAATATCTTCAACTGTTGATGTGGTAACTAACCCCTCTACTGAGGATACCACTGCTATTGCTGATGAGAAAGCTAGGTTGAAGACATTGCTTGAAACAGGGATGTACAAAAGTCTTAAAGGGCATCAGACACTATGTGATGTCCTCAAAAGGCAGATTCTGAACCGAAACCCGAGGAAAGAGGGTGTTGGGTTCGTAAGGAAAATGAATGCTGATGGCTCTTACTGGAAACCTGAGCAGTACCCCAAAACCACATGGGTTGCTGCAAAGGAACCTTCAGCAGATCCATCCAATCTATCTGGCTTCACTTGTGCTAACCCCATTGTCATTGATGAATCCTTTGATGCAAACTATAAACTGTTTAAGAATCAGAATGGTGAAGTGTTTACTAGGTATATTGGTACTAACTGCAGGAATGGGCCGCCTATGAAGAAGATCTAGGTGCCGAAAAAGTGTTTGGAAAATCTTCCTGTGAATGTCATCATGACACCACAGCTGAAGAAGACAAACCCCAGACCACGGGCTTCATATGGTCCAAAGGCTTCATACAGACAGAGGACTCACCCGAGTCGCACTAACGCAAATGTTTTGCAGGGAAACCATACTCAGGCCTATGAATATGAGCGCGGTTCATTGAACCGCCATGTTCATAAGACCAAGAACTATTCCGCTTATTCTTATGAGTACTATTGTCCGCCTGCAAGACTTTTTGCTAGGGCTCCAAAGCAAAAGTTCTCAGACGCTGCACTTAGACTTATCGCTTCTAAGCCACCCTTGAAGATGTGGGTGGCTAAGAAGGCTTAACTCTCTTTTGCAGGGAAAGGTCTCCAGCAGAAAACCAAAATCTTCTGACGCTATTGCTGGGGACCTTAAACATCTTGTAGGGCGCAAGATCAAATGCCCGAATGGTCTTACTATGTACTTCGTTCCTGAATCGCTTGCTACTCTCGCTATCAGTCCTAATCTGGATCTAAGCTTTCATAACCCACTGGTTCGTCAAATGTTTTTGCTTCACAATTCTCTTCGTGAAGCCTATCCCCCTAACTGCACTGTAGGGTACGACACCAGCGTCTTCAGAATGGATTATTGATAGTGGGTGTACCAACCACATGACTGGCAAAAGAAGTCTTCTTATGGACTCAACCTTACGTCCATCCGACAAGAGTCACATCACATTTGCTGACACTGGTAAAAGTAAGGTATTGGGTCTAGGTAGAGTTGCAATCTCAAAGGATCAACACATGGATAAAGTCATGCTTGTTGAATCCCTTGGCTTCAACTTAATGTCTGTCTCAATGCTTTGCGATTTGAACTTGATCGTAATATTTGGAAAATATCGTTGCCTTGTTCTAATGGAATCTGACAAGTCTCTAGTGTTTGAAGGGTATCGGAAAGATGATTTGTACGTGGTAGATTTCTCAGCAGGACCACAGCTTGCCGTATGTCTTCTAGCAAAAGCTTCAGAATGCTGGCTCTGGCATCGAAGGCTAGGGCATGCTGGCATGAGGAACCTCCACACCCTTGCAAAGAAGAAGCATGTCATCGGCATCGAGGGCGTCAAGTTCAAGAAAGATCACTTATGCGTTGCCTGTGAAGCAGGAAAGATGACGAGGGCCAAACATCCCTCGAAGACAATCATGACTACTACTCGACCCTTCGAACTGCTCCACATGGATCTTTTCAGTCCCACTCATTACTCAACTCTTACTACTACTGCTTATCTCTATGGCTTTGTCATTGTTGATGATTATTCTAGATATACTTGGGTGCACATAATCCTCTACAAGACTGAGGTGCAGGATGTCTTCAGACTCTTCGCCAATCGAGCAATGAACAACTATGGTGCCAAGATAAAGCACATCAAAAGTGACAATGGCACTGAATTCAAGAACACTGGCCTTGATACATATCTTGATACCTTGGGCATCACACATGAATTCTCAGCCCCATACACGCCACAACAGAATGGCTTCGTCGAACGCAAGAACAGAACACTCATTGAGATGGCCCGAACAATGCTTGATGAATACAAGACTCCAAGAAAATTCTGGCCTGAAGCCATTGATACTGCATGCCATACAATCAATCGTGTTTATCTTCACAAGCTTCTAAACAAGACATCTTATGAGCTCCTTACTGGCAAGAAGCCAAATGTCAGCTACTTCAGAGTATTTGGCGCCAGGTGCTGGATCAAGGATCCACATCACACTTCAAAATTTGCACCAAAAGCACATGAGGGTTTTATGCTTGGATATGGAAAGGATTCGCACTCCTGCAGAGTCTTCAATCTCTTTCATTATAAAGTGGTTGAAACAGTGGATGTGCGGTTCGATGAGACTAACGGTTCACAAAGAGAGCACCTGCCAAATGTGCTAGATGAAGTTCCATCTAGTGAATCAATCAAGCTAATGGGAACTGGAGAAATCATACCTTCTGAAGCTCAACCTGAAGAAGAACTTATCATCTCCGCACCTGATCAACCTGAAGACAATGCTCAGCCTGAAGACATTCCCTCTAACAACGACAATGATCAGCAAGAGCAAAATCTTCGCCTTGTACATCCTCGTGTTGCCAATGAAGTGCAGATTGAAAGAATAATTGATAGCATCAATGCACCCGATCCGCTCACTCGTTCAAGGGCAACTCAGCTAGCAAATTACTGTGGACACTTCGCATTCGTCTCAATAACAGAACCCAAGAAAGTTGAAGAAGCCTTCATGGAACCTGAATGGATTCAAGCTATGCAAGAAGAGCTTCAACAGTTTGAGCTGAATAATGTATGGGAACTGGTTAAGCGTCCTGATCCTCGGAAGCACAACATAATAGGCACCAAATGGATATACCGCAACAAGCAAGATGAGCATGGTCAAGTTGTCAGAAACAAAGCTCGTCTCGTTGCTCAAGGATATACTCAAGTGGAAGGCATTGACTTCGATGAAACATTTGCTCCTGTGGCTAGACTTGAAGCCATACGCATACTGCTGGCCTATGCAAATCATCATAACATACTTCTATATCAAATGGATGTGAAGAGTGCTTTTCTCAATGGCAAGATTGAAGAAGAAGTGTATGTTGCACAACCGCCTGGCTTTGAAGATCCAAAACATCCTGACATGGTATACAAGCTCAACAAGGCACTGTATGGCCTCAAACAAGCCCCTCGGCCTAGTATGACACACTCAAATACTTCCTGAAGAGCAAAGGCTTCATACCTGGTTCCCTCGACCCCACTCTCTTCACGAAGACATATGATGGTGAACTGTTTGTGTACCAAATATATGTGGATGACATTATCTTCGGCTGCACCAATCAGAAGTAAAGTGAAGAGTTTGGATATATGTTGCAAGAGCAATATCAGATGTCCATGATTGGAGAGCTGAAGTTCTTCCTCGGTCTTCAAATACGACAGCAACGCAACGTCATCTTCATATCTTAAGAGAAGTATCTCAAAGATTGCCTGAAGAAGTTCGGTATGCAAGACTGCAAAGGCTTCACGACGCCAATGCCAGCCAAGCATCATCAGGGTCCTGACGACAATGGTAAAGAGTTCAATCAAAAGGTATACCGCTCCATGATTGGTTCTTTGCTTTATCTATGTGCATGTAGGCCAGATATTATGCTTAGTGTTTGCATGTGTGCTCGATTTCAAGCGGCACCAAAGGAGTCGCATCACTTAGCTGTGAAGCGAATTCTTCGATATTTGGCTCACACCCCAACTCTAGGATTATGGTATCCAAAGGGCTCAGAGTTTGATCTGGTTGGATTCTCGGATGCTGATTATGCTGGTGACAAGGTGGATCGCAAGTCTACATCAGGCACATGTCATTTTCTGGGATGATCACTTGTATGTTGGTCTTCAAAGAAGTAGAACTGTGTATCTCTCTCCACTACTGAATCTGAATACATTGCTGCTGGATCTTGCTGCGCTCAGCTTCTGTGGATGAAGCAAACACTCAAGGACTATGGCATTCATCTGAAGCAAGTGCCACTCTACTGCGACAATGAAAGCGCCATCAAGATTGCCAACAACCCAGTTCAGCACTCGAAGACAAAAGCACATTGAAATTCATCATCACTTTCTTAGAGATCATGTTGTGAAGGAAGATATTGATATCATACACGTCAACACTGAAGAGCAATTGGCAGATATCTTCACCAAGCCCTTGGATGAGAAGAGATTTTGCAAGTTACGGTGTGAGCTAAATATCTTGGAATCCTCAAATGTCCTGTGATTAGGCACACGTCCTAACACTTATGCATATTGATGACTTAGATGTGCAACAAACGAAGTAAAGTATATCTTCAATAAATGAAGACATACATTCTAAGTGTGAATACATTAATGTGGAATTTGACTTCGGAGCGCCACGATGATTGTGCGCCGTGTCTGGGTCTAATACTTCCTATACGGTGGGTAACGTCACAACCAAATGTTCTGTTTGAAGTGTTTCACTCATGGCGTTACATTTGCTATGTCTTCACATTTGGTTTGGCTTCAATCTCAACATGTCTTCATGATTATCTTCACTATGTTGATTATATATATATATATATATATATATATACTAGTGTTCTGTCCTCTACAGCATTCACTTATAGCTATGTCTTCTTGTTGAATCTTTTGAACTAAGTGAATGTGATCGGACGCTAACCTCTCTATGCTTTGTATCTCAAACTCTATCTCTCCAAATCATATGCATTCTATTGAAACTGTCGAATGTCTTCTCTGCGTCCTTGTCAGCAGAAGATATAGAGACAAACATTAAGTCCGTTTTCAATGCTCATTCCTTCACCTGAAACCTGGAGAAGTGGGAACGACCACCCTACAATCCAGGCGTGCGTGGGACGTGGAACAACCCCCGATATGCTGCATGACGGCCACGTGTCCCTCAGATGTGAATCGCCAGGGGCACCTGTGTAATAACGCAGTGCCGCCCCTGTACCTATAAATACACGCCACACCACAGTCATTATCTCTTCTTCCACTCTCGCACGAACCCTAGCGCCACCGCTAGCCCTCGACGACGCCGGCGACAAAGCGCTTCGCTGCCGCAACCTCTCCGACGCCGTCTTCACACCGACCGCGGACATCGTCCTCTCTGCCGTCGCCGTAGGTGTCCTCCGTCGCCAAGTTAGGGCACGGAAGATCGAACTGCTCGGCCTCCTTTTCCACTCCGTCTAGTAGTTCTTCGTGTGGTAAATAAAACTTCCTTTTTACGGCCCCGTTGATCCTTTAGCTTTATCACTTTCTACCACAAGCAGTTTCTATTCACACAAGTTGGATCTCTTTCATATTGCATCTCATAACATGCCTAGTATATTCACTTATGCTTCACAAAGTAGTTAGATTCCTCACTTGTACTGATCTGTGGATTCATACAAATCTGGAACCAACTCCTTATCTATGAGTGAATGTCTTCGCACAATGAGGTCAATGTCTTCTAAACTGATTTATCTTCAAAATCCTCTGAGAATGCATATGACCTCTTCCCCTTCCCTCGCACCTTAATGCTGTCACAGGTACATGTCCGTGGGAGAATCCCTTGGTTCTCATAGTCTGGATTCATTTGCAGAATTCTTACAGTATCACATAAATTGTCCCGAAGCCAGTTCCTGTCTGTCCAGCAAGCGAAAGCCTTTGAAGCCTTTGAACGTATTGAAGCCTTTCAGTTTAAAGTTCATGGCTTCAGAGAAATTAGCAAGGAAGGGTGGCAGAAAGCGTCATGGAGAAACATCAAGAGATCTGCCCGATGACCTCTCAGAGTTGTACAAGACAGATCCTGAAGAGGATTACAATCAGCGCAAGACACGAATCCAATGGATTCGACGCTATTGGGCAGAATAGTGGTTCAAGTACAGATTTGTGACAAAGGAATATGCTGAAAAGAATGCCATCAAGCGACCATGGGGAGACATCCTCTACAAAAATCTTCAACCCAGGACCAGAGATGAAGCCATTGAACAAGGCTTCTATCCCTGCATGGTCAGTGGGCCACAGCCTACAGATGCACACTCATCGTCACTACTATGGTGTCGTGACGACATTCTGTTCAAGCGCAACTTCCATTTTTCCCAGAACTCAGCAAAGCAGAACAAGAAGTCATTGGGACTAGACTTCAACCCTGGTCCTTCTGCTCCAAGGGCTGACGGCACATGAGATGCAGAACCCAATGTCGTCGGTCCTTTCTACAACCTTGAAGGCCTCATCACCCATATCTTGGTTCAAGGGACAGCCGTGAATGAGCCTGCAGATGACGCTGAATCAGATGAAGCGCCTACAGCGCTGAAGCCAAAGAAGCAGCCTAAAGCTTCAAAGCCTGCCTCCGCTCCAAAAATCTCATGGGCGAAGCCACTGGAAACTGCACCTCCTGAAGACAGTGTGCAGTCTGAAGATTTGTCACGCATCTCCAAGCCCCAGAAGGTCAAGATGCCTCTTCCACACACCGGCCAAGAACTGACAGCTGCTGCTGTTCTGCGTAATGATGCCATTGATCTATCAAGTGATGAAGATCTTGCAGATGACACTCTTGAGCAACTGATCAAGAGCAAAGAAGAAGTAGAAATCTTCAATAATCTGCCTCTCTTTGACGTGGCAATCATCCACAACTTCATTGATGAATGGTTTGACACGCCCAACATCAGATTCGAAGATCTGCAACTTCCCATTGGCCTCAGTGTCGCCTTCCATGGCGCCATTGCTTCAGAGTTAGCTATCGCCCAGCGCATTGTTGAACTGAAGCAGAAGATTGACTTTGAGAAATCTCAGTTCAAGAAGCATATGGCCAAGCTCAGCGTGCAAGAGGTGAAGAACTTCAAGATTATACTGCACGAGCTCAAGGAAGCCTTTCTCAAGAAACATGCAGAAGCTCAGGGTTCTCGTGAGCGCATGAAGGTCCTGGCTGACAGGTGTGTGCAAGCCTACAATGAGGCTGAGAAGCGCAAGGCCCTTGGGCGTCCTGGCATCGACCCCAGGATGGCTTCAAAGAAGAAGAAGAAGCCCGCTATGGCTGAACCCGACGCACCAAGGCAGGAAGCAGTTCCCATTGTCTTCCCAACTAGCATGACTGGCTCGAAGCCAAAAGCCAGGTCTACTGCTTCAGAACTGAAGAAGACGAGGACTGTTGAGGCTGAAGCAAGGAAGAGGAAACATCCTGAAGCCTCTGCTACTGCCCCCCTCCAAGAAGAAGAGAAAGACCAAGAAGGAACGGGCTGCTCCCACAAAGCCCTTGATTGTTGAACAAATCTCCATGATTCACCCTGAAGCTGAACCTCAAGAGCACCAACTGACTGTCCATGAGCCTGCTTTCACAGGGGCTCATGAAGCTGAAGACATTCCAGCAGCTGATCCCATCGCTGCTGAAGACATTTGTCATCATGACCATGTTGAAGATGATGCAGTTCTTCCTCAGCTTGAGCACCAACAAGTATCATCGCCTGTGCTAATGCACAGCGAACTCATCAGCATTGGTCGTCCTCTAACGCCAATTGCTCAGGATGCATCATGGGCTGATCGCACACAAGCACAAGAGGAAGAAGACTTTGAGGCCCAGCCAACTCCAACTCCACAGGCGTCGCCCGCGTTGCGCAGGCTTCGCAAAGGTCCAAGGCCTCCAGTCTCTGCGTCTGAAGCTAAAACTGCTGAAGACATTCCGGCTGCATCAGCCGATGAAGAAGAAGCCCCACAAGCTGCTACTCCCCTGTCCCACCAAGAAGCGGTTCTCAAGGAGAACGTGACTGTGACCGACCCTCCAGCTCATCAAGTGGAGGTTGAAAATCTTGAGGCTGCCACCACCAACACCAATGAAGCCAATGACGCTGTCATGGCTGAAGCTAATGTGGAGCCTTCACCAACTCAAGCACCAGAAGTTAGCGAAGTCACTGATCCCACTGCCTCTGTTCCTGCGCCTGCTGCTGGTCCTTAGTTCGACTATCATGTTGAGCACAGGCCTCAGGTCCAGAAGCCAATTCCCAGATTGCCCAGGTTTCCAGGTCCTGCATCAGCACCTGGATCCTTCAATGTAGATGGCTTCAAAGCAGACAACACCTTCTTCAATAGCTCCAGGAACCCCTACTCAAGGGAAAGGATATCATTTGATTGGTTCTGGAGCTATCCCCAGCGGAGCTATTACTCCTGCATTCTATACAATCAAGGTCGCATCTTTCCACATAAGCGTCTTGACATTGAAGCAATAGCTGGTCTGCCATGTCTGGAAGAAGCTCTGGATTGCTTCAAAGAGGTTGGATTGCTGCCGTTTGTCACCGACCAAGAGCATTGGAATGAAGAGTTGCTGCTCCAATTTTATGCCACACTTCACATCCGTGGGTACAACAGAGATCCGAAGACTTGGGTCCTGGACTGGATGACAGGAAATGTTCATCACGAAGCCAAAGCCTTTGATGTCATTGAGCTCACTGGTTTGCCCACTCCTGGCGATCTCTACGAACATGGCTGTCAGCTTCATAGTGAAGCTGTTGAGAGCATCTTTCAGAAGCCTGAACCTAACATGAGTCAGATGCTCAGTATGATGAAGCCATTGCCCCAAGATGTTGCATATCCCACGGAGTTCTTCGTTGAAGACCTTGAGTATCTGCCAAGGACTATTTATCACATCATAAGGCGAACTCTCTGGCCAATCAAAGGACATTCTCCACATGCCAAGCTGGAAGGTGCAATGAAGACCTTGGTCTTCTATATTCTTCATGGAAAATGCTTCAATGCACAGGACTTCTTCGTCCGCCAACTTGCTGCATCAGGCTCTGATCTTTTTGGCTTGAAGTTCTACGCTCCATGGATAATGCGGTTGATTAAACTTCACTCCGCTATCTCATATCAGCCATCTGCTCGCAATCATCTGATCTTTCTGCCTGATGTGGATATGTCTATTGAAGCCATTTATCCTGAGCCTGCCAAGGAACCTCTAAGTCTTCAGAATGCGGAGCATCAAAGTTTTTCTCAGAACATTGAAGGAGTTGAAGCTGTCACTCGTGTGTATCCTTTGGCTAGAACTACACGTGCACCACATCCTGCCCTTACTGAAGCCACCGATAGCACAATTGCCCAACGAACTAAGAAGCGCACTCGTGTTCTCAATGACCGAGAGCTTCTTGTGGCTCTTCATCAGAAACAGGATAGGCATCATGACTGGCTGAAGCGTCAAATGCAAAGCCTCTTGGTGGATGTTAATCGCATTCGCAATCTTGCCACCAAGAATGCCTTTGTTGACCATGAAACCTCTCGACGCACATGGAAAGGGCTGACGCTGATGTGCTTTGAAGATGAGATTCAAGAGGATGGCTTCTCTGAATGCTTCAAGTTTGACTCCACACCTCTTCGAAGGGTAGTGCTGCGACGAACTCCATCTCTTGAAGACTCTGAGTTCTCTTCCTCTACTGCAACTATGAATGCCAGAGTGATCGAGGATGAAGACGATGCTACTTCACCGCCACCTCCTTCAGCCCGCTTCGACACTGCTCCAAGCTCTTCTGCACCGCCAAACACCACGGACGACCCTGCTGCTTCACCTACTCTTCATGGGAACGAGTAGATGCTCTATGTCTTCAAACCTTTTTGGTCCTTACTGACAAAAGGGGGAGAAGCATATGAGTTTGATAGTCTTCAAGCGGGTCCATATGGGCGGGTGCTTTATATTTTGCTTCGTGTTTACAACTCTCATTTTGATACATTTGGTTCTTTGAGTCGTAACACTTAAACTCGATGGTCATCTGCTACTTATTTGCCACCTTGTGATGCGATGATAAATTCCGCATGTGCGACGATAAATTACGCACTTAGATCATTTTGCAGACGTCCATTTTCCATTATGCATGTCATTATCTTCACATACCTTCACATGCATAGTGGATTGTCATCATAAGTTGAAGAGGATCTCCACAAGCACAACCTGCCATGTGCATTTGCATTCCAAAAGCAAATTACTTATATGCACATCTTCAGGGGGAGCCCTTGCAACTTATGAAGACAATTCCTTATCCTTTACAATTTCACATATTATATTCCCCGTTGAAAACATCAACTAGTTTGTCATCAATCACCAAAAAGGGGGAGATTGTAAGTGCATCTAGTGCCACCCCTAGTTGGTTTTGGAGTATTGACGACAAACCTAGTTGATGGACTAATGTGTTTGTGAGAATTGCAGGATAACACAGATAGAAGTCCCTCATTGATTCGGTTTTCCCACCAGAGATGACCCCTAAAAATGTATGAAGACATTGATGTCAAAGGTGGTATATGAAGATATTCACATTGAAGACTATGACAAGAGAAGACATCGCATGAAGCCTATGGAGCTCGAAGACTTAGATCTTTTGTAGTTCTTTTTCTTCTTTGTTGAGTCATAGGAACCACCGTACTGTTAAGTGGGGTCCAAGAGAACCAGTCAGAATGACTGAAGTGATGCTTAACCAAAACCTATGTCTTCGAATGAAGACTATGAGAGAGAATCTTGTCCAGAGTCGGACAAGTCAGCTTTGCTTGTAGCCCAAGTAAAGTTGCCATGTGAGTTTGAAATCTGACCGTTGGAACACGTGTCAGTTCCTTAGTGACCCAGGGTCATTTCGGACAAATCAGGTCGGGTTGCCTAGTGGCTATAAATAGCCCACCCCCTACAACCATAAACGGTTGGCTGCTCAGACTTAGAGTACGGCTTTTGTCGTTTGAGAGCAACCCACCTCGAAGCCTTTGAGAGAGAATTCCTTGCGAGGATAAAGCCCTAACCACCCAGAGCCAAAGAGAATTAGGCATCACTTAAGTCTTCTTGTCTGTGTGATCTGAAGACTTATTACACTTGAGGACTGTGAATCCTCCAGCCGGTTAGGCGTCGCGTTCTGAGCGTCCAAGAGACATTGTGGATCGCCGGTGAATGAAGTCTGTGAAGGTTTGGGAGTCTACCTTGAAGACTTACCAGAGTGATTGGGCGAGGTCTGTGTGACCTTAGCTCAAGGGGAATACGGTGAGGACTGGGTGTCCTGAGCTGCGTGTTCAGGACTGGGTGTCTGGGACTGTGTGTCCTCAGGTTTAAATACCTAGCCGCCCTAACCAGATGTACAGTTGTCACAGCAACTGGAACTGGTCCAACAAATCATTGTCTTCAACTAGTCACTGGTTTCATCCTTCCCTTCCCTTTACTTACTGTTGGTCCTTGTGAAGTCATTGTATGATTGCTCTATCTTTTGTCTTCATAGAGTGACTACGTGTTCTGTTTGGCTTCATAATATCTTCCTACCTGATCCTTACTACCTAGCTGCTATTAGTCATTGTGCTTTCACTTCATTGAATACTTGACTATGGTTTACCTAGTGTAGTCTACCTTCCGTTGCATGCTAATAGGTTTATTTCTATCGTTTGTCTTCAAAACTTCCACGGTTTGAAGACTTTCATAAAAATTGCCTATTCACCCCCCCTCTAGTCGATATAACGCACTTTCAAGCGGCAATCTTTCTGTTTCAAACAGCAATAAGTAGACTTGCAAAATAAGCATGGAAAAGGCTATACATACCAATTTTATTGAAATAAAAGACGCAAAATATTATTCTAAATAATAGCAAGCAAATAATAATAAAATGAATTAACTCTCCAAGCAAAACACATATGATGTGACGAATTTAAACATAGCTCCAAGTGAGGTTACTAATAATGTTGAAGATGAAAGAGGGGATGCGTTCCGGGGCATCCCCAAGCTTAGTTGCTTGGATCTTCCTTGAATATTACCTTGGAGTTCCTTGGGCATCCCCAAGCTTATGGTCTTGTCACTCCTTATTCTCTTCATATCGACATCTCACCCAAAACTAGAAAACTTCAATCACACAAAACTTAACGGAACTTTGTGAGATAGGCTAGTATGATAAAGAGTAAACCATTTCACTTTGGTACTGTCAAAGACAAGATTAATGATTGTTTCCACACAATGCCTACTGTATCATATCATTTCCACAATATATATTGAGCAATATAAACCATAGGAACTAGAAAACAAGCAAACTATGCATTGAAAACAGAATGTGTCAAAAGCAGAACAATTTGTAGTAATCTTACTCCAACCATACTTCTGCTACTCCAAAAATCCTGACAAAATAGGAAAACTTGGGCAATTTGTCTGTTAATCTTCCTCAAAAATAATGCACATTTTATCACGCTTATGTTAAAAATGAGAATTGTTTTCCTGAGCACAAAAGTTTCTGTTTTTCAGCAAGATCAAATCAACTATCACCGTAAGCCATCCCAAAGGTCTTACTTGGCACTTTATTGAAAAGAAAGCAATAAACCATGATTACTACAGTAGCCTAATCATGTGAACACACAAAAACAGTAGGTAAAAGTGTTGGGTTGTCTCCCATCAAGTGCTTTTCTTTAATGCCTTTTATCTAGGCATGATCATTTCAATGATGCTCACATAAAAGATAAGAACTAAAACACAAAGAGAGCATCATGAAGCATAAGTTCCTCTCTCATAATAATTTTCAGTAGCATCATGAATGAATTCATCAATATAACCATCACATAAAGCATTTTTTCATGATCCAAAAGCATAGAAAATTTATTACTCTCCATATAAGCAATTTTATTCTCATTCACAATAGTGGGAGTATCATATGAAACTTGAATACTAAAAATTGTTCCCACATTAAGAGAGTAATTCTCGGTAAAAGGATATTCAAAATTAAGATAATAATTATCACTACTTTTTATAACATAAGTATCATCACAATAATCATCATAAGTAGGAGGCATGCAATCATCGTAGCAAATTTGATCATTCAAGGTAAGGGGACTAAAAAGATGATCTTCATTAAGAATAGCATCCCCAAGCTTGGGATGAACATTAATTGCAGCAAATAAATTCTCAAAAATGTCATTCTCATCAAACATAGCATCCCCAAGCTTGTGGCTTGGCATATCATAAGCATAATCACCCTCATCATTAATAGTATGAATAGCGCCAATGGTATAACAATTAATATCATCATAATTTCCCAAGTTGGTGCCAAAAAGATTTTCAAGATTATAAGAAGTATCATTATCTTCCCAATCATAATCATCACAACAACCAATAGATATAACAAAATCATCATCAAGTGCATCATCTTCCACAATTATTTTTGATTCATTTTCATGAGGCACAACAATAATAGGAGCAACACAATTTGGGAGGGATACCTTTTTACCTCTATTATTTCTTCTTTTCTTCTTCTTCACCACATCATGTGTGGGTTTAATTAATCTTTTTAAGCTTCTTATTGATAAGATTGGTTGGGTAGGAAGCTCCTCCTCGTTACCTGATTCATCATAATAAACACTAGGACAGTATTGGGAAATATTTTCCCTTTCATTAGTATTTTCTTCATATTCTATTTGTTTTCTTGACTTTAGATAGTTGGCAATATAAGGATTCTCAATGCAATTTACCGCACAAAACATATAAATTTCCTCTAGATTAAAATCAAGAAATCTCTCGAGATTAAATTTTGGAATACCCTTAGTCATACGTTTCATTTCTTCATACCCCAAAAGAAGACTAAGCTCTTTATGATGCTCAAGGGTAATCAAGTTATCACAATTTTTGGACACGATTTGATCATGAAAGAATTTGCATTGGAGATTTAAATTACCACGTTCATTGAAAAGTTTACAAGGATGGTGAAAAATTTAAATAATTCTGCACAATCATCTAGCCTCTCTTGCAACTTTCTCATTTCTAAATAATTATGCTTCTTACAAAATATATCTTCCCTTTTTGGTGTGCAAATGCACTTCCAATCCACTCTGCAAAAAATGACATGCTTATAAGAAACATTTTTCTCATGACTAGTGCAATAATCATTCGCATTTTCGATATTCAAATAATTCATATTAACAACATTGCAATCATGCTCATCATTCAAATATTTTGTGACAAACATTTTATTGACTTCTTCTAACAATTGAGCACAATTTTCCGAACCATCATTTTCAAGAAAGATATTATAAAGATGATCAATAGTGTGAAGCAAGCTCAATTCCATTTTTTGTAGTTTTCTTATATATAAACCAAACTAGTGATAAAACAAGAAACTAAAAGATTCAATTGCAAGATCTAAAGATATACCTTCAAGCACTCACCTCCCCGGCAACGGCGCCAAAAAAGAGCTTGATGTCTACTACGCAACTTTATTCTTGTAGACTCGTGTTGGGCCTCCAAGCGCAGTGTTTTATAGGACAGTAGCAATTTTCCCTCAAGTGGATGACCTAAGGTTTATCAATCCATGGGAGGTGTAGGATGAAGATGGTCTCTCTCAAAGAACCCTGCAACCAAATACAAGGAATCTCTTGTGTCCCCAACACACCCAATACAATGGCAAATTGTATAGGTGCACTAGTTCGACGAAGAGATGGTGATAAAAGTGTAATATAGATGGTAGAAATATATTTTTATAATCTGAATAAATAAAAATAGCTAGGTAGCAAATAGTAAACGGGCACCAAACGGTATTTCAATGCTTGAAAATGAGGCCTAGGGTCCATACTTTTGCTAGTGCAATCTCTCAACAATGCTAATATAATTGGATCATATAACCACCCCTCAAAGTTCAACGAAGAATCACTCCAAAGTTCCTACCTAGCGGAGAACATAAGAATAAATTGTTTGTAGGGTACGAAACCACCTCAAAGCTATTCTTTCTATTCGATCTATTCAAGAGTTTGTACTAAAATAACACAAAGCTATTCTTTCCATTTGATCTATCCTAGAGTTCGTACTAAAATAACACCAAAGCAAATTCATATTCATAATACTCAATCCAACACAAAGAACTTCAAAGAGTGCCCCAAGATTTATACCAAAGAAACAAAGACAAGAACATGCATCAACCCCTATGCATAGATTACCCCAATGTCACCTTGGGAATCCGTGAGTTGAGTGCCAAAACATATATCAAGTGAATCAATATGATACCCCATTGTCACCACAAGTACTCAATCGCAACACATATATCAAGTTCTCTCATATCCATAAAAGTATTCAATCTGATAACAATGAAATCTCAAAGGGAAAAACTCAATTCATCACAACAAGATATAGAGGGAAAACACCATATGATCTGACTATATTAACAAAGCCCGCGATACATCAAGATTGGGACATCTCAAGAACACGATAGAGAGAGAGAGAGAGATTAAACACATAGCTACTAGTACAAACCCTCAGCCCCGAGGGTGGACTACTCCCTCCTCATCGTGGTGGTCACAGGGATGATGAATATGGCCACCAGAGATGATTCCCCCCTCCAGCAGGGTGCAGAAATGGGTCTAGATTGGTTTTCGGCGGCTACAGAGCCTTGAGGCGGCGAAACTTATGATCTAGGTTAACCCCGAGGGTTTCTGGAATTTTTGTGAATTTATAGGGTAAAGAGGGGATGCGGGAGGCCACCGAGGTGGGCACAACCCACCTGGGCGCGCCTGGGACCCCAGGCGTGCCCTAGTGGGTTGTGCCCCCCTCATGGCACCCCCAGGTGCTTCTCTGGCCCTTCCTGGGTCTTCTGGTCCATAAAAAATCTCCAAAAAGTTTTGTGGTGTTTGACTCTGTTTGATATTGATTTCCTACGATGTAAAAAAGCAAAAAAATAGCAAATGGCACTGGGTCAATAGGTTAGTCCCAAAAAATGATATAAATTTGCTATAAAATGATTGTAAAACATCCAAGAATGATAATATAATGGCATGAATACTTCATAAATTGTACATACGTTGGAGACGTATCAGTATGAACGATACAAAGTGCGACCCGGAGAGAAAGACATGTCTAGTTGGAAGGTCTCTAGCCATACACGCAACCAAATATAAAACCTAATATGTGCCTCCAATTAATATAGTAGTAGAGTACTTAGGCACGTACATCATAACATCACCGTGCATTGCACGTACAACATTTAGTGGTAGTAAGAGACAAATGCCTATATGTCACGCATGTTCATACTATTTGTGCCTTTCTACTTCACTTACTACGCTACATTACTCAGGTTTGTATGTCCACTCCTGGGTACATGTATGTCTCGTAGTTCCAGTCCCACGTGTTCTTCATAGATGGAACAATCCATGACGGTGGGCAACGGGAGTCCATATCATTGCAGCTTCTTAGTGTGGCTCCCCACGATGGAGACTCATCCAAACTATGGCCAGCCTCGACGTGGAGCAGTCGCGTGCACCAGGAAGCGGCGCTCTCCGGCCGGCGTGCTGCTTCAAAGCCGACGCAAGTGAGAGGTCGCCTCTGCTCTGGCCCAGCATTAATGCGGCACTGACACTCCGGGGCGACGCTGACCGTTTCACGCGGGAAGCGTGCGCCGACAAGGGAGGGGTTTGAGTCGGCCAGGGCGGTCAGACGCGAGCGTGGTGGTGGTATAGATTTTGAACCGTTTCAGGTGTAGTACTGGTAGTTTTGAAAACTACTCAATTATTGCACTTAGTTTCCTAAAGAAATTGTGCTAAAAAACTTTACTTGCAACGCATGCATGTGTGACCAATATAAATGACCAATAAAAAAACTAGTACATGCATGCAACGATTTAATGGATATTGTAATCTCAACATGTGATGGGGAGCTCTAAATTTGAATTTGAAACTTATAAAATGAAAATATTAAAAACAAATAAACCGGAAGAGAGGGAGTATACCATAGGATGTGTCGCATACGAAACAAGCCCCTGGTTTGTCACCGCGAATATGCGGTTAGAAAGGAGCACGTCGTCTTCGTACTTGTATGACAACAAATCGGCCGCAGACAGCATGGTCCACCTTTGACCGCCATGTGCAGGGTTCATGAAAGCAATCGCGACATCGAACACCATGATGAGAGTGTAATTTTGGTTGGCAGACGACCTTATCGGGGCTTCCAGGATTGCTATCTTCTTCAATCTCATCGTGGTTCCATCGTACCAATTCAGGCAGTGGCCCATTGAGATTTACTTTTATGTATTTATTTTCATGGAAGAGTCAAAGTTTTTCTCTCAATTCCTTTTTATTTTTTCTCTTTTAGCAAGCATCATGTGGTGAGGAAAGATCTAGGCACACATATCCAGTTGGATATGGGTAGCATGAGTTATTATTATTGACATCACCCTTGCGGTGAATACGTTGGGAGGCAAATTTATAAGCCCCTATCTTTCTATGTGTCCAGTTGAAATATTTTGATCATGTGTATGCTGTGAGTGTTAGCAATCATAAAAGACTATATGATGGTTGAGTATGTGGAGCTCTTACTTAAACTCTGTTGAATAAGTTGAATTACAATTGCTTGGTGACTGAGAACATAGGTTGTTGAGTTTCAAGCGAATTCATTGTTTGAACCTGAACATGTGAATTGGTTGCTACTTTAACATGAGAAGTTTTATAAGAAAGAGTTGTTGTTATGATGCTACGAAAAGTGATTGAAATTATCATTGATCAACCTTATGCACGTTTCTAGCATTCACACTTCATAAATTATTTCTTTTATCATTCACCTACTCGAGGACGAGTAGGCATTAAGCTTGGCGATGCTGATATGTCACCAACATATCTATAATTTATGAAGTATTCATGCCATGTTTACAACAATTTTATATGGTTTCGGTATGATTTGCATGGAACTAATCTGGACTGACGCTATTTTCAGCAGAACTACCGTGGTGTTGTTTTTTGTGCAGAAATGAAAGTTCTCCAAATGAGCTGAAACGTTTTGATGATATCTTTTGGAACAAAAGAGACCCCCTAAGCTTCATGTACGGACCAGAAGGTGAAGGAGTAGGGCACAAAACACCGAGGCGCACATGGACCCTGGTCCGTGCCCCGGGAGTTGTGCTTACCTCGAGGTCCATCTTAGGCCCTGTTTGGTTCGGCTGTGGATTTCTAAAAGTGTAGCAACCAGACCTCAAACAGTCCGATCTCTGTGCTTTAGTGTCATCCCTAGATCAGTAATGTTGACACGCATAGTACTTGAAGGATTTATAACAGAGTAGCAATCACACACTTATTACATCGCTTGTCTCAAAAGAGAACTTAATACAATAAATATGGCTTAAGGCCATCTAATAACGATAACAGCGGAAGGCTTGGAAGATAAGTGAGTCCATCAACTCCAACGGCATCACTAAGTATAGAACCACGACCTATAGGCACCTTACTCGTCGTCTGAAAAGTCTGCAACATGAACGTTGCAGCCCGAAAATGGGTCAGCACATGGAATATGCTGGCAATGTAACACATAGAGAGTAATGGAAGAATAAAGCTATACTACATGCATATATGGCTGGTGGTAAGATCTATGGTTACAGTTTTTGCGTAAAGCCAATTTTTCCCTACTGCAAAGGAATACATTTTATTTAACTATCATGGTAGTTGTTAAACATTGAGAAGATAGACATCCTCTCAATCCCAATTAGGTATCATCATTAAAACCCAGCAATATTAATTAAAGTAACATGATGAGATTCACATGATAATCCAAGTACTAGATACTCAAGACGTCCATAATCGGGGACACGGCTAACCATGATTAGTTTATACATTCTGCAGAGGTTTGCACACTTTTCCCCACAAGACTCGATCTCCTCCGTTGGGATTCTCGCACTACGTGGTGTTTGAGAAACGGATGACCGAGACATAGTCTTTCAGCAGCGCTAGCACCTTACAATCGGGTAGACAGTACCAACCTACATCCCCTACATCTGCTAGTCTAGCACTGTAAGAGTTCGCACGACTTAGTCAACTATGCTAGACCCCATAGTAGCTTGTGGCTGCACACGGAAGTTTCTAGTATGAATAATCTCATGATCCCTTTGGGCCTGGGTGGCGGTCCATAAAGAAAAACAAGCAATCGCTGGAATACCCAGGTGCCTCAATCCATCCAGATGTGTGTTTAAGTTGCCACCTTAAATAAACCATTAATTAAATCAATCTCACATCTGTCATGGATACACTCACCCAATCCACGTCTAATAGCATAGCATGGCATGATAAGCAAACATAGAAGTAACTCCCAAGGGTTTAATAATAAAACAGATAATAGGTTCTACCTCATCTACTTTCCCAAAACCCACAATTTAATTAGCTCCTAATCATGCAATGTTTGAGGATTGATCTAATGCAATAAAACTGGGTAGTAAAGAGATTTTATCAAAGTGTTACTTGCCTTGCTGATGATCCGTGAAACCTAGAGATTCAAAGTAGCAAGCGGCACACTCTGGGTACTCTATCGCAAACAAACAAGCATACAATAAGTACTCATCTAATGCATGAGTAAAACTCAAATAAGAAATCTAACTAGAAAGTTCAACTTAAGAACTCCGGTTTGCAAAAAGAATCAAATCAAACGAAGCAACGAAAGTCAAACGGCGAAAGAAACAAACTTTGTTTACTAATTTGGATCTAAGTCAAATTTTACAGATGCAAAAACTTATTTGCGTTGGCTAAACGGAAAGAGGGTTTCCAGACGAAACTCCAGGCGCTTGAATCGCCTGATTCCAATAAACGAGCGAAAAGATAAACTAAAACGAAAATCGGATCAGAAATTGCGATCAGAAATAATCGTGGAAAAATCCGAGAAAAAGAAAAACGACAAACGGATTAACGAACGAACGTTCGTTAACTGAAACTAAATGACGAACGCGTTCGTTAGAACGAACGAACGCTCGCTAAATAAATAAACCGGCAAAAAACCGATCTATTTAAAAAACGAATCTAGGGTTTTCTAAAAAAAACGGATCAGTTTCTTTAGAAAAACCGGGGCGGCGGGCGGCTACCTCGGCTC
>NC_041388.1:121817343-121879477 GCF_002162155.2 Triticum dicoccoides | reverse complement strand
CGGCGGCAGCTGCTGCTGCTGCTGTGGCGGCGGGGCGGGTCGGGTGGCGGGGCTGGGGAGGGCGGCGGCGGCTATTTAAGAGGGGGGCTGCGGCTTGGGGAAGGGGCAAGGCGGCGGTGGCGCGGAGGAGGAATCCGGCTCGGACTTGGAGTCCGGGTCGACGGCGGCGCGGGTCGGCCTAGTTCGGCTGGGCCTTCGGCCCACTCGGGCGCAGAGACTTTTTTTAAATAATTCCGCCGAACTAAGAAAAATCCTAGAAAAATAAATAAAAATCTAAAAGTGCCAAAAAAATCACCATCTAGATAAAAAATTTAGAACAAGATGAACATTTTCTTGGCCCTAAAATGCACTTTTGAAAAACATGCAATTTTTCCTAAATTCAAATAAAATATCGAGAAAACTCCGAAAATAAAATCTTACTTGATTTTTTATTAAACCTTCAATATTTCTTTATTTTGGGAAAGTCATTTTATTCCCTCTCTCATATTTTTATTATAGAAATAATTGAAGATAAAATAAATAAAATCAATGATCCTATTTTCAAAATTTGAGAAAAAACCCAAATATGAAAATAACGAAATCCCCGACTCTCTCCATGGGTCCTTGAGTTGCGTAGAATTTCTGGATCTGGCCAAAAGCAAATAAAATATGATATGCAGTGATGACCTAATGTATAACATTCCAAATTTAAAATTTGGGATGTTACAAACCTACCCCCCTTAAGATGAATCTCGCCCTCGAGATTCGGGTTGGCTAGAAAATAGGTGAGGGTGGTCCTTCAGCAGTTCTTCCTCTCGCTCCTAGGTGGCTTCGTCCTCGGTGTGCTGGCTCCACTTGACTTTGCAAAACTTGATAACCTTGCTGCAGGTGACTCGGCTGGCATACTCGAGAATCTTGACTGGTTTCTCCTCATAGGTCTAATCACTATCCAACTGAATTGCTTCCAGCGGTACTGTATCTCTCAGCGGTATGTCCGCCATCTCTGCATGGCACTTCTTCAACTGGGAGACATGGAACACGTCGTGAACTCCCGACAATCCATCGGGCAACTCCAACTTGTAGGCAACTTCTCCCATGCGTTCCAAAACTTTGTAGGGTCCCACAAAGCGTGGCGCTAACTTTCCTTTAACTCCAAAGCGCTTAACTCCCCGAAGTGGAGATACTCGAAGATAAACTCGGTCTCTGACTTCTAAACTGTCTCCTTGCGTTTAGAATCTAGGTAGCTCTTCTGCCTGGACTGGGCTACCTTGAGCCTATCGCGAATCAATTTCACCTTTTGTTCAGACTCCTTAATAAAATCCGGTCCAAACAACTGGCGGTCTCCAACTTCATCCCACGACAATGGGGTCCTGCACCTCCTTCCGTACAAGGCTTCGAAAGGGGCCATCTTCAAACTCGATTGATAATTGTTGTTGTAGGAGAACTCTTCATATGGCAAATTTTCGTCCCAACTAGATCTATAATCTAGCGCACAAGCTCTCAGCATATCCTCCAAAATCTGATTGACTCTCTCGGTCTATCCATCTGTCTGTGGATGAAAAGATGTACTGAACTCTAGCCTAGTACCCAAAGTTTCGTGCAATTGATTCCAAAACTTTGAGGTAAACTGGGTTCCTCTATCTAATACAATGCTCCTCGGAACTCCATGCAGACATACGATCCTGTTCATGTATATCTTTGCCAACTTAGCACTGGTGTAAGTGGTCATCACTGGGATGAAATGAGCTACCTTCATCAAGCGATCGACTACAACCCATATCGAGTCATAGCCTGAGCGGGTCCTGGGTAATCCCATGATAAAATCCATGCCTAGATTATCCCAATTCCATTCGCGTATCGGCAATGGCTGTAGCAATCCTGCTGGCTTCTGATGCTCTGCCTTTACTCTATGACATACATCACAAAGGGCTACATACTCCGCAATATCCTTCTTCATTCCGGTCCACCAGAAAGTATCCTCCAAATCCAAATACATCTTGGTATTTCCTGGGTGAATCGAGTATGGTGAATCATGGGCCTCCTGCAGAATCAACTTCCTGATCTCCGGGTCGTTAGGCACATAAACACGGTCATCAAACCATAGGGTATTGTGCTCATCCTCACGAAATCCTTTAACTCTTCCTTTGCTCATCTTCTCCTTTATAGAGGAAACCTCCTTGTCATTTTTCTGAGCTTCTCTGATCTTATCCATCAAAGTAGACTGAATCTCCAATGCTGCTACATAGCCTTTCGGAACTATCTCCAAACATAGCTCACGAAGGTCTTCGGCTAACTCCTTCGTTAAATCTCCCGTCATAAGTGTGTTGACATGGCTCTTACGGCTCAGCGCATCGGCTACTACGTTAGCCTTTCCGGGATGATAATGCAATCTCATATCATAATCCTTGATGAGCTCCAACCATCTCCTTTGCCTGAGATTTAGCTCCTTCTGCGTGAAAATATACTTCAAACTCTTGTGATCCGTGTATACTTCACAGTGGTTTCCAATGAGAAAATGTCTCCAAGTCTTCAATGCATGCACTATGGCTGCTAACTCCAAATCATGCGTGGCATAATTCAACTCATGAGGTTTCATTGTCGTGAAGCATACGAAACAACTCTTCCCTCCTGCATAAGCACTGCTCCAAGTCCTCGACGTGAAGCGTCGCAATACAACTCATAATCCTTGCTCTGATCTGGCAGAATCAATATTGGTGATGTAACCAAACGTTTCTTCAACTCCTGGAAACTGGCCTCACGTTCCTCAGTCCATTTGAACTTGGTATCCTTCTTCAACAACTCCGTCATAGGCTTCGCAATTTTTGAGAAATTCTCAATGAATCTCCGGTAGTATCCTGCAAGTCCAAGAAAACTCCGGATCTCTCCAACTGTTGTTGGTGCTTCCCAATTTCTCACAGTGACAACCTTGGTGGGATCTACTGTTATACCTTCTCCAGATATAACATGTCCGAGGAATCCAACTTCCTTCAACCAAAACTCACATTTACTGAACTTGGCATATAACTGATGTTCTCTAAGCTTCCCAAGTACCAAACGCAAATGCTCCTTATGCTCCTCTTCGTTCTTTGAGTAGACCAAAATATCATCAATGAACACCAGGATGAACTTATCCAAAAACTCCATAAACACCTTGTTCATCATGTTCATGAAATATGCAGGTGCGTTAGTCAGACCAAATGACATAACGGTATACTCGTACAGCCCATACCTAGTTGTAAAAGCCGTCTTAGGTATATCCTGCTCTCGAATCTTCAACTGATGGTATCCTGATCGCAGATCAATCTTGGAAAATACCTTAGCTCCTTGCAATCGATCAAACAGATCATTGATCATCGGCAGTGGGTACTTGTTCTTGATTGTTACTTCGTTCAATCCTCGATAATCAACAACCATCACGATCCATCCTTCTTCTCCACTAGAAGTATTGGCGATCCCCAAGGTGAAGAACTTGGGCGTATATAACCTTTATCCAGTAACTCCTTAATCTGCTTCTTAATCTCCTCCAAATCTTTTGCGGGCATCCTGTATGGTCTCTTAGATATGGGC
Source organism: Triticum dicoccoides (assembly GCF_002162155.2). NCBI lineage: Eukaryota > Viridiplantae > Streptophyta > Magnoliopsida > Poales > Poaceae > Triticum > Triticum dicoccoides. The sequence goes on along the minus strand of NC_041388.1, from coordinate 121,875,931 downwards.
CCTGTGCCTGGCAAAAGCTCAATCAAAAACTCAATATCTCTATCCGGTGGCATGCCTGGCAACTCCTCCGGAAATACGACAGGGAAATCCTTCACCACTGGTACTTCCTCCTGCACAACTCCTGATAAGGAATTTACTTGAGTCCTCTTCGGCACATGCCAGGATACATACTTGATCCTTCTTCCTTCTGGCATCGTAAGCAAAATTGACTTACTGGCGCATTCAATGTTCCCTCCATACTTTGATAACCAATCCATGCCTAATATCACATCCAATCCTTGAGATTCAAATAATATTAGGTCCGAGGGAAATACATAGTTACCAATCCTTAATGGTAACCGATCACACCATAGACTAGCCATATACTCTGCTCCAGGAGAGGTTACTAACATGGGTGACCTAAGGGCTTGGGTTGGCAGTTTATACTTATCCACAAATCCCCTTGAGATGTATGAATGCGATGCACCAGTATAAAAAAGAACGAGTGTAGTAAATGACTTAACCAAAAACTTACCTATTACTGCATCTGGCTGAGCTTCAACCTCCTCCACGTTAACGTGGTTCACCTGTCCCCTATTGAAAGGGTTCGGCTTCTTCCCAGAGCTTACATTGCCATTTCCACTCTGGGCTTCAGGACATTCATTAGCGTAATGTCCAGTCTTCTGGCACTTATAGCAAGTGACTTGGCTCAGATCTCTCTTGGCTGGTGTTGATGGGTTGGTACGGTTCTGGCCGTTACTTCCTCCATTCCCATTACCATTCTTGGGGCCATTATGATTGTGCGAGCTACCTCCTCCATGGGTATGCTAAAAATGTCCTCCCGGTTTAGGGGTAAAACATGGCTTCTGCTGAGCTCCAGAATTGTACTTTCCTTGTCCATACTTCCTCTTGCAGTTTTCAATCTACTGCTGCTTCCCTTCAATCATAAGAGCGTGATCTACCAACTCCTAGTAGTTGTTGAAGCTTGCTACCATCAACTGCATGCTCAACTCATCATTTAGTCCTTCCAAAAACTTCTCCTGCTTAGCTGCATCCGTAGCAACGTCATCTGGGGCATAACATGCTAGCTTACTAAAGTCATCCACATACTGGCCAACTGTCCGTCCTCCTTGGCGCAAGTTGCGAAACTCACGCTTCTTCATGGCCATAGCTCCTGCTGACACATGGGCAGTACGGAAAGCCTGCTGAAATTGGTCCCATGTCACCGTGGCTATAGGGTAGGTGATCGTGTAATTCTCCCACCATGATGCTGCTGGTCCATCCAACTGATGTGCGGCAAAGCGCACCTTCTCAGCATCAGTACATCCTGTAGTGGTTAACTCCCTTCCAATCTTGCGGAGCCAATCATCTGCTACTATAGGCTCGGTGATACTAGAGAACACCGACGGATTCATCCTAAGAAAATGGGTTAATTGATGCACAGGTTGTGGCGGTGGTGGGTTGTTGTTGTTGTTCCCCTGATTCTGATTCTGGACTAGCAACTGCATCAATGTATTCTGCTGCCGGATCAACTGAGTGAGCTCCGGTGCGAAAGCAAATCCATTGTCACGTCTCGGAGGCATCTGGGGTTTAGAAAAGATGAGAATATAGAATAGAATGAGGTCTAGAGGGAAAACACTACCCATATGCACATGAGGCAAATGCAAACAAAATCACTTCATTCAATCAAACAAGGGCATACAACGGTCTATCTATTGTTACAAAAGTGCTCGGGCTATACATGATACATGGGGGAATACTACTACTGTTATGGTGGTCGACTAGAAAAATTGCTCCAATAAAGACTCCATGATATCTGCTCCAGCTTCATCAACATAGTCATCATCGCTATCGTCTGGGCCTGAGTCGGTATCGTCGTTGATGATGTAGTTCTTTGGACAAGTGCAATCTTCGTCTTCTCCTCCAGTTGCGGGAAATCCCATGAATACTTTTAGCTTCTTTTTTAGATCATCGTTATTCTCCACAAGTGTTGATATTTCCTCCTCATATCCATCGCATGTAGACTTGAGTTCTTCTTGCAGATCCGTGATCTTGGTCATGGCCTTCTTCAGGTCTATCATGCCTACGCACATCTGGTTCTCCTGGCGTCGAATGTGCTGGTTTAACTCCTGGATGAAAGCTGCAATTGATCTATCCTTCCTGGTGTTGATCATCTCCCATTGCTCATCTCGGCGCCCACAAATCTGGTAGATAGTATCCTTGAGATCCTTGTGGTAGACCTCTCCAATGCGTCCCACAGTGATGTGGGCTGCCATGCTCTTTCCTAGGCTCCAAGTTGGTGCATCAAAGGAAAACTCTATGGGCTCGGTGACTGGCATGAAAGTCCTTCCTGGAACTTGAACTTGAATCATCCAGCGCTCCTCCTCGGGTAAAGTGGCATTGTAGGTCCCGGTGAAGCTTGGTACTTCGATGTTCAGGTACTTAGTGACTTCCTTTAGGTGGCGTCCAAAGGGTGTATCTTCATCCGGTTGTGTGAACTTGTTCCTTGCATCCGCCATCCTAAAAGAGTAGAAAAGATGAGGAGTCAGAAATGAGAAGAGGGAGTATTGGTCTAGGGCTTTATCTTAATGGTCGTGTCCTACAGTCAGCGTGTGCTTTGATACCATCTTGTAGCGACCATACCTCAAATAGTCCGATCTCTGTGCTTTAGTGTCATCCCTGGATCAGTAATGCTGACACGCACAGTACTTGAAGGATTTATAATAGAGTAGCAATCACACACTTATTACATCGCTTGTCTCAAAAGAGAACTTATTACAATAAATATGACTTAAGGCCATCTAATAATGATAACAGCGGAAGGCTTGGAAGATAAGTGAGTCCATCAACTCCAACGGCATCACTGAGTATAGAACCACGACCTATAGGCACCTTACTCGTCGTCTGAAAAGTCTGCAACATGAACGTTGCAGCCCAAAAACAGGTCAGCACATGGAATATGCTGGCAATGTAACACATATAGAGTAATGGAAGAATAAAGCTATACTACATGCATATATGGCTGCTGGTAAGCTCTATGGTTACAGTTTTTGCGTAAAGCCAATTTTTCCCTACTGCAAAGGAATACATTTTATTTAACTATCATGGTAGTTGTTAAACATTGAGAAGATAGACATCATCTCAATCCCAATTAGGTATCATCATTAAAACCCAACAATATTAATTAAAGTAACATGATGAGATTCACATGATAATCCAAGTACTTGATACTCAAGACGTCCATAACCGGGGACACGGCTAACCATGATTAGTTTATACACTCTGCAGAGGTTTGCGCACTTTTCCCCACAAGACTCGATCTCCTCCGTTGGGATTCTCGCACTACGTGGTGTTTGAGAAACGGATGACTGAGACATAGTCATTCAGCAGCGCTAGCACCTTACGATTGAGTAGACAGTACCAAACTACATCCCTTACATCTGCTAGTCTACCACTGTAAGAGTTTGCACGACTTAGTCAACTATGCTAGAGCCCATAGTAGCTTGTGTTGGGGAACGTAGCAGAATTTTAAAATTTTCTACGCATCACCAAGATCAATCTATGGAGTCATCTAGCAACGAGGGAGAGGGGAGTGCATCTACATACCCTTGTAGATCGCGAGCGGAAGCGTTCAAGAGAACGGGGTTGATGGAGTCGTACTCGTCGTGATCCAAATCACCGATGACCTAGCGCCGAATGGACGGCACTACCGCGTTCAACACACGTACGGTTGGGAAGACATCTCCTCCTTCTTGATCCAGCAAGGGGGAAGGAGATGTTGATGGAGATCCAGCAGCACGACGGCGTGGTGGTGGAAACAGCGGTGATCTCGGCAGGGCTTCGCCAAGCTCAGCGAGAGGGAGATGTGTCACGGGAGGGAGAGGGAGGCGCCAGGGGCTAGGGTGCGGCTGCCCTCCCTCCCCCCACTATATATAGGACCCCTAGGGGGGGCGCCGGCCCTAGGAGATCCAATCTCCAAGGGGGCGGCGGCCAAGGGGGTGGCTTGCCCCCCCCCCCCAAGCCAAGTGGGGCGCCCCCACCCCTAGGGTTTCCAACCCTAGGCGCAGGGGAGGCCCAAGGGGGTGTACCAGCCCACCAGGGGCTGGTTCCCTTCCCCACTTCAGCCCATGGGGCTCTCCGGGATAGGTGGCCCCACCCGGTGGACCCCCGGGACCCTTCTGGTGGTCCCGGTACAATACCGGTGACCCCCGAAACTTTCCCGATGGCCGAAACTGGACTTCCTATATATAATTCTTCATCTTCAGACCATTTCGGAACTCCTCGTGACGTCCGGGATCTCATCCGGGATGCCGAACAACTTTAGGGTTACCGCATACTAATATCTCAACAACCCTAGCATCACCAAACCTTAAGTGTGTAGACCCTGCGGGTTCGGGAGACACGCAGACATGACCGAGACGACTCTCCGATCAATAACCAACAGCGGGATCTGGATACCCATGTTGGCTCCCACATGCTCCTCGATGATCTCATCGGATGAACCACGATGTCGAGGATTCAGTCAATCCCGTATACAATTCCCTTTGTCAATCGGTACGTTACTCGCCCGAGACTCGATCTTCGGTATCCCAATACCTCATTCAATCTCGTTACCGGCAAGTCACTTTACTCGTACCGCAATGCATGATCCCGTGATCAACCACTTGGTCACATTGAGCTCATTATGATGATGCATTACCGAGTGGGCCCAGAGATACCTCTCCGTCATACGGAGTGACAAATCCCAGTCTCGATTCATGCCAACTCAACAGACACTTTCGGAGATACCCGTCGTGCACCTTTATAGTCACCCAGTTATGTTGTGACGTTTGGCACACCCAAAGCACTCATACGGTATCCGGGAGTTGCACAATCTCATGGTCCAAGGAAATGATACTTGACATTCGGAAAAGCTATAGCAAACGAACTACACGATCTTTGAGCTATGCTTAGGATTGGGTCTTGTCCATCACATCATTCTCCTAATGATGTGGTCCCGTTATCAATGACATCCAATGTCCATAGTCAGGAAACCACGACTATCTTTTGATCAACGAGCTAGTCAACTAGAGGCTCACTAGGGACGTGTTGTGGTCTATGTATTCACACATGTATTACGATTTCCGGATAACACAATTATAGCATGAACAATAGACAATTATCATGAACAAGGAAATATAATAATAACCATTTTATTATTGCCTCTAGGGCATATTTCCAACAGCTTGTGGCTGCACACGGAAGTTTCTAGTATGAATAATCTCATGATCCCTTTGGGCCTGGGTGGCGGTCCATAAAGAAAAACAGGCAATCGCTGTAATACCCAGGTGCCTCAATCCACCCAGATGTGTGTTTAAGTTGCCACCTTAAATAAACCATTAATTAAATCAATCTCACATTTGTCCTGGATACACTCACCCAATCCACGTCTACTAGCATAGCATGGCATGATAAGCAAACGTAGAAGTAACTCCCAAGGGTTTAATAATAAAACAGGTAATAGGTTCTACCTCATCTACTTTCCCAAAACCCGCAATTTAATTAGGTCCTAATCATGCAATGTTTGAGGATTGATCTAATGCAATAAAACTTGGTAGTAAAGAGGTATGATCAAAGTGTTACTTGCCTTGCTGATGATCCGTGAAACCTAGAGATTCAAAGTAGCAAGTGGCGCACTCCGGGTACTCTATCACAAACAAACGAGCATACAATAAGTACTCATCTAATGCATGAGTAAAACTCAAATAAGAAATCTAACCAGAAAATTCAACTTAAGAACTCCGGTTTGCAAAAAGAATCAAATCGAACGAAGCAACGAAAGTCAAACGGCGAAAGAAACAAACTTCATTTACTAATCTGGATCTAAGTCAAATTTTACACATGCAAAAACTTGTTTGAGTTGGTTAAATGGAAAGAGGGTTTCGAGACGAAACTCCAGGCACTTGAGTCGCCTAATTCTGATAAAGGAGCGAAAAGATAAACTAAATCGAAAATCGGATCAGAAATCACGATCAGAAATAATCGCGGAAAAATCCGAGAAAAAGAAAAACGACGAACAGATTAACGAACGTTCGTTAATTGAAACTAAATGACGAACGCGTTCATTAGAACGAACGAACGCTAGCTAAATAAATAAACCGGCAAAAAAACCGATCTATTTAAAAAATGAATCTAGGGTTTTCTAAAAAATTGGATCGGTTTCTGCGGCTACCTCGGCTTGACTCCGGCGGGGCTCCGGCGGGGTTCCAGTGCGGCAGCATGGGGTGGCGGGGCTGCGACGGCGGCGGCGGGAGGCGGCGGCGGCGCAAGGCGACGGCGGCGGCTCGGCGACGGCGGCGGCGGCTGCTACTACAGCTGTGGCGGCGGGGCGGGTCGGGTGGCGGGGCTGGGAAGGGCGGCAACGACTATTTAAGAGGGGGCTGCGGCTTAGGGAAGGGGCAAGGCGGCGGCGCGGAGGAGGAGTCTAGCTCGGACTTGGAGTCCGGGTCGGCAGCGGCACAGCGCAGGAAAGGCGGCGGCGGTGCGGGCCGGCCTGGTTCAGCTGGGCCTTCGGCCCAGTCGGGCGTGGAGACTTTTTTTAAATAATTCCGCCAAACTAAGAAAAATCCTAGAAAAATAAATAAAAATCTAAAAATGCCAAAACAAATTTTCACCGTCTAAATAAAATATCTAGAACAAGATGAACATTTTCTTGGCCCTAAAATGTAGTTTTGAAAAACGTGCAATTTTTCCTAAATTCAAATAAAATAGCGAGAAAACTCTGAAAATAAAACCTTACTTGATTTTTTATTAAACCTTCAATATTTGTTTATTTTGGGAAAGTCATTTTATTCCCTCTATCATATTTTTGTTATAGAAATAATTGAAGATAAAATAAATAAAATCAATGATCCTATTTTCAAAATTTGAGAAAAAACCCAAATATGAAAATAACAAAATCCCTAACTCTCTCCGTGGGTCCTTGAGTTGCGTAGAATTTATGGATCAGGCCAAAAGCAAAAAAATATGATATGCAGTGATGACCTAATGTATAACATTCCAAATTGAAAATTTGGGATGTTACAAAAAGCAGCTGTGAAAAATCTGCTGTGGACAAATAGCTGTGAAAAATCTGATGTGAAAAAGATGTAGGTCATTTGGCAAACCAGTTGATAAAGCTTTTTCTGATTTTGGCCCACAGCAGAATCAGATTTTGGAAATCACGTCCTGGGATGCTTCTACTTTTCGTTCAGATTTTGGAAGCGGATTTCTGGAATCGGATTCTGCTGGGTTCACCTTTTGGTTCAGATTCTGCTGCGCGGCAGCGGAATTCGTCGATAAAAGCTGAACCAAACAGGGCCTTAGCGTGAAACCAACGCCAAATTTTCCTATAAATAGAGAAACCATCAGGGGTAACCCTAGATCAGAAGTTCCGCCGCCGCAAGGCTCTGTAGACACCGAAAACCAATCTAGACCCCGTTTCGGCACCCTGCCGGAGTGGGGAATCATCCTCGGTGGCCATCTTCATCATCCCAGCGGCCATCACGATGAGGAGGGAGTAGTCCACTCTCGGGGCTGAGGGTTTGTACCAGTAGCTATGTGTTTAATCTCTCCCTCTCTCTCGTGTTCTTGAGATGTCATGATCTTGATGTATCGCGGGCTTTGTTAATATAGTCGGATCATATGGTGTTTTCCCCTCTTTATTTTGTTGTGATGACTTGAGTTTTTCCCTTTGAGATTTCGTTGTTATCGGATTGAATACTTTTATGGATTTGAGAGCACTTGATATATGTCTTGCATATGAATACTCGTGGTGACAATGGGGTATCATATTGATTCACTTGATGTGTGTTTTGGCAATCAACTCGCGGATTCCCGAGGTGACATTGGGGTAATCTATGCATAGGGGTTGATGCACGTTCTTGTCTTTGTTTCTCTGGTAGAAATCTTGGGGCACTCTTTGACGTACTTTGTGTTGGATTGAGTATTATGAATCTGAAATTATTTGGTGTTATTTTAGTACGAACTCTTGGATAGATCGATCGGAAAGAATAGCTTCGAGGTGGTTTCGTACCCTACAAATAATTTTTTCTTATGTTCTCCTCTAGATAGGAAGTTTGGAGTGATTCTTCATCGCACTTTGAGGGGTGGTTATATGGTCCAATTATATAAGCACTGTTGAGAGATTGCAATAGTGAAAGTACGGACTCTAGGCCTCATTTTCAAGCATTGCAATACCGTTTTTGTGCCCGTTTACTATTTGCTACCTTGCTGTTTTTATTTATTCAGATTATAAGAATATATTTCTACCATCAATATTACACTTTTATCACCATCTCTTCATTGAACTAGTGCACCCATACAATTTGCCGTTCTATTGGGTGTGTTGGCGACACAAGAGACTTTTTATTATTTGGTTGCAGGGTTGTTTGAGAGAGACTATCTTCATCCTACGCCTCCCATGGATTGATAAAGCCTAGGTCATCCACTTGAGGGAAAATTTCTACTGTCCTACAAAACTTTGCGCTTGGAGGCCCAACATGTGTCTACAAGAATAAAGTTGCGTCGTAGACATCAAGCTCTTTTCTGGTGCCGTTGCCGGGGAGGTGAGTGCTTGAAGGTATATCTTTAGATCTTGCAATAGAATCTTTTAGTTTCTTATTTTATCACTAGTTTGGTTTATAAAAGAAAACTAAATAAAAATGGAATTGGGGTTGCATCATATGATAGATCATCTTTATAATATCTTTCTTGAAAATGATGGATCGGAAAATGGTGCTCAATTGTTAGAAGAAGAAGTCAATAAAATGTTTGGCACAAAATATTTGAATGATGAGCATGATTGCAATGTTGTTATTATGAATTCTTTGAATATCCATGATGATAATGATATGCAAATCCATAAGCTTGGGGATGTTATATTTAATGAATATGATATTTTTAGTTCCCCAAGTTTTCATGAGAAAATTCATTATGATGATTGCATGCCTCCTATTTATGATGATTATATTGATGAAAGTGGATTTGGAGAGGTCGTGACTTTATGTAATGATGAATCCACTATTTTGGAGGAGGTTGCAATTGATTATGACAACAAATTTCCTATATATGATGATTATGGTGATTACATGTATGCTATATTGAATAATGATAACCATGAAACTTGTCATCATGATTTTAATTTCCAATCACATGCTAGTTATTTTGTTGAGTTTGCTCCCACTATTATTCATGAGAATAAATTTGCTTACGTGGAGAGTAATAAAAAATTATGCTTGTGGATCATGAAAAGAATGCTTTATGTGATAGGTATATTGTTGAATTTCTTCATGATGCTACTGAAAATTATTATGGGGGAGGAACTTATGCTTGTAGGAATTGCAATAATATCAAGTTTCCTCTCTATGTGTTGAAATCTTGAAATTGTGCTTGTTTTGCCTTCCTATGCTAGTTGATTCTTGTTCCCATAAATTGTTTGCTCACAAAATTCATATGCATAGGAAGTGGGTTAGACTTAAATGTTCTTGTCATGTTCTTCATGATGCTCTCTTTATGTTTCAATTCTTATCTTTTATGCGAGCATCATTGAAATCATCATGCCTAGCTAAAAGGCATTAAAGAAAAGCACTTGTTGGGAGACAACCCAACACTTTTACCTACTGTTTTTGTGCATTCAAATGATTAGGCTACTATAGTAATCATGTTTTATTGCTTTTGTTTCAATAAAGTGCCAAGCAAGACCTTTGGGATGGCTTACTGTGATAGTTGATTTGATCTTGCTGAAAAACAGAAACTTTTGCGCTCAGGAAAAGAATTCTCATTTTTAAAAGAAGCGTGATAAAATTTGGATTCTTTTTGCAGAAGATTAATAGAGAAATTACCCAGGTTTTCATATTTTTCAGAATTTTTGGAGTAGCAGAAGTATGGTTGGAGTACAGATTACTACAGATTGTTCTGTTTTTGGCAGATTCTGTTTTCAATGCATAGTTTGCTTGTTTTCTAATTTCCATGGCTTATATTGCTCAATATAAAACATGGAAATGATATGGTACAGTAGGCATTGTGTGAGAACAATTATGAATCTTGCCTTTGATAGTACCAAAAGTGAAATGGTTTGCTCTTTATCATACTAACCTTTCTCACAAAGTTCCGTTAAGTTTTGTGTGATTGAAGTTTTAAAGTTTTGGGTGAGATGTCGATATGAGAAGAATAAGGAGTGACAAAACCCTAATATCGGGGATTACCAAGGCACCCCAAGGTAATATTCAAGGAATATCCAAGCAACTAAGCTTGGGATTGCCCCGGAAGGCATCCCCTCTTTCGTCTCCAACATTATCGGTAACCTCACTTGGAGCTACATTTTTATTCATCACATGAAATGTGTTTTGCTTGGAGCATCATTTTATTTTAGTAGGATTTGCTTTCTGTTATTTATAATAATGTTTCGCATGTTTCTTTTCAATAAAACTATCAAGGATAGCCTTCGCCATGCTTATTTTGCAAGTATACATGTTGCTGTTTGAAAACAGAAAGTTTACCGCTGTTGCAAAAATTCCTTAGAAAAGTCAGAATGTGATAAAGTGTTGAAACTTTTTGAAAAATGACCTCTGATAAAGTTTCTACAGTGTGGAAAATTTTCATAACTTTTGGAATAGGGAAGTATTGATACTCTTGCATTCTTTACAAACTGTACTAGTTTGGCAGATTGCTGTTATGTTTGCATATGTTTGCATATGTTTGCTTGTTTAATGATTCTATTTGCGGATAGGAGTATTAAATATGCAGAGGAGTTTAGTATGCAATGTTGAATAATAATTTTAGTGATTTGCTACTGTCGGTGCCAAAACCGGCGGATCTCGGGTAGGGGGTCCCGAACTGTGGGTGTAAGGCGGATGGTAACAGGAGGCAAGGGACACGATGTTTACCCATGTTTGGGCCCTCTTGATGGAGGTAATACCCTACGTCCTGCTTGATTGTTCTTGATGATATGAGTATTACAAGAGTTGATCTACCACGAGACCGTAGAGGCTAAAACCCTAGAAGCTAGCCTATGGTATGATTGTTGTTGTCCTACGGACTAAACCCTCCAGTTTATATAGACACTGGAGGGGGCTAGGGTTACAGAAAGTCGGTTACAAGGGAGCAGATCTACATATCCGTATTGCCAAGCTTGCCTTCCACGCCAAGGAGAGTCCCATCCGAACACGGTACAAAGTCTTCAATCTCGCATCTTCATAGTCCAACAGTCCGGCCAAAGGATATAGCCCGGCTGTCCGGAGACCCCCTAATCCAGGACTCCCTCAGTAGCCCCTGAACCAGGCTTCAATGACGATGAGTCCGGCGTGCAGATTTGTCTTCGGCATTGCAAGGCGGGTTCCTCCTCCGAATACTCCATAGAAGATTTTGATCACAAGGATAGTGTCCGGCTCTACAAAACAAGTTCCACATACCACCGTAGAGAGAATAATATTTCCACAAATCTAATCTGCTGACACGTTTTGACAGCATGACATCATGTCATGGCTCGGTCATTATTTGAACTGTTTTTCCCAACCAGCATTGCACATATCACAAGGCGGGTTTCCTGACACGTCTTGTCAAAGCAGAGATCGTGTCCCCCTTATTACGGGATTCTCATCAATACGGACGTGGGTAACCCAATCGTGCCTGTTGGTATGACTCCTTGATTTTAGGCTAGTCCCAAACGGCCACGAGGAGGACGCTTGATATTCACCCTCTCTATAAAGAGGCCAAGGCCTGTCCTTTTTCCCTCTCGTGCCCAATCGAATCCTTCCCCTACCTCGAGTTTCAACACCCAAGGCTCAGGTCAGGTGCTTCGGACCTTCAACCATGTCCGGATCCAACCTCCAAGGTCGGTGGATGCCTTCCTCTGTCACAGAGGAGGACATCAAGAAGCTGAGAGAGGCCAGGTATCTGACCGCCGAAATCTCGCATAGGCTGCCCGCACGAGGGCAGGTCATCCCCACTCCCGAACGCAACGAGAGTGTTGTGTTTATATCTCATTTCCTCCGAGGGCCAGGCCTCGCTCTGGATCCCTTTGTCAGGGGGCTCATGTTCTATTATGGGCTGGCCCCAGATTCCCTCCTTCACATCTCGTCGTTTATCGTCGTGTGTGAGGCCTTCTTCCGCATTACCCCGCACTTCAGCCTGTGGCTCAAGACCTTCAATTTGAAGCCGAAGATGATCGAGGGGCGGCACGCAGAGTGCGGAGGTGCCGTAATAAGCAAAAGCGCTGATGCTCCATGGCCAGAGGGTTCCTTCCCAGAGGTGTTCAGTTTGTGGCAGCGGGAGTGGTTCTATATCACAGCTCCCCGTAGTTCCAAATGGGTGGCTGCCCCTGCCTTTTGCTCAGGCCCCCCACCACAACTGATGTCATGGATCAACAAGGGGCTGAACAGGGGGCCAGTAAATGATGTGCCGATGTTGCAGAGTCGCGTCCAAGATCTCCTCGAGAGAGATGTCAACCTGGTCTCGGTAATGCAAGTCATGCTAGTTCGTCGAGTCCAGCCTTGCAAACATCGACCCCTCCGTATGTGGGAATTCAACCCGGAAGGACCGCGGACTATTCAGCATTTCCTCCACATGACGCTCGAAGAATGTACAAATTGTTCTTCGGACCCCAAATAGAGTGTCCGCACACCACCGAGGATGCGAGTCTGAGCTGTAATCGCCCCAATACCCAAGTAAGTAGTCCCTTTGTCGAACACGTTGTCTTTTTATTTATCATAACATCATTATGAAAAGTCGCTCTTTGACCAGGACTGGATAACAAAGGAGAAGATGATCAGGTGTACGACCCCCCTTCCCGAAGGCTTGGCCAATCCAGTACTAGCCAGGATGCTCGAGCCGGCGCCTTATCAAGCACCCTCAGGGGAAGATGAAGGGGGGAATAAAGAGGCTGAAAGCAGGCCTCACTCATCATTCATCCGAACCAGGGGAATTAGTGCCTCTGTGAAGGAGGATAGCCAGGGAGAAGGATATGAAATTCCCTCTCCCCAAGGAAGGAAAAGGACCACCTCTGAAGACCCGGAAACAAAGGTTTCCAAACGGGGGAAGAAATCTTCGCTAGAGGGTCCCATCTTGGAGGGTACTCTTGCCGCATAGTGCCCGCAAGGGGATCAGCCCTCGACCGAGCTGTAAGTAAACAAAAAGTACTTAATAGTGAAAATATCCTACCTTACTTCTGAAGACAATAACCGAAGCTTATATCTTGTAGTTCGGATTGTAGCCCTTCTCGACAGAGTTCGTCTTCAGGGAATCTTCTTCCGGAGATGATGGAGAGCGAAACACCTCCCCCTACCACCCCGCCTCATGCGGCGGGCGACCCTGAAGTGTCGTCACGGAGGGTTTCTCCTGATCCGCCAAGGCCAGAGGGTAATCCTTTGGCCACCCGGAGTCCTCAGTATTCGGCTCCTAAAGAGAGAAATAGAAAGAGTCCGGAACCGTACAGTGTGCGGTCGGATGCACTGAAGGATCTTCTGGAGCAAGCGACCATCTCAGAAGCGCATCGTACACTAATGGGTACGATAATTGAAAGGATTTCATCTGCAGAAAGCGGGTTGCATGAAGCTTTTATGAGCCTGTTGAAAGGCTTTGAGGTACGTAAAGTAGTGTATGTTTTTTACAGTACCGCACACGCTAGGTGTGCCCTATGCAGATAGTAGCCCCTGAGACTCTGGTTGCCGTCGAAAACGGCGGCAAACAGAGGATCATAGTCCCAAGTAATAACCAGACCGCCTTTATGTGCAGGTGGCTGAAGGTCCGGTGGCTAGCTGGACTAATGAGTTTGCCGAGCTAAAGCGGCAACTTGATGCGGCAGATGCCGACATCGTGCTTGTCAACAAGCGGCTTGACGAGGCACAAGGTAAGTGATTTCTCCGGTGATCAACACATAGTAAGAGGAGCATGATGCCAGTATCTTTAATATGTTGTGCCTGCAGATGGAGCTGCCACCGTGGAGACCCTCCGGGCGGAACTTGCCCGAGCCAAGGAACAAGCCAGGAATAGTAATGCGGCCGCTCTAAAGGCGGTCGAAGAGCTGAGGGCTGAACAAGCCGCACATTGCCAAAGCAAGGAAAGAATGGCCGAGATGGCCGTTGAGCTGAAAGATGCCGCCGACCATTACCAGCTTATTGAACAATAAAGCCGAGCGAAGGCGACAGACCTGGAGAAGGCAATGGTAGCAGCCAAGGAAATCTGCTCCAAAATCAGAGTGACGAAGGAGGAGCTGCGTCAAGCTGGGGATATCGCGGCTGGGAAGCCCTTTTTATTGCGGACTAAGTTCGAAGATCCGAAGTATGCCCCTCTTTATCAACTATGGAGTTCTGCAGATGCATACGTGGATTTGGCAGCCAGTACTGCTGATGCGGCTGAGTACTTCAAGGATCAAAAAGATCGTGAAGTGGAAAAGTTGTTCTGGTCACAGTTCCATGTGCCAGTGCGTCCGCTGCTTTTGAATGAGCGAATGGATGAGTGGGCCGAGCTCCATAGGTTGTCCGGACTTGCCATGAGGTCTATTGTGGATCATCTGTGGCTGGGAGGGCCAAGGCCGAATAGTTACTTTAGTTTAGTCCAACAATTCCTTGGCGCTGTGCCGCACATCGACGCTATGAAGAGGTCGGCGTGCATAGAGGGTGCGCGGATGGCACTTGCCCATGTCAAGACATACTGGGAAGATATGGAGGCCACCGCTATTGCAACACAGGGTTCGGCCGTGGGCCGAGTAGCTGCCGTACACTACTTTTAAGAGGTCCTTGAAGGCGCTCGTTCGATAGAGGCGCAGTGCTCGAAGAATATTATGTTCTAGTGACATGTATTCCCATTGTAAAAACAATATTTTATTGAATTATGAAGGCTGTGTTTATACTTTTGCCTGAAAGTATTATGATGCCTCCTATGCGGCCGTTTATGTATATATGTATATAACCTGAAAGTTTGAAGTTGTCGGCTTCAGCCCCCACGCATACAATGCGGGGGTGTTCGCAAAAAACGCGTATTCACACTTGATCCAACGTCTTGGTCCATTAAGGAGGTGGTAGCGCAACGAACGAGGCAATCGGACTATATTGCTTTAACACTTTCACTTAGCCATAGGAGTTTGACCACGGGACTACTAGATAGCCCCTGGTACCTCCGCGCTCATCCGAATACGGGGCGCGTACGTACATGACCGGGAAACGGCCCTTCATTAATGCGGAAGAATCCCGAAGATTCTGCTAAGCATCGAGTGGTTGACCAGTCTCGTGATGTATCATGACAGTTAGTTTTCGGCTTTCTCTACTGAGGTGCTCATCCAGATGAACCAGGGCACAATCGCAGTAGTTCTCCAAGGTACCAAAACATAGGAGCCGGGCAAACCCAACATTTGACCAAAGACATGATTCGGAGCTGATGCATATAAGGCCAAACTCGCGACACCGAGCACTCCCTAAGGTATTCGGTCTTTATAACATATGCCGGGCTGAGTAATGCCCTTAATAATAAACCCCGAGTGTCCAGGTACGTGCAATATCCTGACGTGGCCACATGACAAGAACGTCAGTATCCTTCTCGGTTGTATTGAGTATCCGGAGGATGTGAACAACAAGAGACAGTAAAAAAGGTTTACTCAGGGTCTTAATCTAGAAAGAAACCTTTGAGCGGGTCCCTGCTGCACGTCTGCGCCTGTGTCTCCGTTGTGCCGTGTCCTAGACGGGTGTAGTACGATTGTCATCTGTAATAGAGAAGAACTTAGATGAAAGTTGTCATGCCAGAAAATTGGTTATTATCAATAAACCATTAAAATTCAAGATAAGTCAGGTTGAGCCGAGCTGGCCCTGATTACACGCGGGAAGCCCCTGGTACCGTTTATGAGGGTTTAACCATCAAACCAATCTCATGTATTTGTAGTGATGCGTCGTACTCGTCTAACCGTGTCCGTGGTCTTGACGACCTATCGTTTATTCTGGTTCGTGAGGCCGTCTAGTGCTCGGCTGTTAAAGACGCCGCACATTCTTCTGCGCGTAGAGAACGCTCAATATTTCCACTAACTGTTATGGTGCCACATGGACCGGGCATCTTAAGCTTGAGAGAAGCGTAATGCGGTACTGCATTAAAATGAGCGAAAGCCGCTCTTCCGAGTAGTGCTTGATAGCCACTTCGGAATGGAGCGATGTAGAAAGTTAACTTTTCACTTTGGAAGTTGTCAAAAGAACCGAATACAACCTCTAGTAATAGAGAGCCCGTACAACGGGCCTCTTGGCCTGGTATTACTCCCTTGAAGGTAGTATTGTTGCGGCTGATTTTTGTCGGGTCTATCCACATTTTACGGACTGTGTCCTGATATATCAGATTTACACCACTGCCGCCGTCCATAAGGACTCGTGCGAGATGGTATCCATTTATTATTGGGTCTAACACCAAGGCAGCCAATCCTTCATGACGGATGCTTGTCGCGTGATCCCTGCGATCAAAGGTGATCAGGCAGGCCAACTAGGGGTTGAACTTAGGGGTGACGGGCTCTATGGCGCATGTGTTTCGGAGTGCATGCTTGCTTCTCCTCTTTGTCACATGGATCATGTTTACTGTTTTAACCTCTGGTGGGAATTTTTTCTGTCCTCTAGTGCTTTGCTGGCGAGGTTCGTCCTCGTCTTCGCTTGGTGTCTCCCCCCCTTGTGTTCGGCGTTTAGCTTACCGGCCTGCTTGAAGACCCAGCATTCTCTGTGGGTGTGATTTGTAGGTTTATCGGGGGTGCCATGAATCTGACATAGTTTGTCGAGAATCCTGTTTAGGCCAGACGGTCCATCTCTGCTGCCTTTGGAAGGCTTTTTCCGCTGACCTGGTCGAGAGCCCCTGAATCCGGCGTTTACTGCCGTATTATCCGGGCTTTCCTCTTTATTTTGACACTTGTTTTTATTGCGTCGTGGTTTTCCATTGCCATCCCTGACTTCGGATGTGGTTGGGTTGCTGGTGCTACTACAGGCTAACCAGCTATCTTCGCCCGCGCAAAAGCGGGTCATGAGGCTTGTGAGGGCTGCCATTGTTCTCGGTTTTTCTTGGCTGAGGTGTCCGGCGAGCCATTCGTGTGGGACGCTGTTCTTCTTAGTGAGAAACCTATTCCAAAGCTTTCGGGATGACTCTCCGGGCTGCTGAATTATATGACTTAAATCGTCTGCATCCGGAGGTCGGACATAGGTCCCTTGAAAATTAGCCCGGAAAGCATCCTCGAGCTCCTCCCAACTTCCAATTGAGTTTTCGGGGAGGCTTTTCAGCCAGTGCCGAGCTGGTCCTTTATGCTTGAGGGGCAACTATTTGATGGCATGTAGATCGTCTCCACGAGCCATATGGATATGGAGGATAAAGTCCTCAATCCAGACCGCATGATCTATGGTCTCGTTGTACGCCTCTATGTTCACTGGCTTGAATCCTTCTGGAATTCGTGGTCCAGCACCTCATCAGTGAAACATAGGGGGTGTGCGGCACCCCTGTATTTGGATGTATCATGGCATTCGGACGGTTGTAGTATTCGGTTTTGATTTTGTGCCGGAGCACGCTTCCTGGATCCATAGATGGATCTGGTCATACTGGATTTTTGGCGCAAGTCCTCACATAGATCGTGTGTTGACTTATGTGTGACCTTGTTAGCCGCTCTATCGCGGTCACGAGGTGGTTCATCCGGCCGGTTGGCCATTTTATTTTTCAGCTGTGTGGGCTCTAAGGCCTCATCGTCGAATTCAGGTAATAGCTTGCGCTTTGGGTAGCTCTTTGTGTGGTAACTTCCACCATACTTTTCTTCGTTGTCGAGCACTTTGTTCCACCTGCTGTTGAGCGTATTTTGTGCGGCCTTAAGCCTTTGCTTCTGCTTCTTCAAACTCCTCGCTGTGGCAATAAGCCTTCTCCGGAGGTTCACTTGCTCCAAGTGCGTTTCCGGGATGATGTGTGCATCTTTGTCCGGACTGTTTTCCTCCCAGAGGGGGTTTGGTGAGGTTTATCCTCGGCGTCACCGTGTTCGAACATCAGATCTGTACTATGTTCGCTGTTTGCAGCTTCATCATGCTCTACCGCTGGGGCAATGTGGTCGTCGTTTCCTCTAGAGTCGACCGGAGTGTTGTTTTCTCTTGCGCTATTATCGTTGTTTTTGCCGAGGCGGGATTTGGAGCGGCGCCTGCGTCGACGCTTTGTTTGTTTCTTGGAGGGGTCATCCTCCGCCGTCTACTCCCATTCCTCATCATCGTTTTCTTTGGGTGTATCCACCATGTATATATTATATGATGAGGTGACGGCCCTGCGCCCTGTGGGCGGTGGTTCCTGTTCGTCTCCTGCATCGTCGTCCATACCGTCGATGTCTTCGGAGTCGAAGTCGAGCATGTCTGTTAAATTGTCGACAGTGGCTACTAAGTGGGTGGTGGGTGGGCAGCGAATTTCTTCATCATCCGCATCCCATTCTAGCCGGACATAGTTCGGCCAAGGTTCTCCTGACAAGGAGAGAGACCTTAATGAATTTAGCACATCGCCGAAAGGCGAGTGCTGAAAGATATCCGTGGAGGTGAACTCCATGATCGGCGCCCAATCGGATTTGATAGGCACGGATGTAGGCGGCTCGGAGTCCGTGGATAGAGACGAACCCAGTGGTTTGGCAACACGGCTCTCGTAAGGGGTGAAATAAGTATTCGGCTCCATCGCCACTGAGAGTGCAGACTCCATGGCGGGGTCTATCCCTCCGTCCTCAGATGGCTCAATTTGCTCCGGGTTGAAGGCCGGAGTAGTTGCAGATGCGATCTCCTGAACACTGTCTGACGGCATAGTTACGTCATGCTCGTCGTGATTGTGCGGCGCACCTGACATGGGCTCGAATCCGTCGAAGATCAAGTCTCCGCGGATCTCGGCAGTGTGGTTTAGGTTTCCGAACCTGACCTGATGGCCAGGGGCGTAGCTCTCGATCTGCTCCAGATGGCCAAGCGAATTGGCCCGCAGTGCGAAGCCACCGAATATGAAGATCTGTCCGGGGAGGAAAACCTCACCCTGGACCGCATCGTTACCGATGATCGAAGGGGCCATCGAGCCTTACGGTGACGGCACAGTGGAACTCTTAATGAAACCACCAATGTCGGTGTCAAAACCGGCGGATCTCGGGTAGGGGGTCCCGAACTGTGCATCTAAGGCGGATGGTAACAGGAAGCAGGGGACATGATGTTTATCCAGGTTCGGGCCCTCTTGATGGAGGTAATACCCTACGTCCTGCTTGATTGTTCTTGATGATATGAGTATTACAAGAGTTGATCTACCACGAGATCATAGAGGCTAAAACCCTAGAAGCTAGCCTATGGTATGATTGTTGTTGTCCTACGGACTAAACCCTCCGGTTTATATAGACACCGGAGGGGGCTAGGGTTACACAAAGTCGGTTACAAGAGGAGGAGATCTACATATCCGTATTGCCAAGCTTGCCTTCCACGCCAAGGAGAGTCCCATCCGGACACGGGACAAAGTCTTCAATCTCGTATCTTCATAGTCCAACAGTCCGGCCAAAGGATATAGTCCAGCTGTCCGGAGAACCCCTAATCCAGGACTCCCTCATCTATAGTAGAGAATGATAAGGTTTTTGCATTGGTTTATAATAACTTATCTCATGAGTTCTTGTTGAGTTTTGTGTGGATGAAGCCTTTGAGATTTAGGAAAACCGTGATATGAGAGGAATTAAGGAGACACGATAGCTCAAGCTTGGGGATGCCCAAGGCACCCCAAGATAATATTTTAAGAAGTCTCAAGCATCTAAGCTTGGGGATGCCCCAATAGGCATCCCACCTTTCTTCTTCAACAATTATCGGTTAGTATCGGTTGAGCCTAAGTTTTTGCTTCTTCACATGATGTGTGCTATTCTTAGAATGTCATTTTATTTTTGCTTGTTGTTTTAATAAAATACTTAGATCTGAAAGTTTTTAAATAATAGAGAGTCCAGACTTAGCTACCTATTTACTCAACTACTTGCTTGATCTTCATTTATATCTTTTTTGGACTAGCTCGTCATTTACTCTTGTGCTTCACTTATATCCTATGAGTAAATCGTTGAATGAATTGAAAATCATGAAGTTGAAATTATATCATGCCTAGTGGTAGCTTCACATTGGGTTTAGAAAGTGAATCTTTTGAGGCTTGACAATCACAATATTGGTCATACAAGCAATTCACGAATAATTAGTATAAGGAAGAGAACTTTCATGTGCAAAAACACTATCTTGGAAATCTTTTGTGATTGTGAGCCCCCATCAAAATATTATATGCCAAAATTGTTGATGTTGGACAAGAAGACAACATAATGGTTTATGTTTTTTCATATTCACATAGAAGTTATATTGTCATAGATCCTTCAACATGTGGTGCTTGCCCCCCATCTTTGCTAGCCAAAAATTCCGCACCAAGTAGGGATACTACTTGTGCATCCAAAAGCCCTTAAACCCAAATCTTATTTTCAAGAGTCCACCATACCTACCTAAGGATTGAATAAGATCCCTCAAGTAAGTTGTCATCGGTGCAATAAGGCAATAAAAATTGCTTCTAAAAGTGTTAGATCATTTTAGTGTAAGAGAAAATTGAGCGTTGTACAAACTTGTGATGGCAAAGAATAAAAGTGACAGACTGCATAATAAAGGTTGCTATCATAAGGAGCAATATAATGTGACGTTCTTTTGCACTAAGGGGTTGAGCATACAAACAAATAAGCGCATGGTAACTTCTACTTCCCTCTACGAAGGGCCTATCTTTTACTTTTATGTATTTACTTCCATGCAAGAGTCAAATTTTTTCTCTCTATTCCTTTTTATGTTTTTTCTCTTTTGGCAAGCATCATGTGGTGAGGAAAGATCTAGGCACACATATCCAGTTGGATATGGGTAGCATGAGTTATTATTGTTGCCATCACCCTTGTGGTGAATATGTTGGGAGGCGAATTTATAAGCCCCTATCTTTCTATGTGTCCGGTTGAAACTTTTTTCTCATGTGTATGCGGTGAGTGTTAGCAATCATAGAAGACTATATGATGGTTGAGTATGTGGAGCTCTTACTTAAACTCTGTTGAATAGGTTGAATTACAATTGCTTGGTGATCGAGAACATAGGTTGTTGAGTTTCAAGAGAATTCAATGTTTGAACCTGAACATATGAATTGGTTGCTACTTTAACATGAGAAGTTTTATAAGAAAGAGTTGTTGTTATGACGCTAGGAAAAGTGATTGAAATTATCATTGATCAAACTTATGGACTTTGCTAGCATTCACACTTCGTAAATTATTTCTTTTATCATTCACCTACTCGAGGACGAGTAGGAATTAAGCTTGGGGATGCTAATACATCTCCAACGTATCTATAATTTATGAAGTATGCATGCCATGTTTACAACAATTTTATCTGGTTTTGGTATGATTTGCATGGAACTAACCCGGACTGACGCTGTTCTCAGCAGAACTACCGTGGTGTTTTTTTGGCAGAAATGAAAGTTCTCCGGATGAGCTGAAACTTTTTGACAATTTATTTTGGAACAAAAGAGACGCCCGAAGCTTCGTGGAAAGACCATAAGGTGAAGGAGTAGGGCACAAGATATCGGGGCATGCCTGGGCCCTTGTCCGTGCCCCGGTGGGCTATGCTCACCTCGAGGCCCATCTTAGCGTGAAACCAACGCCAAAAATTCCTATAAATAGATAAACCATCAGGGGTAACCCTAGATCATAAGTTCCACCACCACAAGGCTCTGTAGCCACCGAAAACCAATCTAGACCCTGTTCTGGCACCCTGTCGAAGGGGCGAATCATCCCCGGTGGCCATCTTCATCATCCCGGTGGCCACCACAACGAGGAGGGGGTAGTCCACCCTCAGGGCTGATGGTTTGTATCAGTAGCTATGTGTTTAATCTATCTCTCTCTCTCGTGTTCTTGAGATGTCACGATCTTGATGTATCGCGGGCTTTGTTAATATAGTCGGATCATATGGTATTTTCCCCTCTCTATTTTGTTGTGACGAATTGGGTTTTTCCCTTTGAGATTTCGTTATTATCGGATTGAATACTTTTATGGATTTGATAGCAATTGATATATGTCTTGCATATGAATACTCGTGGTGACAATGGGGTATCATATTGATTCACTTGATGTGTGTTTTGGCACTCAACTCGCGGGTTCCCGAGGTGACATTGGGGTAATCTATGCATAGGGGTTGATGCACGTTCTTGTCTTTGTTTCTCTGGTAGAAATCTTGGGGCACTCTTTGAGGTACTTTGTGTTGGATTGAGTATTATGAATCTGAAATTATTTGGTGTTATTTTAGTATGAACTCTTGGATAGATCGATCGGAAAGAATAGCTTCGAGGTGGTTTCGTACCCTACAAATAATTTCTTCTTATGTTCTCCTCTAGATAGGAAGTTTGGAGTGATTCTTCATCGCACTTTGAGGGGTGGTTATATGATCCAATTATATTAGCACTGTTGAGAGATTGCACTAGCGAAAGTACGGACCCTAGGCCTCATTTTCAAGCATTGCAATACCATTTTGGTGCCCGTTTACTATTTGATGCCTTGCTGTTTTTATTTATTCAGATTATAAACATATACTTCTACCATCAATATTACACTTTTATCACCATCTCTTCGCTGAACTAGTGCACCCATACAATTTGCCATTGTATTGGGTGTGTTGGGGACACAAGAGACTTTTTATTATTTGGTTGCAGGGTTGTTTGAGAGAGACTATCTTCATCCTACGCCTCCCACGGATTTATAAACCTTAGGTCATCCACTGGAGGGAAAATTGCTACTGGCCTACAGAACTCTACGCTTGGAGGCCCAACACATGTCTACAAGAATAAAATTGCATAGTAGACATCAGCTCCACGTGCTGCTCCGCCTCCAACGCCTCGTCGCAAAGCTCGGGCCCGGTGTCCGGAGGTAGGGCGGCTGCGGTACGGGCTTCACGCCGCGTCCAGATTAAAGCGCCGCTTCGGCGGGAGTATGGCGTATGTCGTTACCATCGGTCGGGCCATGGCTATCGGGTGACGGTGACCAGAGAAGAGGCGGCGGGAGGGGGTTGAATGCAGCTATTGTTTGGGTTCTCCGTCCGGCTTAAATAAATGTGCACCATCACGTGTACCCGTGGGTGCTCAAATTGAAACATACGGGTCTGCTTAAGGAGGCGTCGCGTAACTGGTATGTGCGTGAGATTCTGAGAGACAGAGTGTGTGTGTGCGACTCTACTCTTCGAACATGTACTCAACCTTTTGCATCGAAATATAAGTATAATGGTATTACACTTTAGCTAGTGATTTACGTGGCCATGTTAACGTGGTTGTGTAAAAAAATGTCACTTCCTACTCGTGATTTGAGTTATATAATTATGAGAAGTTTGCTAACTACTAAAGTAAAGTGGAATTTGTCCATGTTATACAACTAAATTAAGGTGATTGTGTATCATACAGGTAAGGTTGGACAAAGGGCAGTAGGAAAAAATGCTCCATCTAGAGCATGTGTGTGTGAGATGGAGTCTTGGTGTGTGTGGGGGTGGGGGTGGGTGGGTGCGTGTGTCTGTGTGAAGGGAAGTCTTTGGTGGCGAAAGTAATTTAAGTGTGTGTGGCTTCATCATAGACAGGTGATATGTATGGCAGAGTCCACCAACAAGGGGGTGTGAGAGAGAAGAGGCCCGCGGAGAGGGAAAAGAAGGCGTGTGCGTGTGAGAGGAGTCAACGTTGAGAGAACGTGTTTGTTCGAGAGACACCGAGGAAGACTACTATATATCAATGGTGCATGTAGGCGGGAATTAAACGAAGGGATGGTCTTATTGGTTTTGGGGATATAGGGGAAGAGTGAGAGAGGGGGTAGCTAGAAGGAGATTGTTAAGTGTGAGTGTGTGTTTTACCCATCCAGGCGGAAGTTATGTGCACACAAGAAGAGAATGATTCGATGTGGGGTTATGGCTGAGGGTAATTAACTACATATGGAGACATAGGAGACCTTGAACGTGCATGTGCGAGAGGTATACATGTATACGTGGGATGTGTGTGTGTGCGCGTGTGTGCATGATTGAGATAAAAGAAAGAAGACATAAGTCACAAGATCAACGACATGGGAG
This sequence comes from Triticum dicoccoides, assembly GCF_002162155.2. Taxonomy (NCBI): domain Eukaryota; kingdom Viridiplantae; phylum Streptophyta; class Magnoliopsida; order Poales; family Poaceae; genus Triticum; species Triticum dicoccoides. The sequence continues at coordinate 121,851,866 of NC_041388.1, read as the reverse complement.
AGACGGATCGGTATGACAATATGCATGCATGTGAGAGTGCAGGGAAGAAGGCCCGATAATTGAGCATGTGTTTTTATCTTTAAGAGATAGTGGCGTGGGCTGGAGCATGCATCTATGGTGAGCAGAGGGGGCGAGACACAATGATTGTGCAAAATATATCAACCTATAGATGCATGTATGGATAGACAGATATAGTGTGCGTGATAGGAAGCAAGAGTGCGTGCGAGAAAGAAATGTTGATGGAGAAACTACTGATAGATAGAGAGATAGAGATGCTAGCTAGAGGGACATCGGCTAGTTTGAGTGTTGGAGATGACCGCCGAGTGGTTCAGAGGGTGAAGTTATGTGTGTGTGAGAGAAAGATAAAAAGAGGGCACATGACAACATGTAGAGAGAAACATATATAATTTGTGTGATAGGAAGCAAGAGTGAGGGTGAGAAAGAAGGTTGATGGAGAAACAGATAAATAGAAAGATAAAGATGCTAGCTAGTGTGTGTGTGTGTTAGAGATAAGAGTTGAGTGGATCAGAAGGATGAGTTATGTGTGTGGGTGTGAGAGAGATAGAGAGAGGGTGCATGCAAGTCACATACAAACAAATATCAGAGAGAAATGAGATCCTGAGAAACGAAGTTTTGTGTGTGCGAGAGAGAAAGATATTTCACAACGAGAGTGATAGCTAGAGAGACATATCAAGGAATGCGAGATATCTCTAGGGAGACAGTGTGTGTGTGAGCGACATACAAGAGAATGGTGGAGAGATATGAGACCCTGGGAGACAGAGTTTGTGTTTGTGTGTGAGAAAGAGATATTTAAGAGGAAGAGTCATAGCTTCTCAGACCTAAGGAGCGCAAGACTTCTCTGTGTGAGAGGTGGTGTGCGAGTGGCACATAGGGGAATCATAGTGAGAAATGAGACCCCGAAAGACAAAGTTTGTGTTTGTGTGAGAGAAAGAGATTTCATAGGGAGAATCATAGTTAGAGACACATAGTAAGGAGCGAGATATACTTAGAGAGAGATAGAGTGAAGGTCAAGGGAGAGAGTACCGTCAGTGTGTTACAAAGATAAAAAATCATTGTCGACATACAAGTAGCACGAGAGATACCCGAGAGACGATGAAGGCGTATAGGTCTACAGAGATATATAAGCATGAGTGATAGCTATATGAGACGGATATCTGGATTAAAGGGGATTCAAATATTTAAACTAGAAATCACGACATCGACAATATCATAACGAAAATTGGTGTATCAAACATGCATATTCATTTGAATTTGGGGACACGTGTAATGTTATATAGTTTATCAATATTAGTGATCCATAGATTTTTTAATTAGAGACAATGCATGGTTTATATGCAATTAATGTCTAAACGGGATTACACTATATGTTGTGTGTGTGAAACACATTATACATGTCTGAGAAGTACAAAAACCCGCATGAAACACACATTAATTGGAGACAGTTACCGAGGAATGCATACATTGGATTTCAACATAAAGTGGTTTCAAATATTTGAAAATCTAAATTAAGATGGATCAAGCCTTATGAATCTGAGATCATGCCATTTGTAAACCATATTTATGTATAAAGGGTGTTGTGCTTTTGAAAGTATATATAAAAATGATGTATATAGATTTTTATTCCAATCGAAAATGGATCCTGCCCGAACAAAAATAGAATACAAACTAGATTCAAATTGAGTTGGCATGGTAAACATGCACTCTTTCTTTGCAAAAATTTGAACAAAGCAGGGAAAGTCGCAGTAACCGCCCGAAAAAATTACTGCCCATCCCTGACACGCAAAGCCTATCGGCTCAATTTCTATAGGTTTTGATAGGGGTAGCTTTGTAATTTCACTCAAATGTGACATAACCGCCTCTCACCGGATTCATACACGATGGGCGCCAAAACACAGTGTCTCCTCGGCCGAAATTGCCTCCCTCCCTGATTCATACACGTTGGGCGCCAAAACAAACTCTCGTTGGCCGAAATCTCCGTCGGCAAATATTAGGTGTATGCGAGATTACCGTCCTATCCGCAACCAACTAATATTGTTGTGATGTAAGAAATTTTAAATGGGGGCTAAGTTTGTAAATTTCCTCGCATTTGAGACAAGTGTGCCCAGAAGACATAGTTCCCCCTTCCTCTCTCCCTCCATTTCCCCATTCATACTCTGTGGGAGGAAAACACCCTCTCCACCCCAGCCTCCTATGTCCGCCACCCCATCCACCGCCGTCCTCCTCCACCATGCCGGAGTTGATACCCAATGTCGTCATCCATTACAAGAGACTGACCTCTCTCATCCACGGCTTCAGACCAGGATCCTTGCATCCCGTCCTCTCGCTTCATCCTCGCTGCAGTCCACCTTGTCGGCGCCGCTCCTACGACCGTCTCGTCCACTGCGCTGGGTTATTTCCCCCACCGCCACCGTCTACCCTCCTAGATCTGCTTCCACGCCGCCGACAGCCATCGCTACCGCAGCACCGTCAAATTCTCAGCAGATGCATACACGACGACGTACCAGAGGCGGTACTCTTTCGTATCTGTTCAACTGATTTATCGCGGCAAGAAAATAGATTGCCATTGCTTTACTGTGATTTCTTGTCCATCACTTACTTGTTAGTTGAAAGAAAACATTGGTTGTGAAGTTGCCTTTGTCCGGTTTTCACCTTCAGATCTGGCCATGGCACGCTCAACACTATGCTCACAATGCTTATGGTTTTCCCCTTTTATATTCCACACTAGTTAAATGACAGTAGACTAAATTTCAAATTGGGTCAGTCGATTTTTGGGAGCTCGCCGGAGTTTGCCGGAGGGAAGGAAGGGGCTCGCCGGAGGGCTGCCCCATCATCTATCTTAGGGTTTCGTGTGGGGGCAGTAGTTGTGGGAGGCTGTCGTCGGGCTATGGTGGGGCCTCGCCAAAGGCAAAACTCGACGCTGGTGGGGGTGGGGTTAGCTAGAGGAATGGCCATGGCGGCGGAAGATCGGAGGTGGTGGGCAGTTCAGGGGAGGGTAGGGGCTGGTGGTTTGGCCGGCAACCCGTGCGTTGGTCTTTAGGGGAAGAATAAGAGTTGAGGAAGAAGAAGAGTTAGGAGACATAGGATCTTCATCCAACAGCCTGAAATGGTTGACTGACCCAAATGACGAAAGTCAGGCGACTTGCATGTAGACATTCCCATATATTCAGTACTATTATCGTAGGTGCTTTGAGACGTACGTGCAAGCAGTGCTCCTCAACACATCAAGCTAAACAACATGCCACTCATAATTCCAAACTTAGTTGCTCAAATACGAAACTGATATGATGTTGGCATGTACTAAAACATAGAATTTTTAATTGGTCAGTTAATGTTCCTACTTTACTTTCGAAAAGCACATGCGCCACATATCGAGGGACAGCAGGGAGTTGCGTTCTTTATGCGCTCTGGTCCATCATGTGTGGCCAACCAACATTTTATTATCCAAAATCTGCTTGCTCTTCTTTAGCATGCTCCTCTTCTATTCTTCCTTTGTAAGTACTCTCTCCGTACCTAAATATAAGTCTTTGTAGAGATTCCTCCATGGACTACATACAGAGCAAAATGAGTGAATCTACACTTGAAAATGTATCTATATACATCCATATGTGATCCATAGTGGAATCTCTACAAAGATTTGTATTTAGGAACACAGTGAGTATAATAGTTGTACAATATGTTCTTTGTAGTGAAGAGGAGCAGGGACATTTGCAGTGTACAAGTCTATTCGGTCACTTGTCATGGACGCTTTCAACTCTTTGTGTTGGTCTTCATATTGATTGTCATGGACGCTTTCAACTCTTCGTATTCAATCGTATGTGTCACCTTTGAGAGTTAGACTGATAGTAACAGTATTGCGTCTTCAGTTGTAGAGAACTGGTATGCGAAGCCTTTCTAGCTGTATCGGCAATACTAGCACATATATTCCAGCAAGTTCCACTTTCCTGATTTTACTCCTGATGCTTAGGCTTTTCCCATTATATCTACACTACGATCTGTGTAGGTGCTTTGTGTCCTACTAGCAGTTGCCCACCCTTTAAAGCTAAATAACACACCAATCATACGTCCTAATGTTCTTCAAATATGAATGTGATATGATACTGACATTAGCTAACATACACACATTTAATTTGTTAACTAATGCTCCCACTTGAGTTTCCAAATGCATGTGGCCACATATAGAGAGACATCATAGAATTGAATTTCTTTGGCTGCTTTGATTCATCATGGGTGGGCAACCAACATTGTATAGAAAGAAGGGGAATCTCAATAATATGCTTCCCCTTCTATTCTTTACCATGTTCTTCTTTAGTAAGTACAGTATGGTCCTTGTCAGGAAGGGGAGAAGGGACATCTACAGTCGACAGCTCTATTGGGCCGGTTCTGCTACATGATTTCGCACTTCGAGTTGGTCTGCCATAATATCCCAGAAATGGTGGGAGCCGCGCGGTCTTTGATAGACTAAACTGATAGTAACAGTTGTGCGCCTTCAGATGAATAGAGCTGGCATGTAGGTGATCGATAGGCTGCATATTAGTAGTGGCAAAACCCTGTGTTTTCCAGCCAGTTCCGCTTTCCTGATTTATTTATGGTGGTTATGGTGTACCCCTATTATCTACACTATGATCTGCCTACTGGCTCTACGCTCTTGTTATCATGGTTTGGCAATAAAGTTTCTATACGGTATATTATGAACCTATCATATGCCAACTATCCTTACATATGGAGCTCCCAGCAGGGAGCCTATTTTTGTGTGTAGTTGTGCCATATTATATTAATCTACTCACCATATTACAGCGCACATGGGCTCTCTCATTAGAATCCAGTGATAGCACACAAGGGTTTACAGGAAGCCCCTACTATATTACAATATCCTTTGCATTACAAATATAATCTCACTTCTATTTATGTTTTCATGCTTTTCAGATATTGTACATAATCACAATGAATATAAGAGTGCGCACATCAGAAGAATATTGCAGAACAGTTCATGGGTAACAAACTTGGCATCTAGGGATTGAGGTCCATTGTGGATGCAATGAAACCCACATGCTCCTGACCTATAGATTCATATTCAGAATATGATCCTAATGAATATTCTAAGCTCAAGGAGTCAAAGGAAGATGGCCTATCATGTTCACCCAATAAGGTGTATGTTCTAATTTGGCAAAGTTTTATTGGTTGCACATATCTTGCATAAGGTGGCTTGCATTTCTTTTGCTTCGTTGCACCGCCATCTGCTTAGTTTACTCATGATATATGTGAAGATGCCATGCCCATCCATTATCAACACCTATTCCATTTGTCGTCATACCATGTGTTTTCCATTCAAATGTTGCTCTTCTGTTTCAGACATCCAAAAGGAAGAGGGTGATTGTAGAACCTGAAGGAGTACAAGAAAAGTCCTTGAAAAAGTTGTGCTACCAGAGAAATCACATAGCACCTGACGAATATTGGCGATAGAACCAGCGCCGCAAAACCTAGGATATCGCAACTATGCTGGTCGTTGCTTTGCTCTTGTGAGTACCTATTGTCCTATCGTTGTCCTTACATTCATACCTGGTGGATTATGTGACATCATTGTCCATTATAGCTTGCTTATCCACGGTTTGCTCCAAATTATTAGATCTATATTAATGCTAAAATTAATGTATAATAAAGCCAATGCTTATGAAGAAATTTAGTTCTGCATTGTTCTTGTAAGTATTTGTTGTCCTTCATCATTGTACTTATATTTGTCGGCTAGTTCTTCATGTACACTTTGCAACTTAATTTCCCTTGTCCTCCAGTTTCTACACATCAGATCTACATTTACTGAAGAAGCCAATGTTACTGAAGAAGTTTAGCTCCGCATTGCTCTTATCGGTGCCTTTTGCCTGTATGATGTATTTACATTTGTACTCTGCATGTTAAGTTAAATAATCGCCATTTGTTCCTATATTTTCACATCCATATTTACTCTTAACAAAATGTAGAATAAAGCCAATTCTCTTGAATAAGAGTGTGCGGTAAACTTCTTGAATTCCCCCCCCCATCAATATGGACAAGGGCTTTATAGAGCCTGTCTTCACTACTAATGTAAGTTTGTCCTCCTCGAGCCTTCAAACTTTGTTGAGTATATTTGGATAGCTATGAGTGCAAATGATGTTTATTTTTGTCGTCTGCATCAAATTGCTTGCTCAAAGTTTATAAAGAAGAAGTACATAAACATAATTTTGTCCTTCTCAATTTCAGTCTTTAGTTGTACAACCTAGTTCCTTATTCATACCATGTAAATTGAACTAAACATAGCAAGTTATCTTCTTTAGCACTATGTGTATGCTTGTGTTCTTGATCTGTAATCCAGTGGTGTGGTGAAACTACCAACAACAACACAATGTCATATCCTTCTATGTCTCAACTATGAACAATGCCATATTATATTAATGTTATTTAAATCATGTCTCTTTATTTACCAATCTGAAATGGTATAAATTGATAGTACACTCACCATCCATGCTTATACGTTGTTTATAAGTACATGTATGCTTGTGTTCTTGATCTGTAATCCAGTGGTCTGGTGAAGCTGGCCGCTCCTGCACAATGCCATTTCCTACCGTCTTAACTATGAACAATGACTATTATGTTAATGCTATTTTAAACCATGTCTCTTTATTTCTGACAAAGAAATGAGATGAACTGACAACGCTAATGCTTATACGTGCAAAACCTGTTATCTACCTACTTGTTTCTCTTTCAGGGTGACAACACTGCTGCTAGGAAGAACTGCCACAATGATAGTGAGACAAACCCATTGTTTGTCCCTCTAAAATATATTCCAGAGAAGAAGACAACACATCTTGAGGGTAGGGATACAACCACAAAGTCATATCTTGATGTAGTGTCGAACTTACTCAGTGCACACAAGCTCGATGAAGTCGCCGCCTGAATCTATTCGACTTCTTCAGTCTGAAATTCAAGCAGAAAGGCATGCTTCTGCTCAAATCCGACTAGAACTCCAATCTCTATGCAAGATTAACCATAAGTCCAGGACGTCTATTGATGCTATGCAACTAAAGTTGGTGGATATAATCGTCAAAGAAGCGCAGTCTCATCAGGTTGCTAAGCTGCTTGCACTGCAGCTCCTGGGTCGGGCAAACCTTTCTTGAACTGTGTTGAAGTGCTGCCGGTTCTGTCTATTATTTTGTTGGCCTGTTAACTTCCACTGGGGGCAACCTGCGCAGTTTATGGAATCTGATGTCTGGTTGCCCTTTATTATCACTGGCTGCGAACTTTGATGCCCAGGGGATATAATATGCTGTAATTTCTTTGTTGTATAGTCTAGGTTTATTCTTCGTCATGATGTTGTAATTTATTTGCTATTTCTACTATCATCGCTCTAAGAAAAGGTCGTAGTCTTCGATCGGTGCACAATGAGCCAATAGGTTATTTTTATAAAACAATAGTTTTTGTACTAAAACTGGCCGGTCACCAATCGCTAGTACGGGCCCAACTGTGGGCCTACAATCATCTTGGGCCATTAGTTAGGTCTAGTCTTAATTTGGCCCACTATTAGTTTCAGGCTTTTAAAAGGTCGAATAAACCGCTTGCCTTAATTGGGCCGGAAAATTAAATAGGCTTTTAAGAGATAGAAATCTAGATTCAGCCTTAATTGTGGCGAACAAATCACGGACCGACATCATGCTGTAATATAAATCGGCCCATTATTGGCCCATTCAGGTGACGGCATTAACAGGGTGAAATGTTTTTGGGCCTTGGCTGACCCAATTACATTACAGGTGGGAAGCAGGCCAGATGTATAACGGGCCTAAATTAGGCCCAACACTCTCAAGGGCCTTTAATGGGTCGATAGGAAGTTTGGGCTAGAATGTATCCACGAAGACTACGGGCCGTTAAGAGGCCGAAAGTAACTACGGACCATAATTAGGCCCAGGTGCAACTCGGGCCTTTAAATGGACGAAAGTGAAACCGGGCCGAAAGAGGACCATATGTAGATAGGGCCACTGACAGGCCGAAACTAATATCAGGCTGAACTATTAAACAGGCTATTAAGAGGCCGAAGAGCAAATCAGGCTGCCAATGGGCCCAATGGCCCAGTAGCTGCTAAAAGGGCCTTATCTGTTATGGGTCGTAATTTGGCCCAAGAAAGGAAAGTCAGTTAACGGGTCGGATCAGGTATGGACCGTAATTTGGCCCAAACTATTGCAGGCTATTAACGGGCCAGATCTGATATGGGCCATAAACTAGCCCAGAATATTGCAGTCATTTAACGGCCCATATCTGATGTGGGCTATAATTTGGTCCAAAAAATGTTAGGCTGTTAAAGGGCCAGCCCATTAGATCTGACAAAATCTTGTGGGCCTATTCCTGGGCAGGCTTTTAAACCTATATGGGCCTCTATTGGGCCATCCCACGTGTCAACGTTTCCTTGGCGATTGTTGTCAAATGGACGGTTGACATCTGTCCCAATGCTGAGCCGACACGTGGATCGTCGACGAATGAGAATTTTACACGTGGAAAATTGCCATTGGTCCGGGCTGTTAACGGGTTATCGGATCCAAACCGGAACCCGATAGCTTAACAGTGACCCGTTACGGTGGATGCCACGTGTCGGTAACCCTTGACGAAAGCACTTCGATGACGCACGATTTATCATCATGGAAGTGGACACTTCTATGATGATAATTTTGGTAATGTCATGGAACACTTCTACGACAGCACAGGTATGACTATCTTGATTCTGTCATAAAATTGTCATGGATGTACATGCATGACAGAAAACGTGACCTACTGTGACAAACATGTATCATCATGGAAGTGTATTTTTTGTAGTGTCGGATCTAGAACATAGATATAATCGTGATAACATAAACGGTTCAGATCGGAAATCATGGCACCCGGGCCCAAAGTGCCAAGCATTAAGCATGGCAAAGTCATAGCAACATCAATCTCAGAACATAGTGGATACTAGGGATCAGGCCCTAACAAAACTAACTAGATTACATGATGAATCTCATCCAACTCCTCACCGACTAGCGAGCCTATGAAGGAATTACTCACTCCCAGTGGGGAGCATCATGGAATTGGCAATGGAGAAGGGTTTGTGATGACGAAGATCAAAGATGCCCCTCTGTGGAGCCCCAAACAGACTCCAGATCTGGCCTCCCAATGAAGCACAGGAGACGGCGACGGCTCCGTCTCGTGGAACGTGATAATTCTTTCTCTCTGATTTTTTTTGGAAAAATAGGATTTTATAGCGTCGGTTTCAGGGCCTACGGGGCAACCAAGTGGGTGGGGTGGCATGCCCTGGTGGGTTGTGTCCACCCAGGTGCCCCCCTCTGGTGGTTCTTGGCTCCAGAAATTCTCTTAATTGATATAAAAATCCTCGCAAAGTTTTGTTTCAATCCGAGAACTTTTATTTCTACACAAAAAACAACACCATGGTAGTTCTGCTGAAAAAAGTGTCAGTCCGGGTTAGTTTCATTCAAATCATGCAAATTAGAGTCCAAAACAAGAGGAAAAGCATTGGGAAAAGTAGATACGACGAAGACGTATCAGGACTCGTTCGGTACCTTGATAGAGAACTCATTCCATGGTCTGCTTCCATCTATACTGCTTAGCCATGGCCATCTCCCTTGCATCGCGATGTTCATCCATCGCAAATTGGGGATACCAAGACCCCCTACCCACTTAGGAGCACATACCGTCTCCCATGCCACTGCGCAACTGCCACCATTGGCCTTCGCCTTATTGCACCACAAGAAGCCTCTTCACACTTTGTTCATTGTTGTGATCGTTTTTATTGGTAGGTCAAGAGCCATCATCACATGTATCAGCATGGCACACAACACTGACTGGACTAGGGTCAATCTCCCACTCTTTGGCATAAGTGCGGACTTCCACTTAGGCAAGAAATTTGCCATATTATCCACTAGGTACCGGAGTTGCACCGCAGATTGCTTCCGCAAGGCAAGAGGGAGGCCAAGATACTCGATTGGGAATGATCCAACCGGACATCCCAACTCCTGTGCTACGAAATTAATACTCTCCTCCGAGCACCTGATTGGTAAGTCTGCAGACTTGGTCATGTTTATGTGCAGTCCAGAAGCTTCTCCAAACAAGGCAAATATTACCCTACATGCTGCCAAATCCACCGGTTTTGGTTTTATGAACAAGACCACATCGTCCGTGTATATCGACAGCCTTTGCTTCATGACCACCGTAGGCAAGGGCTCCAATACACCTTGGTCCACAGCTACCTCAAACAATCTATGCAATGGTTCCATGGTGAGTATGAACATCATAGGAGATAGTGAGTCCCCTTGTCGCATCCCCTTGCATTTGTAGATTGTATCTCCTGGTTCCCCATTCACCATTACTTTGGTAGTCGATGTGGCAAAAATTCCGCATATACATGATCTCCACTTGTGACCAAAAACAAGATGTTGCATCACTTCCAACAGGAAAGGCCATTGCATGGAATCAAAGGCCTTAGAGATATCCAACTTAAGCAATACGGAAAAATTCCTCAACACATGCAGTCGTCGTGCCATACACTGTACTAGCATGGAATTTTCATGCAAGGACCTTCCTTTCACGAACACGCTCTGGTGATTTGCCACTAGATTCGGAAGTTCCACCGCTAGCCGGGACGAGAGAACCTTCTCAAATATTTTGATAGCCCCATGCACTAGGTTTATTGGTCGAAAATCGCCCAGATCCAATGCCCCTTCCCTCTTCGAAAGTAATGACACAAGTGATTTGTTGATTGCCGCCATTTCCCTCAATTCCCTCTCGGTACATGCAGTCCATAGCCTTCAAGAAATCTGTCTAGATAATGTTCCAGCACGTGGCGTAGAACCTCCCTGTGAACCCATCCGGCCCTAGTGCTTTGTCCATTGGCATGGCCTTTACCACCTTTTCAACCTCCTCCAGTGTGAAAGGCTCCTCTAAGTGCAGCAAATCTTGGCGTGGTAAGTTGAGAACATCTAGGTTCAGCGCATGCTCCCGCAACTCACAGCAACCAAAAGCTTGACCATAGTAAGCATCCACCACAGAGGCGACTTCATCATGTCATGTATACACCATGTCATTGTACCTTACAAACCACAGTACATTCTTCCTTTGTCTATAAATTTCCTGCTGATGAAAAAGCCTTGTGTTTTCGTCCCCCTCGCGTAACTGCAGAAGTGACGACCATTGCCTCACTATTGAGCGTTCCAGCGAACACAGACCCAAAAGTTTGTGCTTCAAACACTTCCTCGGCTCCCTTTCCTTGTCCGATAGTGAACTTTGTTGGGGAACGTAGCAATAATTCAAAATTTTCCTACGAGTCACCAAGATCAATCTAGTAGATACTAGCAACGAGAGAGAGGGAGTGCATCTTCATACCCTTGAAGATCGCTAAGCGGAAGCGTTACTAGAACGCGGATGAGGTAGTCGTACTCGTAGCGATTCAGATCGCGGTCGATTCCGATCTAAGCGCCAAACAACGGCGCCTCCGCGTTCAACACACGTACAACCCGGTGACGTCTCCCGCACCTTGATCCAGCAAGGGGAGAGGGAGAGGTTGGGGAAGACTCCGTCCAGCAGCAGCACGACGACGTGGTGGTGGTGGAGGAGTGCCGTACTCCAGCAGGGCTTCGCCAAGCACTACGAGCGACGAGGAGGGAGAGAGGTAGGGTTGCGCCTTGGGAGAGAGAGACTCGTGTGCTGTGCAGCCCCAAAACCTCCACTATATACAGGGGCAAGGGCAAGCGGAGGCACCCTAGGGTTTCTCCTAAGGGGGGGCGGCGGCCAGGGAAGATGGGATCTCCCCCTTGGGTGACTTGGCCCCCAAGCCAGGAGGTGGGAACCCTAGATGGGGCGCCCCAAACCCCCTGGTCACGTGGGAATAGGTGAGGGGGCGCACAGCCGCTTAGTGGGCTGGTTTGCCCCCTTCCCTTGGCCCATGAAGCCCCCCAACACTTGTCGGGGCTCCCGAAACACCTTTCGGTCATGCTGGTCATCACCCGGTACCTCCAGAACACTTCCGGACTCCAAAATCCTTTGTCCAATATATCAATCTTCACCTCCGGACCATTCCGGAACTCCTCATGACGTCCGGGATCTCATCTGGAACTCCGAACAACATTCGGTAACCGCGTGCATACTTTCCCTATAACCCTAGCGTCATCGAACCTTAAGTGTGTAGACCCTACGGGTTCGGAAATCATGCAGACATGACCGAGACAACTCTCCGGCCAATAACCAACGGCGGGATCTGGATACCCATGTTGGCTCCCACATGTTCCACGATGATCTCATCGGATGAACCATGGTGTCGGGGATTCAATCAATCCCGTATACAATTCCCTTTGTTCACCGGTATGTTACTTGCCCGAGATTCGATCGTCGGTATCCCAATACCTCATTCAATCTCGTTACCGGCAAGTCTCTTTACTCATTCCGCAATCCATGATCCCGTGGCTAACTCATTAGTCACATTGAGCTCATTATGATGATGCATTACTGAGTGGGCCCAGAGATACCTCTCCGTCATACAGAGTGACAAATCCCAGTCTCGATTCGTGCCAACCCAACAGACACTTTCGGAGATACCTGTAGTGCACCTTCATAGCCACCCAGTTACGTTGTGACGTTTGGTGCACCCAAAGCATTCCTACGGTATCTGGGAGTTGCACAATCTCATGGTCTAAGGAAATGATACTTGACATTAGAAAAGCTTTAGCAAACGAACTACACGATCTTGTGCTAGGCTTAGGATTGGGTCTTGTCCATCACATCATTCTCCTAATGACGTGATCCCGTTATCAATGACATCCAATGTCCATGGTCAGGAAACCATGACCATCTATTGATCAACGAGCTAGTCAACTAGAGGCTTACTAGGGACATGTTGTGGTCACATGTATTACGGTTTCCGGTTAATACAATTATAGCATGAACAATAGACAATTATTGTGAACAAGGAAATACAATAATAACCATTTTATTATTGCCTCTAGGGCATATTTCCAACAGTCTCCCACTTGCACTAGAGTCAATAATCTTGTTCATCATCACTATGTGATTGCAATGAATCCAACACCCATGGGGTTTGTTCATATCTTGCTTGTGAGAGAGGTTTATTAGTCAATGAGTCTGAACCTTTCAGATCCATGTGTGCTTTACAAATCTCTATGTCATCTTGTAGATGCAGCTACCACGCGCTACTTGGAGCTATTCCAAATAACTATCCTACTATACGAATCCGGTTTACTACTCAGAGTCATCCGGATTAGTGTCAAAGTTTGCATCGACGTAAGCCTTTACGACAAACTCTATTACCACCTCCATAATCGAGTAAATTCCTTAGTTCACTAGTTACTAAGGATAAGTTTGACCACTGTCATATGATCCATTCCTGGATCACTCTTGTACCCCTTGACTAACTCATGGCAAGGCACACTTCAGGTGCGGTACACAACATAGCATACTATAGAGCCTACGTCTAAAGCATAGGGGACAACCTTCGTCCTTTCTCTCTCTTCTGCCGTGGTCAGGTCTCAAGTCTTACTCAATACTCACACCTTGTAACACAGCCAAGAACTCCGTCTTTCCTGATCTATTTTGAACTCCTTCAAAATCTTGCCATGGTATGTATTCATTTGAAAGTAATATTAAGCGTTTTTGATCTATCCTTATAGATCTTGATGCTCAATGTTCAAGTAGCTTAATCCAGGTTTTCCATTGAAAAACACTTTTCAAATAACCCTGCATGCTTTCCAGAAATTCTAATCATTTCTAATCAACAATATGTTAACAACATATACTCATCAAAAATTCTATAGTGCTCCCACTCACTTCTTTGGAAATACAAGTTTCTCATAAACTTTGTATAAACCCAAAATCTTTGATCATCTCATCAAAGTGTACATTCCAACTCTGAGATGCTTACTCCAGTCCTTAGAAGGATTGCTGGAGCTTTGCGTACTTGTTAGCATCTTTCAGGATTGACAAAACCTTCTGGTTGTATCACATACAACCTTTCCTCAAGAAAATCGTCGAGGAAACAATGTTTTGACATCCTATCTGCAAGATTTCATAAATAATGCAGTAACTGCTAACATAATTCCAACAGACTCTTAGCATCGCTACAAGTGAGCAAGTCTCATCGTAGTCAACTCCTTGAACTTGTCGGGAAACATCTTAATGACAAGTCGAGCTTTCTCAATGGCGACACTTACCATCATTGTCCGTCTTCCTTTAAAAAATCCATCTACACCCAATAGCCTTACGACCATCAAGTAGTTCTTTGAAAGTCTATACTTTGTTTTATACATGGATCCTCTCTCGGATTTTATGGCCTCGAGCCATTCGTCGGAATCCGGGCCCACCATCGCTTCTCCATAGCTCGTAGGTTCATTGTTGTCTAGCAACATGACTTCCAAGACAGGATTACGTACCACTTTGAAGTAGTACACATCCTTGTCGACCTATGAGGTTTGGTAGTGACTTGATCCGAAGTTTCATGATCACTATCATAAGCTTCCACTTCAATTGGTGTAGGTGCCACAGGAACAACTTCCTGTGCCCTGCTACACACTAGTAGAAGTGACGGTTCAATAACCTCATCAAGTCTCCACCATCCTCCCACTCAATTCTTTCGAGAGAAACTTTTCCTCGAGAAAGGACCCGTTTCTAGAAACAATCACTTTTGCTTCCGGGTCTGAAATAGGAGGTACACCCAACTATTTTGGGTATTCTATGAAGATGCATTTATCCGCTTTGGGTTCGAGCTTATCAGCCTGAAACTTTTTCACATAAGTGTCGCAGCCCCAAACTTTTAAGAAACGACAGCTTAGGTTTCTCTAAACCATAGTTCATACGGTGTCATGTCAACGGAATTGTGTGGTGCCCTATTTAAAGTGAATGCGGTTTTCTCTAATGCCTAACCCATAAACGATAGTGGTAATTCGATAAGAGACATCATGGTATGCACCATATCCAATAGGGTGCAGTTATGATGTTCGGACACACCATCACACTATGGCGTTCCAGGCGGTATTAGTTGTGAAACAATTTCCACAATGTCTTAATTGTGTGCCAAACTCGTAACTCAGATATTCATCTCTATGATCATATCATAGACATTTTATCATCTTGTCACGACGATCTTCAACTTCACTCTGAAATTACTTGAACCTTTCAATAATTCAGACTTGTGTTTCATCAAGTAAATATACTCAGCATCTACTCGAATCATCTGTGAAGTAAGAACATAACGATATCCACTGCGTGCCTCAGCACTCATTGGACTGCACACATCAAAATGTATTACTTCCAACAAGTTGCTTTCTTGTTCCATCTTACTAAAAACGAGGCCTTTCAGTCATCTTTCCCATGTGGTATGATTTGCATGTCTCAAGTGATTCAAAATCAAGTGAGTCCAAACAATCCATCTGTATGGAGTTTCTTCATGCATATCTACCAATAGACATGGTTCGCATGTCTCAATCTTTTGAAAAACGAGTGAGTCCAAAGATCCATCAACATGGAGCTTCTTCATGCGTTTTATACCAGCATGACTCAAATGGCAGTGCCACAAGTATGTGGTACTATCATTACTATATTATATCTTTTGGCATGAATATGTGTATCACTACGATCGAGATTCAATAAACCATTCATTTTAGGTGCAAGACCATTGAAGGTATTATTCAAATAAACAGAGTAACCATTATTCTCCTTAAATGAATAACCGTATTGCGATAAACATAATCTAATCATGTCTATGCTCAACGCAAACACCAGATAACAATTATTTAGGTTTAACACCAATTCAGATGGTAGAGGGAGCGTGTGATGTTTGATCACATGAACCTTGGAAACACTTCCAACACATATAGTCATCTCACCTTTAGCTAGTCACCGCAGCCTTTTATTTCGAGTTACTAACGCTTAGCAACCAAACCGGTATTTATTACCCTGGTGCTACTAGGAGTACTAACAATAATATGACGTATATCCAAAATACTTCTGTCGACCTTGCCAGCCTTCTCATCTACCAAGTATCTAGGGTAGTTCTGCTTCAGTGACCGTTCCCCTCATTATAGAAGCACTTAGTCTCGGGTTTGGTTCAACCTTGGGTTTCTTCACTAGAGCAGCAACTGATTTGTCGTCTCATGAAGTATCCCGTCTTTCCCTTGCCCTTCTTGAAACTAGTGGTTCAACCATCAACAATTGATGCTCCTACTTGATTTCTACTTTCGCGGTGTCAAACATCGCGAGTTGCTCAAGGATCATCATGTCTATCCCTGATATGTTATAGTTCATCACGAAGCTCCAATAGCTTGGTGGCAGTGACTATGGAGAACCATCACTATCTCATCTGGAAGATTAACTCCCACTCGATTCAAGCGATTGCAGTACTCAGACAATCTGAGCACATGCTCAACGATTGAGTTTTTCTCCCTTAGTTTGCAGGCTTAAGAAACTTGTCAGAGGTCTCATACCTCTTGACGTGGGCACTAGTCTGAAATTCCAATTTCAGTCTTTGGAACATCTCATATGTTCTGCGACGTTTCAAAAAACGTCTTTGGTGCCACAATTCTAAACCATTAGTATTACGTACTGAACTATCACGTAGTCATCAAAACGTGTATGTCAGATGTTTCCCAACATCTACAAACGATGCTCGAGGTTCAACACATTGAGCGGTGCATTAAGGACATACCCCTTCTGTGCAGCAATGAGGACAATCCTCAGTTCACGGACCCAGTCCACATAATTGCTACTGTTAACTCTCAACTAAATTTTCTCTAGGAAGACATCTAAAACAGTAGAACCAAAGCGTGAGCTACGACATAATTTGCAAAGACCTTTTTTACTATGTTCATGATAATTAAGTTCATCTAATCAAATTATTCAATGAACTCCCACTTAGATAGACATCCCTCTAGACATCTAAGTGATACATGATCCGAGTCAACTAGGCCGTGTTCGATCATCACGTGAGATGGACTAGTCATCATCGGTGAACATCTTCATGTTGATCGTATCCACTATACGACTCATGTTCGACCTTTCGGTCTCTTGTGTTCCGAGGCCATGTCTGTACATGCTAGGCTCGTCAAGTCAACCTAAGTGTTTCTCATGTGTAAATCTGGCTTACACCCGTTGTATGCGAACGTCAGAATCTATCACACCCGATCATCACGTGGTGCTTCGAAACAACGAACCTTCGCAACGGTGCACAGTTAGGGGGAACACTTTCTTGAAATTTTAATGAGGGGTCATCTTATTTATGCTACCGTCATTCTAAGCAAATAAGATGCAAAAACAGGATAAACATCACATGCAAATCATAAAGTGACATGATATGGCCAATATCATCTTGCGCCTTTGATCTCCATCTTCGAGGCGCGGCATGAACACCATCGTCACCGGCATGACACCATGATCTCCATCATTGTGTCTTCATGAAGTTGCCTCGCCAACTATTACTTCTACTACTATGGCTAATAGTTAGCAATAAAGTAAAGTAATTGCATGGCGTTTTCATTGACACGCAGGTCATAAATAAATTAAGACAACTCCTATGGCTCCTGCCGATTGTCATACTAATCGACATGCAAGTCGTGATTCCTATTACAAGAACATGATCAATCTCATACATCACATATATAATTCATCACATCCTTTTGGCCATATCACATCACATAGCAAACCCTGCAAAAACAAGTTAGACGTCCTCTAATTGTTGTTGCATGTTTTACGTGGCTGCTATGAGTTTCTAGCAAGAACGTTTCTTACCTACGCAAAACCACAACGGTGATATGCCAATTTCTATTTACCCTTCATAAGGACCCTTTTCATCAAATCCGATCCAACTAAAGTGGGAGAGACAGACACCCGCCAGCCACCTTATGCATCAAGTGCATGTTAGTCGGTGGAACCTGTCTCACGTAAGTGTACGTGTAAGGTCGGTCCGGGCCGCTTCATCCCACAATGCCGCCGAATCAAGATAAGATTAGTAACGGCAAGCAAATTGAACAAATCATTGCCCACAACTACTTTGTGTTCTACTCGTGCATAGAATCTACGCATAGACCTAGCTCATGATGCCACTATTGGGGAACGTAGCAATAATTCAAAATTTTCCTACGAGTCACCAAGATCAATCTAGGAGATACTAGCAACGAGAGAGAGGGAGTGCATCTTCATACCCTTGAAGATCGCTAAGCGGAAGCGTTACTAGAATGCAGATGAGGTAGTCGTACTCGTAGCGATTCAGATCGCGGTCGATTCCGATCTAAGCGCCGAACAACGGCGCCTCCGCGTTCAACACACGTACAGCCCGGTGACGTCTCCCGCGCCTTGATCTAGCAAGGGGAGAGGGGGAGGTTTGGGAAGACTCCGTCCAGCAGGAGCACGACGGCATGGTGGTGGTGGAGGAGCGCAGTACTCCAGCAGGGCTTCGCCAAGCACTACGAGAGACGAGGAGGGAGAGAGGTAGGGCTGCGCCTTGGGAGAGAGAGACTCGTGTGTTGTGCAGCCCCAAAACCTCCACTATATATAGGGGCAAGGGCAAGGGGAGGCGCCTTAGGGTTTCCCCTAAGGGGGGGGGGGCGGCCAGGGAACATGGGATCTCCCCCTTGGGTGACTTGGCCCCCAAGCCAGGAGGTGGGAACCCTAGATGGGGCGCCCCAAACCCCCTGGTCACGTGGGAATAGGTGAGGGGGGCACACAACCCCTTAGTGGGCTGGTTTGCCCCCTTCCCTTGGCCCATGAAGCCCCCAACACTTGTCGGGGCTCCCGAAACACCTTTCGGTCATGCTGGTCATCACCCGGTACCTCCGGAACACTTCCGGACTCCAAAATCCTTCGTCCAATATATCAATCTTCACCTCCGGACCATTCCGGAACTCCTCGTGACATCCGGGATCTCATCTGGAACTCCGAACAACATTCGGTAACCGCGTACATACTTTCCCTATAACCCTAGCGTCATCGAACCTTAAGTGTGCAGACCCTATGGGTTCGGGAATCATGCAGACATGACCGAGACAACTCTCCGGCCAATAACCAACGGTGGGATCTGGATACCCATGTTGGCTCCCACATGTTCCATGATGATCTCATCGGATGAACCATGGTGTCGGGGATTCAATCAATCCCGTATACAATTCCCTTTGTTCACCGGTATGTTACTTGCCCGAGATTCGATCGTCGGTATCCCAATACCTCGTTCAATCTTGTTACCGACACGTCTCTTTACTCGTTCCGTAATGCATGATCCCGTGGCTAACTCATTAGTCACATTGAGCTCATTATGATGATGCATTGCCGAGTGGGCCCAGAGATACCTCTCCGTCATACGGAGTGACAAATCCCAGTCTCGATTCGTGCCAACCCAACAGACACTTTCAGAGATACCTGTAGTGCACCTTTATAGCCACCCAGTTACGTTGTGAGGTTTGGTGCACCCAAAGCATTCCTACGGTATCCGGGAGTTGCAAAATCTCATGGTCTAAGGAAATGATACTTGACATTAGAAAAGCTTTAGCAAACGAACTACACAATCTTGTGCTAGGCTTATGATTGGGTCTTGTCCATCACATCATTCTCCTAATGATGTGATCCCGTTATCAATGACATCCAATGTCCATGGTCAGGAAACCATGACCATCTATTGATCAATGAGCTAGTCAACTAGAGGATTACTAGGGACATGTTGCGGTCACGTGTATTACAGTTTCCGGTTAATACAATTATAGCATGAACAATAGACAATTATCATGAGCAAGGAAATACAATAATAACCATTTTATTATTGCCTCTAGGGCATATTTCCAACAAACTTGACTCCATTGCCACATCCGACCACGTGATCACGTCTAGGGCAATGGCAATCTGTAACTTAACATTTCAAATCCAACATTCACTCCATCTTAGAGCCTTCACCGTGGCCCTCAATTTATTGTGCAACTTGAGGTAGTCATTTGAGGCAGGTGGCGTTGAGTCCCATGCCGCCTGCGCCGTCTCCATGAAACCTTCCGCCTTGACCCAAAAAGCTTCAAACTTGAAGCATTTATATGTCCCGATCTCCACTTTCATATCTAACATCAAAGGATAGTGATCCGAGATCGTCGTTCTTATGGCAGACAGGAAACACGCCGGGAACGCAACATCCCACTCATTGGAGACAAAGACGTGATCGATCTTTTCAAGTGTTGCATTCTACCTCTCGTTCAACCAGGTGTAGCGGTGCCCATTCAGATACATCTCCCTCAACTCAAGTCTATTTAGTCTAGCCTAGAATCTGGCCAACATCCTCCTGTTAATTAAAACATTGCTCCTGTTAATTAAAACATTGCTCTTGTCCTCTTGCTTTACAAGTATATTGAAATCTCCTGCAATAAGCCACGGGCCTGCGTGCAACTCCCTGATGTCCACCAGCTCTTGTAAGAACTCCACTTTGTCCCTGTCCTCTTGAGGACCATAAACACAAGTCAGCCACCACTCTGCAACACCTGGCGATTTCACTAGAGTCGTGAGCGAGTTACTTTGATAGTGTGGATTGGATAGCCTGCCTACCATCTCATCCCAAGCCACAAGAATCCCACCACGCATCCCCAAAGCTGGGACATAGTAGAATTTGCTAAATTTGTTCCCAAGACATTGTTGTACAATTGGTAATGACATCTCCTATGACTTGGTCTCTTGGAGACATACAATGCCCGGGTTCGCCACAAGTACAACCTGATGCCCAACATTCCTACGCGCAGGCGCATTCAACCCACGTACATTCCACACGATCACTTTCATGGGTTGTGCACACATCGAAGCATCCTACGTACTCCACCAGCACCCGCCTCCTAGGCCATGATGGCCTCCACCGGGAGCGCATCCTGTAGAGGTGCCGTCGGCGACTACCAACCAAATAAAGCCAAAACCGTCACTATGTGAGCATCCGAAAGTGGGCGAGAGAACAACTCCATGCATGTTGAGTGCTTCATCGGATATAGCAAGCTTGGCGCATGAGCACCTGTTGTTGCTTGCTGGCCCCGTGCTTAGCAATCCTTGCACTCCGTCTAGGTGTGATATCTAACCGTCTTTTCTTCTTGGGCTTACGTGCTTGCACCTCATGGGTACTTGATTTTGGCCATCTCAAAATGGGTGCCAACGATTTGCGCATGTTCTCACAAAGGAGCACTGCATCCTCGTGTCCAGATCCACCTGGGTTGGTAGCAACTGGCGTGCATGGCGGCACGTCGTTTGCATCCGGCTCCATGCTCCCTGATAAGCTGATATGAAAAGTATCCCATGCATGAACCTGGCCTACACGCTCCTCAACCCTGTCCACCTGTTCCACCTCCTCTAGGGATAGTCTATCCTCCGGCTCCGAGAACTCCTTGAAAGCCATCTGTCATTCCCCGGCTGGCTGCATGATTCATGTCCCATCCTGCTATGAATGGGAATCATTGGACTCCCTCGCCGACTCTTCTGCACCAGTGTTCCTCGCCAATGGACATAGCTGCGAGCCACACACCATCCTCGACCCAGCCTCCAAGCATTCGTTCCCAATCAGCAGTTCCACCGAGCTGACCAAAAGATTCCATCCTATCTGAGCCGCCATCACCGATGTAGACTGCACTGATCCTGCTCCTCCTATGGGGCCGACCCATGCCAGTGGGGAATCGTGACTGATGGTGGCGAACCCATCACGTAGCCGCCCGATCCGCACGGCCCCAGCTCACATCCCGAGGCGCAAGGTGACACTGGACGGGCAGCTCTAGAACCCTTCGCCAGGCTGGTCGCCACTTCTCCGGACACCTGTCCCCGTGCCGTTGGCGTGATTGCCTCCCCAGTCAAGGTCCGTCCGCAATCTGCAGGACCGGCAGGCCCATCTGCCTGCCCTATCCGAACTCATGAACACTTTGCCTACGCCATGCTGCTTTATTTTGAATGCGCCCTTGACCCGTTGTCGGAGCCGATGCCCCCGAAGAACATCCTGCCGACGGCGACAAACCATCCGACCCACCGGCATTCCTACGCGCGCCAGCAGCTCCACCACGGTCCATACAGCCTCTCCCCTCGGAGCCATCACCAGCACCGCCCACGAATGGCGGCACCGACGGACTTGGTGGCGGTGATAACTCGGGATCATCATCCTCGTCCGCCACTGGCTTGGCCAGCTTGACTATGTGAATGTTGTACCACAACACGGACGCCTTCACCGCGCGTGGCCAAACCCTGCCCGGCTGTCGACAAGGCTCCTCGATGAACAAATGCCTCTGCTCCGGGATGCGATCTAGCCGGTCAGTTCGCAACCACACCTTGTAACTCGACATGTCGTGCCTCCTAGCCGTGTTGTCTACAACGCCAACCACGAGCCCAATCCCAGGGACTGTTTGCGTTGAGCCAAGACAACAGAAACGGTTCAATATAACAAAATGTGTGATATGCAGCAAACAGATCTGTAATCAAAAATGTGTGCGAACACCGATAATAACATAGACGATTGCTGCTAATAAGACGTGTGTGTTGCGCGTTGGGATTGCATGCAGAACAACAACATATATATACACAATTATAAGGACATGGTTGCATAACCAAATTGAACATCCAATTACATAGGTGGCTACTACACACATGACATTTGCACACACCAAAGTAAACTATTACATGCATAATTGCATAGGTGGCTACTACACACATGACATTTCCATACATCAAAGTCAACTATATATTACATGCATAATTAATTAGGATAAACGATCATCTGATCATCATCTACTTCTTGTGTCGCTTGCCGCTACTGCTCTCCTTGTGGCTCGATTCGGCCTCGTCGATTTCGGTAACGAGGCACTTCCTCATGTCAACGATCCGCCTGTGCATCTCGTAGCATGTGTACACGCTCTTGGCCGCGAACCTGAGGTGAGGTTAGTCCAGTTGCCGCATCCAGGCCCTGTGCCAGGATATGAGATGTGTTCTGTTGGCATCCTGCTTCATCTTTTTGTAGTAAGGGTCGATGATGGCCGAGGCGAGTTCAACCAGGGAGTCCTTCGTGCTGGCCCAGACACTGTAGTGCTCACGGACTTCGACAAGGTTCTTGCAGGCCAAGCCCATAACCCTGAGCGCTTTTACATCATCGGTGGTTTCCACCATAGCAAACTTTTACCGGTGCTGTTGACAAACCTGGCGAAACGGTCGCAAGGCTCTGTGGCCATGCAGTAGTGGTAGATGAGGACATGATGGCGCACTCACAACTGGGCGACGACAACATTCTGATCTATGTTGGGACAACCGCCGGTGTACTGGAGGTCGATGCCGACCACCTTGTACTTGTCTCGAGCAAGCAACTGCTCAATGGTGTTGATGTAGTCGTCCACCAGGGCCGGGTCGATGGTGTACACCACCGAGAGATCCGTCTCCCTCACGTGGGTCTCCACTTTAAGGTCACCGAACTCCATTGGAGCACCGCTAGACATCCCCTCTCTATGTGTCGTCGTGGGTGTGCTTGTTGTGTTGTCGGGCACGATCGATAGGTTAAAGAGACTCAGACTATTATAATGGCCGCGGGAATTAAAGGGGAAGATGGACAGCTTGGAATATCGGCACGCCCGGATGGCAATTCTAATTTTCAATGCGTAACTCCATCGTGTCGCACGTAACTACATCGCTGGCGACACGCGCGGCGTAACCGCATGCATATGGGGCCCCCAACGTGACCGTGCACAGGCCCAACTGCTGGCAGAGCGCACGTGGAGGGACGCGAGCAGAGCGCTCCGCAGTCGCCTCAACGGCAAGCAACCATATATATGCATATAGCAGTTGAACACGCAAGGAAAAGTTTCCCACAAGCCGAGCGCGTGGAGGTACGCGAGAAGAGCGCGTCGACGGATAGCAAAGCGCACCGACGGACGTGAGCCGAGCGTGCCGTGGCACCTAACGGCGAGCACAGGCACCGAGGGACACGAGCAGAGGCCGGCACGGTGATACGTGGCAAATAAGACAAACTGTGCAAGCGATGGTGGAGACACCAAGCATGAATTAGATTAGAGTTGCGTGTGTGATACATGGCATATAGTTGATCCATCCGAGCTGTTTGTGATGGAATAAGCCGTGTATGTTGTGGGCAAGCGCTTGCTGGTATACAACTGTCTGCGATTGATGAATTCATGACTGGTGGGTTCCCTAGTGTGGTCCATGTGTCTTGATAACCCACAAGTATAGGGGATCAATTGTAGCCTCTTTCGATAAGTAAGAGTGTCGAACCCAACGAGGAGCTAAAGGCAGAACAAATAGTCCCTCAAGTTCTATCGACCATCGATACAACTCTACGCACGCTTGACGTTCGCTTTACCTAGAACAAGTATAAAACTAGAAGTACTTTGTAGGTGTTGTTGGATAGGTTTGCAAGATAGAAAAGATTGCGGTGATGATGATGGCCCCCGGTGGCACTCCGGTGCCACCGGAAGCGAGGGAGAGAGAGCCCCCCCTCCTACTTCCTCTTCCTTAACCTCCTCCCTAGATGGGAGAAGGGTTTCCCCTCTGGTCCTTGGCCTCCATGGTGTGGGAGGGGCGAGAGCCCCTCCGAGATTGGATCTGTCTCTCTGTCTATCTCTGTTTCTGCGTTCTGAGATTCTTCCCTTTCACCATTTCTTATATTCTCGGAGATCCGTAACTCCGATTGGGCTGAAATTTTAACACGATCTCTATCCAGACATTAGCTTTCTTGCAGCGAAAGAAGGGCAGCAACCGCCTTATGGGTGGCCCACGAGGGTCAGGGGCGCGCCCAGGGGGGCAGGCGCGCCCCCTGCCTCGTGTCCACCTCGGGCACCGTCTCGCGTGGATTTTTCTTCCCAAAAATCATATATATTCCAAATAAAATCTCCGACAATTTTTATCCCGTTTGGACTTCGATTGATATGGATATTCTGCGAAACAAAAAGCATGCAACAAACAGGAACTGGCACTGGGCACTGGATCAATATGTTAGTCCAAAAAATAGTATAAAAAGTTGCCAAAAGTATATGAAAGTTGTAGAATATTGGCATGGAACAATAAAAAATTATAGATACGACGGAGACGTATCAGCATCCCCAAGCTTAATTCCTGCTCATCCTTGAGTAGGTAAATGATAAAAAAGATAATTTTTGATGTGGAATGCTACCTAGCATAATCTTGATCATATGTCTAATCACGGCATGAATATTAAGATACGAGTGATTCAAAGCAATAGTCTATCATTTGACGTAAAAACAATAATACTTCAAGCCCACTAATAAAGCAATCATGTCTTTTCAAAATAACATGGCCAAAGAAAGTTATCCCTAAAAAATCATATAGTCTGGCTATGCTCCATCTTCACCACACAAAATATTCACATCATGCACAACCCCGATGACAAGCCAAGCAATTGTTTCATACTTTTGACGTTCTCAAACCTTTTCAACTTTCACACAATACCTGAGCGTGAGCCATGGACATAACACTATAGGTGGAATAGAATATGATGATGGAGAAGACAAAAAGGAGAAGATAGTCTCACATCAACTAGGCGTATCAACGGGCTATGTAGATGCCCATCAATAGATATCAATGTGAGTGAGTAGGGATTGCCATGCAACGGATGCACTAGAGCTATAAGTGTATGAAAGCTCCAACTGAAACTAAGTGGGTGTGCATCCAACTTGCGTGCTAATGAAGACCTCGGGCATTTGAGGAAGCCCATCATCGGAATATACAAGTCAAGTTCTATAATGAAAATTCCCACTAGTATATGAAAGTGATAACTCAAGAGACTCTCTATATGAAGAACATGGTGCTACTTTGAAGCACAAGTGTGGAAAAAGGAGAGTAGCACTGCCCCTTCTCTCTTTTTCTCTCATTTTTTTTATTTTTTTATTTTTTGGTGGGCTTCTTTGGCCTCTTTTTTTATTTGGGCTTCTTTGGCCTCTTTTATTTTTTGTAAAGTCCAGAGTCTCATCCCGACTTATGGGGGAATCATAGTCTCCATCATCCTTTCCTCACTGGGGCAATGCTCTAATAATGATGATCATCACACTTTTATTTACTTACAACTCAATATTACAACTCAATGTCTAGAACAAAGTATGACTCTATATGGATGCCTCCGGTGATGTACCGGGATGTGCAATGATCTAGCGTAGCAATGACATCAAAAAACGGACAAGCCATGAAAACATCATGCTAGCTATCTTACGATCATGCAAAGCAATATGACAATGAATGCTCAAGTCATGTATATGATGATGATGAAAGTTGCATGGCAATATATCTCGGAATGGCTATGGAAATGCCATGATAGGTAGGTATGGTGGCTGTTTTGAGGAGGGTATATGGTGGGTTTATGGTACCGGTGAAAGTTGCGCGGTACTAGAGAGGCTAGCAATGGTGGAAGGGTGAGAGTGCGTATAATCCATGGACTCAACATTAGTCATAAAGAACTCACATACTTATTGCAAAAATCTATTAGTCATCGAAACAAAGTACTAGGCGCATGCTCCTAGGGGGTAGATTGGTAGGAAAAGACCATCGCTCGTCCCCGATCGCCACTCATAAGGAAGATAATCAATAAATAAATCATGCTCCGACTTCATTACATAACGGTTCACCATACGTGCATGCTACGGGAATCACAAACCTCAACACAAGTATTTCTACAATCCACAACTACCCACTAGCATGACTCTAATATCACCATCTTTATATCGCAAAACTATTGCAAGGAATCGAACATATCATATTCAGTGATGTACAAGTTTTATGTAGGATTTTATGACTAACCACGTGAATGACCAGTTCCTGTCATCTCTCTAAATAGATATAAGTGAAGCAAGAGAGTTTAATTCTTTCTACAAAAGATATGCCCGTGCTCTAACAAATCTAAGTGAAGCAAAAGAGCATTCCACAAATGGCGGTTTTCTATGTAAAGGAAAACAGGCAATCCAAACTTCAAATGATATAAGTGAAGCACATGAAGCATTCTATAAAGCCATACTCAAAATATATAAGTGAAGTGCAATGAGCATTCTATAAATCAACCAAGGACTATCTCATGCCAGCATGGTGCATAAAATAAAAATGAAAACTAAATGCAAAAGACGCTCCAAGATTGCACATATCGCATGAACGAAACGAATCCGAAAACATACCGATACTTGTTGAAGAAAGAGGGGATGCCTTCCGGGGCATCCCCAAGCTTAGACGCTTGAGTCTCCTTGAATATTTACTTGGGGCATCGGGCATCCCCAAGCTTGAGCTCTTGCCTCTCTTCCTTCTTCTCACATCGAGACCTTCTCGATCATCGAACACTTCATCCACACAAAACTTCAACAGAAAACTCGGTAAGATCCGTTAGTATAATAAAGCAAATCACTACTCTAAGTACTGTTGCAAAACAATTCATATTTTTTTTGCATTGTGTCTACTGTAATATAACTTTTTCATGGCTTAATCCACTGATATGAATCGATAGGTTCATCAAAACAAGCAAACTATGCATCAAAAACAGAATCTGTCTTCAACAGAACAGTCTGTATATCTGAACGTTCACCATACTTCTGATACTTGAAAAATTGTACCAAAATTAGGAAAAATAAACAATTTGTATAGGAAGACAGTGCAAAAAGAATCAGAACCATTTGACGTTCCAGCAAAAAGGTAAAATCGCGCACTACAGCCAAAGTTTCTGTCCTACACCGTACAAACCATCAAGCAAATGTAAACATCCTAAAGGCAAACCTTGGCACATTATTTTTATAATACAATGGAATTGTATAAGGGGATAATTATTTTTATTGAAAAGTTTCTGTAATCAAGATTCACAAAGTTTCCATGAGCATGAACAAAGTTCAAGGCTAGCTCCCACTTCAACAATGCTTGTCTTTCTCACTTTCGCTTTCCTTTTTGAAAAAGTTTTGGGTTACCGTCTTTATTTTTGTTGTTTTTAAACTATATAAAATCACTCAATAGAAATAAATGACTCTCTAAAACTTCCGGGTTGTCTCCCAGGCAGTGCTTTCTTTAAAGCCATTAAGCTAGGCATATAGTGCTCAAGTAATGGGTCCACCCGGATCCCAAGGTATATCAAAGCCAATTTTAATTAACAATGATTTGTAATTTAGTGGTGAGCACAAGGTAACATATATCATGTAATGACGAAGTCTAACTCTCTTCCTATGCATCGGCATGTCATAAAAGAACAATTCATGCACACAAAGTAAAGGCCAATGCATAGTATAAATAGTTTCTTGCAATTTTATCATATTGGAAACATAGAGAGGTGGAGATATAGTTCCTCTCTCATAATAATTGCAAGTAGGAGCAGAAATCACATGCATATTATATTCATCAAAATCATCATGTGCAACGGTAAAAGGCAACCCATTAATATAATCCTTAATAAGTGCAAACTTCTCCGATATAGTGTAGTTTGGAGAATTCAAAAGGATAATAGGACTATCATGTGTGGGTGCAATAGCAACAATTTCATGTTTAACATAAGGAACTATAGCAAGTTCATCTCCATAAGCATAATTCATATTGGCATCTTGGCCACAAGCATAGCAAGCATCATCAAAAAGGGATATTTCAAAAGAATCGATGGGATCATAGCAATTATCATCGCAATCATCCTCCGGTAAGCACGAAGGGAAATTAAACAATGTATGAGTTGAAGAGTTACTCTCATTAGAAGGTGGGCACGGGTAGCTAATCCGCTCTTCCTCCTTTTGTTCTTCGCTCTCCTCCTCATCTTTTTCATCCAATGAGCTCACAGTTTCATCAATTTCTTCTTCCATAGACTCCTGCAAAATATTAGTCTCTTCTTGGACAACGGAGACTTTATCAATAAGCGCATTAATATAGGAATTATATTCATAATTATCATAGCAATATTTTAAGATAGCTAAATTTTCAGGCCTATAAACATCATCATCATAAGCTTCATGCTTTTCAAACAAAGATTCAATTTCATAAGCACCCTTAAAAGCAACAAATTATTCTATTTGTTCCACATCATAGTAATCATATATACCATTAGCATAAGAAGCTAAGGTTTCATTATCATTAAATTCACAAGAAAAGGGAAGGTGTGGAGCCTTCACCTTAGAGCAACAAGTATAATCATATCTCAAGCATAGTTGCCTAGCATACCAATTCAATATATGAATTTGATCCCATAATAGTTTCCCCTTTTGTGTCAAGCGGTAATCCCTAAAGTATTCACGTTGATCCAACGTTACTCCCATTACATAATTGAATGGGGTTTTCTCAGGATTATTAAAGTAGTACATAATATTTTTCGCATAACCAGCATCGAGGGTTTTAGGAGGTTCCCCATTTCCATGAGTATCAAGTACACCTAATATTTTTGGTATTTCGTGTTCCATATCCATAACTAAAGATAGAGAGCAACTAAGAACATCAAATAAAAATTACTTAGTGATAAAGCAAACAAGCACACAGGAGAATATTCACCCCACGCTATTGCTCCCCGGCAACGGCGCCAGAAAAAGTTCTTGATAACCCACAAGTATAGGGGATCAATTGTAGCCTCTTCCGATAAGTAAGAGTGTCGAACCCAATGAGGAGCTAAAGGCAAAACAAATACTCCCTCAAGTTCTATCGACCACCAATACAACTCTACGCATGCTTGACGTTCGCTTTACCTAGAACAAGTATAAAACTAGAAGTACTTTGTAGGTGTTGTTGGATAGGTTTGCAAGATAATAAAGATTGCGGTGATGATGATGGCCCCCGGTGGCACTCCGGTGCCACCGGAAGCGAGGGAAAGAGAGCCCCCCTCCTTCTTCTTCTTCCTTGCCCTCCTCCCTAGATGGGAGAAGTGTTTCCCCTATGGTCCTTTCCCTCCATGGCGTGGGAGGGGCGAGAGCCCCTCCGAGATTGGATCTGTCTCTCTGTCTCTCTCTGTTTCTGCGTTCTGAGATTCTCCCCTTTCACCATTTCTTATATTCCCGGAGATCCGTAACTCCGATTGGGCTGAAATTTTAACACAATCTCTATCCAGATATTAGCTTTCTTGCGGCGAAAGAAGGGCACCAACCGCCATACGGGTGGCCCACGAGGGTCAGGGGCGCGCCCGGGGGGCAGGTGCGCCCCCTGCCTCGTGGCCACCTCGGGCACCATCTCGCGTGGATTTTTCTTCCCAAAAATCATATATATTCCAAAAAAAACTCCGTAAATTTTTATCCCGTTTGGACTCCGTTTGATATGGATATTGTGCGAAACAAAAAATATGCAACAAACAGGAACTAGCACTGGGCACTGGATCAATATGTTAGTCCCAAAAATAGTATAAAAAGTGGCCAAAAGTATATGAAAGTTGTAGAATATTGGCATGGAACAATCAAAAATTATAGATACGACGGAGACGTATCAGTGTGCGATGTGATATACTCTATCTACAGAACAAAAACATATATACTTATAAGAACAGCATTGCATGACCAAATTAAGCATACAATTACATAAGTGACTACACACATAACATTTCCACACACCAAAGTAAGCAATTACATGCATACTAAACTAGGAGAAACGAGCATCTAATCATCTACATCTTGTTGCGACGATGTTTGCCATTGCTCTGCTTCCGGCTGGATCCCTGGTCGTGAATGGTTAATAAAATCTAAGTCTATTGCATATTAAGGTCAAAATAGTACTACCAATCTAGGAGTCTCATATGATGCCATTTCAACGATTGTACCACAAAAACCCGAAATATTACAAGGTTCAAATTCTAGAGTTACAGGCTCAAATTCAAAGATTACAAGGTTCTAACTGATATTAGAAATGAAATTCAGCTCTTTCAGCTGCAAATGCCCGTGCTGATCGGCTGAACATGGATATAAGAGAGGTTCAAACTAAAAACTAAAATAGTAAGTCTGCTTTCCAAACCTCGTCATTTCTGCAAAGGGATCAGCCGCTGATAAATCATGTATGGGTTTCACACAATGACTTCTAATTACTCTATCATATGCTCTTCCAATACAAAGTTTAGCTTTTTTGGAGCCTCTTCCATTCTGCAGTAGTTGCTGGCGCTGATCAACAAACCATTCATCTTTCCTAATTAAATGCATGTTCAACCTCAGTACCTTCAGCACCCTTGCTCTGGCAAGAAAGAACCTGGCGAATGTAATCTCCGGTAAGGTCCCTCGGTAGGAGTTCATAGTAATATTTGAGAGATGCAGATCCAGGCATTCGATGTGATTGTCCTTACAAACAATATCCACTTCCGGGCCTATTATTATGTGCAAAAGAAGAGAATGTGGTAGTGCCTACATGCAGTTTTGAACACTACTACACGCCTATTTGGTTTGCAGGATTTGTAAACTGCACCGACGTGCCATCTTCGATCTGACATGATTAACATGGGCATTTGATTACAATCTAGAAAAATGTAACCTTCTTCACAAGAGGTTGTATTGGATGAAAAATTCCCTAAGAAAACTAGTACAGATGAATCCAAAGGAGAAATGCTTATGGATTGTAACCATATGAATCAAGCAACCAATATGGGGTGGGGGTGTATGTCCTAAAATCCTCCAAAATTCCTTCAGAAATCATAGTACATTGTCATTGTAAACTTGGGAAAAGGGGCAAAAAATTGAACTCCCTTATGGTTAACATTTAACAGGAAAGGAACATCAAATAGATATACAACTTCTTCAGGAACGGAAACCATCTCAGGAAAATGACAACTTGGTCCAGGTTGGGGCCGACAGATTCTAGTGCCAAGACCTTCACTGTGCGCAGAATCTGGGTGAAGCTTTGCTAGATGACACACGAACATACATCTTCAAAACTAGAAATAATGTTGATATCAAGAAGGAGAGGTAGAAGGCAACTGTTGTACCTGAAAATAGTAGTGTTTGATAGATGAGTAGCCCACCACTATCAATTTTGGCACAGAAATGACATTGATTCTTGTTGGACCTTGTTCATCAACTACAAGTAATCTCTCAAGTGAAGGTGTGTCCTCAATGTTGTGTTCCACCTTTTGTGATCTCTTGTTGCAGCACCAGCAACAAATAGTCCGGAGAGTCCGGGAGGTGATGTGGAAGCTACTCGACCAACTCATCACCTGAAGACGAAGGAACTCGAGTGCAGTACAGCCGCGGAGCAAGCGCTCCATGTCATCCTTTGGGATGCAGACGGTGACGAGCTCGAGGTGCTTCAGTCGTGGTAGAAAAAGAGTGGGCACGTCATTAAGGGGGGATGGCAGTTCATGAACTTGGTGAGGCGCGGCGTGGGAGCAAAGCAGAGCGTGAACATTGGCAGTGAGCACATATGCCCATCATTAAAACTGATCTCCTCGAGCTGATCTAGGGCGGGGGATCGGAACCACTCGTCAAGCTTGGCTCGGTCCTTGCCATTGGAACGGAACTTGCCCGTGATAAGGCCTCTGATTGGGCCATGGTGACTGCCGAGGATCTGGGAGAACGCATCCAAACTTTTGTGATAGCCATGGTAGAGCTCGTGGGCATCGAGGGGGTCAAGAGGGGTGGAGAGCCATAGGGGGCACCACTACCGGGAAAGGGCGGTTGTCCTTGCCCCATATTTGATTGGGAGGAGGGCTATGATGACTGTCAACATATCATCGGTGAGGCTGCTGATGATTTCTAGGCCTGCTGGAGTCACTTGTGGTTCTTACTCGACCCGCCTCCGCTTGTTGTCAGCCTCATTATCCACCTCGTCGGCGGTGACGAAAACCTCTGTATCCATATTCACACCATGCTCTGGTGCTTCAGCAGCCCTGACGCCGCCACTCCCTTCGATGGAGCACTTCAGCGGCATCCTCATACACTGACGGCTTTGAGGACTAAGAGCGGCATCGAGGATGCGGGTGGAGAGAGAATATTCTGTGTGTGGAGAGGATGGGGGATGCGGCCGCTCGGGCGTGCCATTAATACGGACAATGGGAGCGAGGCGGGCGGCGGTCAAAGGCTGTCTCGCTTCCAGGTGAACCTGCGCGGCGGACTTTTGGCATTCCTATACCATCATTTCACGGAACGAGGCGGGTGCGCCATTACTATGGAGCAGTGGGAGCGAGGGGGGCGGCGGTCGAAGGGCTGGATTACCTCCCGGTGAGCTTGTGTGGCGGACTGCTGGCACGCCTACAGTCATTTCACACAGCTACTAGCACGCCCCATGGTGAGTGCGTATCAAACACGCGCATGCCTCGGCCTCCCGGTCTACCTGCTAGCATGTGTCTCGTCAACTCACGCATGCTTGTACGGCACACGGGTGCACGCCACGTATTATATTGATTTTTCCATTTTTATGATTAATTCTGCCACTTTATTGCTTAACCTAAGCACGACACTTGGTCTAACGCACATGGTTCGAATAACGAGTTCGTTTGCGATATTGGTTGATAATTAATTATAATTTCTTGTATATAAGAAGATTATATCAAAACTTGTCTCAAATTTGAAAAAAATATCACAGTCTATTGGTGTCCATATGACACCACGATAAGTTTCATGAATTTCAACTTAGTTTTGGATTTATTGGATTTTAAAATTAAGATTCTAGATGTTAGAAATTTCTTGCATGGGGACTAAACATGCACCCAGGAATACATACACATATGATTTTGCAATCCATTTTCGTGCACTATCATGGATCTCATGTAGATCAAATTTGATTTTGCACATTTAAATCCCTGGTAAATCAATCAATGTATAAAAAACGAATAGATGTTATCTATTTTTTTCAATTTTCGCCACTAAACTCCTTTGGTCGCATGTTCACTGCAGAAAAAGTTTGACATGCATCTTTGGGCCACATACACGCAGTGGTCCTAGGACACTCACTTGCGTGGGCCTGCGAGGTCGCCGTCTAGCACTATGACATGCGATGAGAGAGGTTAATTTGACCAACAAGGATATGGTCATTTTTTGGTTTTTGTTATACATACGGTAGGAGTATATATATAGTGCGCGTTGAAGAGGGTGGCAGGGGGCAATACTATGCGTCATATAGGACACTCACTCGTGTGCGATGCTTCCATCCGTGGGCCCGCGAGGTTGTCCTCCATCACTTTGACTCGGCAAGGAGGTTTCTCTTTTGGTTGTGTTGCGGTAGGAGTATATAGTACGCGTTGACGAGGGGAGGAGGGGGTCGGGGCAGCACATATATACTACACACACGTCAGGAATAAATCTCGCTCCGTGTGGGGACTTTTCGGCTTCCGAGGCAGGTGTCGCAAAGAAGTTGTGCATATTGGCTATTAAAAACATCACCAACACATTGGGCCACATGCTAACGATGGTTGTCACTCATTCGACTGCGACTCTTCCCTCCATGGTCCTGCGAGGTCGTCGTCCATCTAATATATGACACAACAAGAAAGGGAATTTGACAAAAAATGATGATTATTTTTGGTTTGTGTTACGGTACGTACGTAGGAGTATATATTACACGTCTAAGAGGGGAGGGGCAACATATATATATATACTACGTGT
>NC_041388.1:121797945-121817166 GCF_002162155.2 Triticum dicoccoides | reverse complement strand
GGGGGGGACTTAAAGGTTTCCAAAGCAGGTGCCACATCATTGTTCTGCATATATATTAGGTATTGAAACATCACAACCACACATCTCCATACATATGTGTTTGGCCCACAAGCAAGCGATGGAGGTTGTCCTCTAGCACTCACTCACGGGGTTATCGGCGAGATGCTTCATCCATCTTTGTGTTCCCACTTGGTCAATCACTTCGATCGACAGTAATAGAGGTTAATTTGACTTATAATTAGGAGGGGATTAAATTTTGGTTCATCTTATACGGTTCGGTACATGCAACTATACTTCGCGCGCATGTGTATGCACGAATCCCTCTCACTGGGTCGAAGTGGTGGGGGGAGCACACGACGCATCATGAACCAGATCTATGTGGGGACTGTGCGTTTTTCGATGCATGCATGCACCACATCAAAATGTTGTGCTTTTGGTATTCAAACATATATGCATGCATCGCGCATTTCCATACATATGTTTGGGGCACATACATGTAGTGGTTGTCTTTGGACACTCTCCCTCGCATGGTTATCATTGATGGCCTATATATTTGTGGGCCCGCGTGGACGTCTCCATCACTTCGACCAACAACGCGAGAGAGGTTACCAGGGTGGATTCTTCTTCTCTTGGTTCACGTTACCGTATAGTCATAAGTCGATCATGGTGAGATTCGAGACCTAAGTTTGAGGACTAGCATACACATGAATCAAAGTTCTGCATTGGGTATATTCAAACACCACATGACACTTCATACATATGTTTGGGCCGCATGCACGTAGTGGTTGTCTTAAGGCACTCCCTCGCGTGGTTATCAGTGACAAGCTAACCTATTTTGTGGGGCCGCGTGTGGAACGTCAATGCATGACTTTGACCCAACAAACAAGGGAGGCTATACGATCAAGGTGGTGATTCTTCTTGGTCAGTCTTACAATATGCCTTGGTGAGATGCCCCCTCACACCGACTCGAAGTGTGGGGGGGCACAGTACTACTTCGTACTAGATGAACCTCCGTGGGGTTGGGGATGCCTGGTTAATTTGCGATGCACATGTGCCACGTCAAATTTGTGATTTGGTTATTTAAATATCATCGCACATCATTTTCACACACACACATCGGGCCACCCACAGGCGTGGTTGGTAAGTGGTGTCACCCATCTAATGCCAGAAGAACACATCTGTGGACTCGCACACGGTCCACATTTGATCGGAAGCAAGGGGTGATTTACTCCTTTCGGTTTTGTGTTGTGGTACGGTGAGATGTCCGACCTAGCTATTTGGGGGCATGTATTCATAGCTAGGATTCCCCTCCCGGCAACACGAAGTGTGTGTGTGTGTGTGTGTGTGTGTGTGTGTGTGTGTGTTTGCGGGGCGGGGGGAGCTATCAATAATTATGTGCGCTTTGTGCAACAGGTGCCACATCAAAGTTGTGCATTGGGTATTTGAACATAAAGCCACCCTTTACATACATATATTTGGTCCACATGCAAGTATGTTCATGTTCTGACCCTTTCCCATGTTTTTTGGCCAAATTTATAAACAACAGACGAGTTGGACGCAGCAACCGTCTGCGATCGGGTACGAAACAGACACGGTTCCCTAGGACTACCCGTGTGTCGCACCCCTGCCCCTCACGTGTCACCCACATGATCACAGTAGATTGGGATCCACGAGGCTTCCCTCCCCCTCTCGAAAATATCTACTCCCTCGCAATCTCACAAATATCTACCAGCGTAGATGGTTTTCCGGTTTGATAGCACACGGTTAGTATGTCGGGACCGTGTGCGATGTTTGTTACTCCCGCTCAGCTTCAATAAGTAGATCGAAATTTTCAGTAGCCCCCGCATTTTACTCCCGCCCTGCTCTGCTTCAATCCCTTGATCCAAATTTTCGGTAGCCCCGCCATTTTACTACCGCCTAGTAAAATTTTCAGTACCCGTGGCATTTCCTCAAACACCACCTTGGACCCCCTCCACACAGACACACCCCAAATCCTTCGCTCACCACAAATCCCCCGCTCACGCATATACACACCACCCCTCCCTCGCTCCAAACCTAGCTAGTTCGCCGCTGCCGCCACCGCCGCCGCGTCGCCTCCATCGCTAACCTCTGTCAGTCTGCCCGTGCAGTTTACCCACCGATATACATACCCTTGCCCGCCCTGAGTTTCTTAGATGATGCCTGCGACACGCCCCCTTTCCCAGAGATCCCCATCCCCACCCCCTCCCCCACTCCAGAGCGTCGCAGCCTAAGCCCGGCTATGCTTCCCAGGGAGCTCGAGGAGCGAATGACCCAAAAGATCTTTACCGCGGCCTCTTCGCCCGACGTCAGCGAGGTGGCCGCCGAGGAAGCTGGTGACAATGACTGGACCTTGATTGAGCCTTTCAATCAGCGGGCTAGAGTATTCTGGCATGTCGCAGACGCTGGCTATGACATCGAGGTCGTCGACACCGACGACTTGACGCGGGTTATGTCACAGGTTAAGTTGCCCACCCCCAACCGTTGGGGTTCGACAGCCGCTGATCTCATCGATGGCCCTGCCGTTGATCTCCTGTGACTCATTATGAACAATTTGCCATCCTTCATCGCCATGGAGCCCCTTTTGTCATTTCTAAGGACATGTTCTGCAACACTGGCCTGGGATCCTCAGCTCGCAAGTCAGACCTCATCGATGGCGACCAGGAGCAGGAGCCAATCTGTGACAAGTGAGGAAACCCATGATTTGTTTTCTCGAACCCCTTTTGTAGTGAGAACCTGTCCAGTATGTATTGCTATATTAGGTTGTTTGCATTACGCCTTGTTTATTTCTACGGTTATGGTTGTTCGGTTGTTTGTAGTTAGCATATGTTCAGTTTCAATTTCCATCTTTGGTTGTTCGTATTATGCCTTGTTTATTTCAGCTATTAATAGTGCAATGTTCTATATGTTCTAGTATCAACTGTGCAGTTCAATTTCATCAATACCAAATTTAACAATAGTTCTCTGAATGACTATATTTGGTTGCTATTAAGCTGTTATACTCCCTCCGAATCTTTTTAGTTTGCATATAAGATTTGTATAAAGTCAGGCCTCTTAAAGTTTGACCAACTTTATAAAACAAAATACCAACATTCACGATATGAAATAAATATCAGTATATGTGTCATGACTTAAATTTTCATATTGTATAACTTTAGCATGCTAGATGTTGATATTTTTCATATAAATAAGATCAAACTTTATGACGTTTGACTTCAGACAATTCTTATATGTAGAGTAAAAAGGACCGGAGGGAGTATTGAACACGCATTTCCATTTGATTTAACAATGGCACTGTTTGGATACTCTAACTTAGCTCGAGGTTAGAGTTAGTTTCTAGTTCATGACAGTTAAAAGGGAGAGAGAGAGAGAGAGAGAGAGAGAGAGAGAGAGAGATTGGTGGAATACTTGATTGTATTGCTTGAGCCTCATGGGAATATTTATGGGAGTACATGGTCATCTTGGAGTACAAGTCAAGGTAGAATAAATCCTACGCTATCCTACATTTCCTAAATAACAATGATACTCAGCAATGACTAACCCTGAACTAACTCTAGGCAAAGAGGTTTTTGGATGACAGTGTTAGATTGACAATAAATGCACTAGGAGAACTAGCCCAAATCAGCACCTCTTGGGTGGGATAGTTGTTTTGGGTGGGTTTGACGCAACTAGCTCAAACTAGCCCTCATATTTGGATTTAGGGCTGTTTGATCCCAAACTAGCTCAAACTAACTCTAACCCATGGATCCAAATAGGGCCAATAACAAGTGTACTTAGACCTGCACAATACAAGTTTGAATGACTATGTTTGCTTGTTTTTAAATATTAGGCATGTTGCAGTTAATAACACACCTTTCCACTTCGTGTTTTTAAATATTAGGTTTTTAACAATTTGGTCTTGCACATGTAGGTCCTGCTGTCAGAGGTTTTGACCCACTGTTAGGCCCTTTTTGCATATGTGGAAATGAGTTGTCCATTAATATCAGTCAAGTCAAGACACTCATAAAGATTGTTATGATAAAGAAATTAGCGACAAAAAACAGCAAGATCTTTGTCTGCACAATGAAGAAGCCATCAGTTCACTATGGGATGGTACTAACTGTTATACCTTGTCATCTTAATTCCTTTGCGCCATTTCAAATCCGGAGAAGATATTTATGCATATCCTTGTTTTCAGGCCTTTCCAAAGCAGTTAACTGATGATTACCTCTCAAACCACCTGTGTCGTCAGGAGGCGAGGAAGGTTTTCATGCAACACCCACGGTTCAATATTGAAGTGTTCCTGAAGAGGACGAAGGATGGATGGTCAATCATCCACAGGCGCTGGCCTAAAGTTGCAAAGACCTTCAACATCAATGAAGGCTCAATATTTTCCTTCCACTTCAGCAGTTTTCCAGATGAGATTCATCTGTCTATGTTCCGTCTATGATGCTAATTTTGAAAGGTTGTAGATGTTGCATGTGAAACTTGGTGCTGGTGTAGTTGTGTAATGGGGTAGCTGAGTGCTGAAGCTATATGATGTTGTACTCTGATGTATTTCAATTCTGAAATCCTCCTTCCTTAATACGGAAATGAAATATATTGTCTGCTTAATATGAAATGTCAATTAGATTAATAATTGGATTATTAATAATAGGGTAATTAGCCTGCTAATTGAATTTTTCTATTGCAAACGGTTATTGGGAAAACACCATGGGCGATGACCTCAGGCAACACAAGCGGTTTCTAGGAATAAAACATGTTGGATCAATGAAC
The DNA here is from genome assembly GCF_002162155.2 of Triticum dicoccoides. NCBI lineage: Eukaryota > Viridiplantae > Streptophyta > Magnoliopsida > Poales > Poaceae > Triticum > Triticum dicoccoides. The sequence goes on along the minus strand of NC_041388.1, from coordinate 121,812,393 downwards.
AATAACACACAACATCCTCCTGAAAACTGTTTGCGTTAGGCCACCTTGTGCAAATGTTTACCACATAAAAAGTGTGTGTGATGGACAACCTTTGCCACACAGTTTCTTCTACGCACTGTGTGTCATGCATTCAATAATGCAAACTATAAAATTGTTAATATCATGTGCAATGGCAACACTATCACAAACGATTTAATGGGGAAAATTGTGTGTGATGTACCTGCGAACGGAAATGTTTTCTTTGGAGTGACTGTGTGGGATGTATATACAAACGGAAACGTACTTCTTGGATTAACTGTGCGGGATGTACATACTAACGGAAACGTATTCCTTGGATTGACTGTGTGGAATGTACATACGAACAGAAACGTTTAGCTGGGACTGTGTGGGATGTACTTACGACCGGAAACGATTTCGCCTATATAATTGTATTTTTTAGCACTACTATACATATAATCGTATTTGATCGCTCGCCGGTCGCACACGACCTCATTTTGCTGAGTGTGTGTGCTAGGAGGGCATATCCCCGACGGTTTCTGGATCGTGTGGGAAGGACCCCCCCTATCGCAGTCACTCACTAGGCGACGATTTAGAACACTGTCACGAAAAGGGGTTAAAAACCGTTTGTATAGAGAAAGCACAAGTGCTCCCTGGGTTATTTTGTTAATTAATGTCAACATATCTCTTGTTGGACAAATACTTCTATCTAGTATATTTCAGATAAGTTCAACAGTGGAGTGGCTTGGACAAGAGGATGTGGAACCCCTTCAAAATGCTAAGGGCAGAAGATTGGCAAAAGCTCAAAAGCTCAAGACTCTACATTTTCATTTCAGTGATCCAAGATCACATTGAGTCCATAGGAAAAGACAATACTATTCAAAGGGGATGAGGTGATGCTTAATGGCTTGCTTGCTCAAAGTGCTTAGTGATATGCTCCAAAGCCCTCAACCACTTTCTCAGTTCCACATATGTCCCAAACCAAAAGTCAAAAACTTGGCCCCATCAATTTGATCTATCCGGCGCCACCAAGTTCATTTGACATAGCCACTGCCAGAAACCCTAATCAATTCGGTCTCACTGATGGGATTGCGGTCTCACCGAGATGGGCTTGCAAACTCTCTGTTACCTGTTGCAATAATTTCAGTCTCACCGAGATATGCAATCGGTCCCACCGAGTTTGCTTGACTAACTCTCAGGTTTTCTTATTACCAAAATCGGTCCCACCGAGTTTGTGTAATCGGTCAAACAGAGTTGAGGTTTTACCCTAACCCTAGCACATCGGTCCCACCGAGTTGATCATATCGGTCCCACCGAAAATCCTAAGGTTCACATTTTGAACTAAATCGGTCTGACCGAGTTTCATGATTTGGTCCCACCGAGTTTGGTAAATTGTGTGTAACGGCTAGATTTTGTGTGGAGGCTATATATACCCCTCCACCCATCCTTCATTCATGGAGAGAGCCATCAGAATGTGCCTACACCTCCAGCATTCATTTTCCGAGAGAGAACCACCTACTCATGTGTTCAGACCAAGATATTCCAATCCAACCATGAGAATCTTGATCTCTAGCCTTCCCCAAGTTGCTTTCCACTCAAATCATCTTTCCACCAAATCCAAATCTGTGAGAGAGAGTTGAGTGTTGGGGAGACTATCATTTGAAGCACAAGAGCAAGGAGTTCATCATCAAAACACCATCTATTACCTTTGGAGAGTGGTGTCTCCTAGATTGGTTAGGTGTCACTTGGGAGCCTCCGACAAGATTCTATAGTTGAACCAAGGAGTTTGTAAGGGCAAGGAGATCACCTACTTCGTGAAGATCTACCCAAGTGAGGCAAGTCCTTCGTGGGCGATGGCCATAGTGGGATAGACAAGGTTGCTTCTTCGTGGACCCTTCGTGGGTGGAGCCCTCCGTGGACTCGCGCAACCATTACCCTTCATGGGTTGAAGTCTCCATCAACGTGGATGTACGATAGCACCACCTATCAGAACCACGCGAAAAATCTCCGTGTCTCCAATTGCGTTTGCACACTCCAATCCCATCCCTTTACTTTCTTGCAAGTTGCATGCTTTACTTTCCGCTGCTCATATACTCTTGCCATGCTTGCTTGAAATGTATTGTGAATGTTTAAACTTGTGCTAAAACTCCACCTTAACTTAAATAAATTAAAAACTGCTACTTTTCTTTGTTGAGGGTCTAATCACCCCCCTCTAGACACCTCTTCTCGATCCCTACATATAGCACCTCGATGTACCAGTGCAAGGCCGCAGTGACAGGGTGAAACCTGCCGCCGCCGCCACCAACAAGTCGCCCTGCCGGACCATCCTGTCGCGGGTGCTCTGCTACCTGTACATCACAAGGAAATCCTCCGGGTAAAATGCTCGAATTGACATGTCCATAGGCCCAATGCGAAACTCCTCATGCAGCGCCGCCACCGCCGCCAGGTGTACCGATGCCCTGGTACCTGTTATAGTCACAACGACCGCCTTGGACAGCTCTGCTTCCATCTGCCAGAGATTCTCTGCCTCCTCCATGTAGCAGCAATCCACATCATCCACGGTCAGGTGGCGTTTCGGCAGCGTCGGCAGGACCTCATTCGCCGGCACGAAAGGCACCGAGAAGCTCGGCCCAGCAATGCTCCCCACCGCGCCCTCCCGACCTACCTGACTCCACGGCATCTGCGCACGCTGGGGGCGGCGGGAGCACCGCCGGCTCCGGAGCAGGCATGTGATCCACCTGTGGGGGGAACAGAGCGATCATTGGATTCCGGGGGCGAGCGCCCCTACGGCACCACCGGCGAGGAGCTCCTCCACATCTCACACTCCCGGGTGATGTGCCCGGTACCACCGCAACGCACACAAAGAGTCTCATTGGTGCAGAACCGAGATATGTGACGATCATCGCTGCAGTTATAGCAGCAGTCGTGCAAGGAAGCCGGTATGCGGGTCTGCAGCGACCGCGAGGTAGGCAGCGGTGGTGAGATCCGCTGCCGGGTAGCAGGCCGATGCAGGGGCGAGCCTAGGCTACGGGGGCGGCGTCTAGTCTTGGTCTGCCAAGCCCGCTCCGTCGGTTACGAAGGACCACCTCTGGCGCCACCTTGGATGATGGGCCCAAACACCATGTCCAACATCTCGGGGACAGCGATGGTGGAGCAGAGGGGTGGCCTTGGCGGGGAGGGCAATGCCTCGGCCGAGGAGGAAGACTCTGTCGAGAGGGACACCCGTGAGGCCATATGGGGTGTGATAACCCACAAGTATAGGGGATCGCAACAGTTTTCGATAAGTAAGAGTGTCGAACCCAACTAGGAGCTAAAGGCAGAACAAATATTCCCTCAAGTTCTAGCGACCACCGATACAACTCTACGCACGCTTGACGTTCGCTTTACCTAGAACAAGTATGAAACTAGAAGTACTTTGTAGGTGTTGTTGGATAGGTTTGCAAGATAATAAAGATTACGTAAAGAAAAAGTAGGGGTTTTTTAGATGAAGACACAACTAACTTAGTTTTAGTAGAGAGCTTGTTGTTACGAGAAAGTTATTTGTCCCTAGGCAATCGATAACTGGACTGGTAATCATTATTGCAATTTTATATGAGGGAGAGGCATAAGCTAACATACTTTCTCTACTTGGATCATATGCACTTATGATTGGAACTCTAGCAAGCATCTGCAACTAAGAAATATCATTAAGGTAAAACCCAACAATAGCATTAAAGTATCAAGTCCTCTTTATCCCATACGCAAACAACCTACTTACTCGGGTATGTGCTTCTGTCACTCACACCACCCACCATAAGCAAATCATGAACATATTGCAAACTCTACAGCGGGAATCCCTCACTGTAACACCCTCGATGCAGCTATATCTCCCACGTGTCGAAGCACGACTTAGAGGCATAACCGCATTGAAAGCAATGTCGCAAGTGAGGTAATCTTCACACAACCCATGTAATACATAAGGGAAAGGGATACATAGTTGGCTTACAATCGCCACTTCACACAATACATGAATAAAGAATTACAACATACAAATACAATCAAGGTCCGACTATGGAAGCAAAATAAAGAACAACCTCAGATGCGACACAGATCCCCGATCGACCCCAACTAGGCTCCACTACTGATCAACTAGAAACGAAACAAGACTACGAACACGATCTTCATCGAGCTCCTCCTTGAGCTCGATTGCGTCTCCTGCACGGTAATCGTCGGCACCTGAAACTGGTTTTGGAAGTATCTATGAGACACGGGGACTCAGCAATCTCACACCCTCGCGGTCAAGACTATTTAAGCTTATAGGTAGGGAAAAGGTATGAGGTGGAGCTGCAACAAGCGACTAGCATAAATGGTGGCTAACATACGCAAATGAGAGCGAGAAGAGAAGGCAAAGCACGTTCGAGAACTAATAATGATCAAGAAGTGATCCTGAAACTACTTATGTCAAGCATAACTCCAACACCGTGTTCACTTCCCGGACACCGCCGAAAAGAGACCATCACGGCTACACACGCAGTTGATGCATTTTAATTATGGTAAGTTTCAGGTTTTCTACAACCGGACATTAACAAATTCCCATCTGCCCATAACCGCGGGCACAGCTTTCGAAAGTTCAAATCCCTGCAGGGGTGTCCCAACTTAGCCCATCACAAGCTCTCACGGTCAACGAAGGATATTCCTTCTAGTGGGAAGACCCGATCAGACTCGGAATCCCGGTTACAAGACATTTCAACAGGGTAAAACAAGACCAGCAAAGCCACCCAGATGTGCCGACAAATCCCGATAGGAGCTGCACATATCTGGTTCTCAGGGCACACCGGATGAGCAAGACGTCGGGTAGGCCAGCCCAAAGTTGCCCCTGGTAGCCCCGGACATCGCTCAGTTTGGACCAACACTTAGAGAAGCACTGGCCGGGGGTTTAAAATAAAGATGACCCTTGAGCCGGCCGACTCAAGGGAAAGAAAAGGCTAGGTGGCGAATGGTAAAACCAATGTTGGGCCATGCTGGAGGAGTTTTATTCAAGGCGAACTGTCAAGGGGTTCCCATCATAACCCAACCGCATAAGTAACGCAAAACCCGGGAACATAACACCGATATGATGGAAACTAGGGCGGCAAGAGTGGAACAAAACACCAGGCATAAGGCCGAGCCTTCCACCCTTTACCAAGTATATAGGTGCATTAATATAAATAAGAGATATTGTGATATCCCAACATATACTCATGTTCCAACAAGGAACAACATCTCCATGTTCCAACAAGGAACAAACTTCATCTTCACCTGCAACTAACAACGCTATAAGAGGGGCTGAGCAAAGCGGTAACATAGCCAAACAACGGTTTGGTACGACAAGGTGGGTTAGAGGCTTGGATTAACAATATGGGAGGCATGATAAGCAAGTGGTAGGTATCATAGCATAGGCATAGCAAAAGAGCGAGCATCCAGCAAGCAAAGATAGAAGTGATTTCGAGGGTATGGTCATCTTGCCTGAAATCCCGCAAGGAAGAAGAACGAATCCATGAATAAGTCAAACGGACGTAGTCGAACGGTTCCTCACAAGCGCGACGTTATCGTAACCAACCCGAAGAGCAACACTGGAAAAGAAGCACACAACATAGTAAACAACCAACACATGAACATGGCATGATATGCGGGATGCGGTATGTGATGCATATGCATGATTTGGAAAGGAATGATTGAACCTGGCCTCAACTTGGAAATCCAAGAGTGCCACTAGAAAGAGGAGTTGATTTCGGTTGAAATCAATATAAATATCACCGGAATCGGATGCACGGTTTGGAAATGGCAAGCAAAACAAATATGGCACCGGTCTCCGATAATCAGCAAGAGACCACCTAAATGCATCAAGAACATCATGCTACAGCACTCAAACATGGCAACAAAATACATGGCAGGGATCCACTCATTATGCTTGACAAAAGATGAACACTGAGCTATGGCTAATTCACTCATTAACAGGTTCAACCAAGCATGGCAAAAAAGCAAACGATAACAGGTTACAGACTTAGTGAAATTAACAGCATGTCAGGAATTTATCATCAGGTAGCAATGTTCAGAGCAATAAAACAACATGCTACAGGAACATATCATGGCAAAGAAAGGCATGGCTTGAAGCTACTCAAAGCATATAACAAAATTCCCTTAGTGACCATGAGTCAAAAGGGACCAGAGAATACAATTGCAAGCATGTGAACATAGCAAAAACATAAACAGATTCAGACTTAGTGAAAAATTGGAGCATGCAAAACAGATTAACAAGTAGGCATGTTTACGAGCTCGATGCACTCACTACAAAGCATTGCATGATAATATAAGCATACACCCAGCAAATAGACATGGCATAGAAGCTAGATATGGCAAGAACAACAACATAACATGCACGGATCAACTACAATAAGCTCGGCAAAATTGCTAAACAAGTTAACAATCTGCCAGTAACATTTTATAGAAAAAGTAGAGCTTGATTGACTCAAGCTAGGGTGCTCCATAATTGCCAACAAAGACATGGATGGATAGAGCACAACATTATCTACAAAAAATCCTTACTGATCATCCTCAAAAGAGGCACGGATCACTAGGAAACAACATGAATATATGGCATAAAAACAATAACAGGACAAGGACTTAGTGAAATTCTAAGTCCCTGAAATCAGCATCATCGAGTAAGCTACTTTGCATGCTTGTGCTAGTCACCACAAAGATCACACAAGTACATGGCAAGCACCTCTGTAAAGATGGCATGGCATACATCAAAACACATGTAGAGCTCAGGATCATAGCATGCACACATTAATCATGGCAAAAATGACAAAAGGCTATTTGCTGAAACAGATCTGAAATAATCATCACATAGACTTCTTCCAACAGCATTTCGGGCATCAAGATGAGCTCCAATTAAAATGATACAATGAGATGAAATGTTGTACTCGTTGATACGAACATTTTGATATGCTACACGCACGAATCAGAGCTACGGATGAAGAGTTATGGCATGATGAATATGCCTAAAAATACTGGGGACTTAGCAGATTTTCGAGGGGGTGGAAAGTCAACCTTCTTCCAGATCCAGGTCCGGGTGGTGCTGTTAACGAGGTTCGCCGGAGAAGTCGCCGTGGTGGAGATGGAGGTCGCCGGAGGGTGTAGCTCGCCGGATCCGGCCCTCCCGCTGCCGGATCTGGCCGGAGAAGGAGCAGGGAGGTGCGGGGCTCACGGCGGCGAGGAGGAAGCCGGGCGGCGGCGGGCGAGCTTCAGTCGGCGAGGCGAGGCGCGGGGCGGCGGTGAAGACGAGTCCGGCGAGGTGCTCCGACGGGCAGCGCGCGGGGGCAGCGGAGCGCACCTCAGCGGGCGGCGGCACACGCGGCAGGAGGAGGCGGCGCGGGAGTGGCTGAGGCGGCAGGGCTGGCGACATGGCGGGCGCTGATTGGTCGGAGTGAGGTGGCCGGTGGACGCGTCCGGCCGAAGCGAACATGTCCGGCGGCGCGGAGGAGCGGGCCTAGGGTTTGGACCCAGGATTTGGACGGGGTGGACATATTTATAGCTAGGAGGAGGTAGGAGTGTCCAAATGAGGTGCGGTTTTCGGCCACGCGATCGTGATCGAACGACCGAGATGATGGAGGAGGTTTAGGTGGGTTTTTGGGCCACTTTGAAGAGGTGTTGGGCTGCAACACACACGAGGCCTTTTCGGTCCCTCGGTTAACCGTTGGAGTATCAAACGAAGTCCAAATGATACGAAACTTGACAGGCTGTCTACCGGTAGTAAACCAAGGCCGCATGACAAGTCTCGGTCCAAACCGAAAATGTTTAACACCCGCACACGAAAAGAGGTAGAAAGGGACACTGGAGGACATAGGAGCGCCGGAATGAAAAACGGACAACGGGGAAAATGCTTGGATGCATGAAACGAACACATATGCAAATGCAATGCACATGATGGCATGATATGGAATGCATGACATGCAAGCAATGACAAGGCAACAACAATGAATAACTGGAAGACACGTGGCACAACGGTCTCGGGGCGTTACACTCACGCTTGTGCGACACGGAAAGCACCATAGGACAGCACCAATAATAAAACATGCCACTCAAACCAATCACGATCATCAAATAACCCATAGGACAAAACGGATCTACTCAAACATCATAGGATAGCCACACATCATTGGGAAATAATATATAGCGTTGAGCACCATGTTTAAGTAGAGATTACAGCAGGTAAACGAGAGGTTACACCGCTGCATAGAGGGGGGAAGAGTTGGTGATGATGGCGGTGAAGTTGTTGGTGAAGATTGTGGTGATGATGATGGCCCCCAGTGGCACTCCGGTGCCACCGGAAGCGAATGGGAGAGAGCCCCCCTCCTTCTTATTCTTCCTTGACCTCCTCCCTATATGGGAGAAGGGTTTCCCCTCTGGTCCTTGGTCTCCATGGCATGGGAGGGGCGAGAGCCCCTCTGAGATTGGATCTGTCTCTCTCTGTTTCTGCGTTCCCAGATTCTGCCCTTTCACCGTTTCTTATATTCCCGGAGATCCGTAACTCCGATTGGGCTGAAATTTTAACACGATCTATATGAGGATATTAGCTTTCTTTCGGAGAAAGAAGGCCATCAACAGCCTTACGGGGTGGCCATGAGGGTCAGGGGCGCGCCCAGGGGGGTGGGGCGCGCCCCCCTGCCTCGTGCCTCCCTCGGGCACCTTCTTGCGTGGATTTTTCTTCCCAAAAATCATATATATTCCAAAAGAATCTCCGTCAGTTTTTATCCCGTTTGGACTCCGTTTGATATGGATATTCTGCGAAACAAAAAACATGCAACAAACAGGAAGTGGCACTGGGCACTGGATCAATATGTTAGTCCCAAAAAATAGTATAAAAAGTTGCCAAAAGTATATGAAAGTTGTAGAATATTGGCATGGAACAATCAAAAATTATAGATACGACAGAGACGTATCAGCATCCCCAAGCTTAATTCCTGCTCTTCCTCGAGTAGGTAAATGATAAAAAAGATAATTTTTGATGTGGAATGCTACCTAGCATAATCTTGATCACATATCTAATCATGGCATGAATATTAAGATACGAGTGATCTACAAGTTTTATGTAGGATTTTATGACTAACCATGCGAATGACCAGTTCCTGTCATCTCTCTAAATAGATATAAGTGAAGCAAGAGAGTTTAATTCTTTCTACAAAATATATGCCCACACTCTAACAAATATAAGTGAAGCAAAAGAGCATTCTACAAATGGCGGTTTTCTATGTAAAGAGGAACAGGCAATCCAAACTTCAAATGATATAAGCGAAGCACATGAAGCATTCTATAAAGCCATACTCAAAAGATATAAGTGAAGTGCATAGAGCATTCTATAAATCAACCAAGGACTATCTCATACCAGCATGGTGAATAAAAGAAAAGTGAAAACTAAATGCAAAAGACGCTCCAAGATTGCACATATCACATGAATGAAACGAATCTGAAAACATACCGATATTTGTTGAAGAAAGAGGGGATGCCTTCCGGGGCATACCCAAGCTTAGACGCTTGAGTATCCTTGAATATTTACTTGGGGTGCCTCAGGCATCCCCAATCTTGAGCGCTTTCCTCTCTTCTTTCTTCTCACATCGAGACCTTCTCGATCATCGAACACTTCATCCACACAAAACTTCAACGGAAAACTCGGTAAGATCCGTTAGTATAAGAAAGAAAATCACTACTCTAAGTACTGTTACAAACCAATTCATATTTTTTTGCACTGTAGCTACTGTAATACAACTTTTTCATGGCTTAATCCACTGATTTAAATCGATAGTTTCATCAAAACAAGCAAACTATGCATCAAAAACAGAATCTGTTTAAAACAGAACAGTCTGTAATAATATGAACATTCACCATACCTCTGGTACTCCAACAATTCTACCAAAATTAGGCAAAATAAACAATTTGTATAGAGAGATAGTGCAAAAAGAATCAGAACCATTTGACGTTCCGGTAAAAAAATGTAAAATCGCGCACTACAGCCAAAGTTTCTGTCCTGCACCGTACAAACCAACAAGCAAAGTAAAAATCCTAAAGGCAAACCTTGGCACATTATTTTTATTCTAAACTTTATAAAAGCACATAACAGGAATCAATGACTCTCTAAAACTTCCGAGTTGTCTCCCTTGCAACACTTTCTTTAAAGCCATTAAGCTAGGCATATAGTGCTCAAGTAATGAATCCACCCGGATCCCAAGGTATATCAAAGCCAATTTTAGTTAGCAATGATTTGGCATTTAGTAGTGAGCACAAGGCGACATATATAATGCAACAACGAAGTCTAACTCTCTTCCTATGCATCGGCATGTCATAAAAGAACAATTCATGCACACATAGTAAAGGCCAATGCATAGTATAAACAGTTTCTTGCAATTTTATCGTATTGGAAACATAGAGAGGTGGAGGTACAGTTCCTCTCTCATAATAATTGCAAGTAGGAGCAGCAAACACATGCATATTATATTCATCAAAATCATCATGTGTAGTAGTAAAACGCAACCCATCAATATAATCCTTAATAAGGGCAAACTTCTCCGATATAGTGTAGTCGAGAGAATTCAAAAAGATAATAGGACTATCATGCTTGGGTGCAATAGCAACAATTTCATGTTTAATATAAGGAACTATAGAAAGTTCATCTCCATAAGCATAATTCATATTCGCATCTTGGCCACAAGCATAGCAAGCATCATCAAAAAGGGATATTTCAAAAGAATCAACGGTATCATAACAATCATCATAGCATTCATCCTTCGGTAAGCACGAAGGGAAATTAAACAATGTATGAGTTGAAGAGTTACTCTCATTAGAAGGTGGGCATGGGTAGCTAATCCGCTCTTCCTCCTTTTGTTCTTCGCTCTCCTCATCATCTTTTTCATCCAATGAGCTCATAGTTTCATCAATTTCTTCTTCCATAGACTCCTGCAAAATATTAGTCTCTTCTTGGACAGCGGAGTAATCCTCAATATATGGTTCAACATAGGCATTAGAAGCATAATTATCATAGCAATATTTAAGTATGGAAAAAATTTCAGATTTGTAAAGAGTAGCATCATACTTTTCAATCAAAGAAGCAATTTCATAAGCACCCTTAAAAGCAAAAAATTCTTCAATTTGTTGAACATTATAGTAACTATAAACACCTTTAGCATACGAAGATACGATTCCATTATCACTAAACTCACATTGATAAGGAAGGTGTTCCTTAGGGTTTTTAGAACAACAAGTAAAATCATATATTTCACATAAATTCCAAGCATAGCATTGCAAACAATGAATTTGATCGAGTAAATGTTTCCCTTTTTCAGATATACGGTGTCGCACATAACAAGCATGCTCATCTAAAGATTTTCCCTCAACTAAGCTAGTTGGGGTAGCACGAGCACAAAGGGATCGAAGATGATCCAAGTAATAAGCTTCAGGAGTGTGATAGATTTTGACTGGTTCTTCAACCATTGGTTCAGTAGGTACAACTATTTTTTTGGTATTTTGTGTTTCCTACCCACAACTGAAGATAGAAAACAACTAAGAACAGCAAATAGAAATTACTTAGTGATAAAGCAAACAAGCACACACGAGAATATTCACCCCACGCTATGACTCCCCGGCAACGGCGCCAGAAAAAGGTCTTGATAACCCACAAGTATAGGGGATCGCAACAGTTTTCGATAAGTAAGAGTGTCGAACCCAACGAGGAGCTAAAGGCAGAACAAATATTCCCTCAAGTTCTATCGACCACCGATACAACTCTACGCACGCTTGACGTTCGCTTTACCTAGAACAAGTATGAAACTAGAAGTACTTTGTAGGTGTTGTTGGATAGGTTTGCAAGATAATAAAGATTACATAAATAAAAAGTAGGGGCTGTTTAGATGAAGACACAACTAAGTTAGTTTTAGTAGAGAGCTTGTTGTTACGAGAAAGTTATTTGTCCCTAGGCAATCGATAACTGGACTGGTAATCATTATTGCAATTTTATATGAGGGAGAGGCATAAGCTAACATACTTTATCTACTTGGATCATATGCACTTATGATTGGAACTCTAGCAAGCATCCGCAACTACTAAAGATCATTAAGGTAAAACCCAACCATAGCATTAAAGTATCAAGTCCTCTTTATCACATACGCAAACAACCTACTTACTCGGGTCTGTGCTTCTGTCACTCACGCCACCCACCATAAGAAAATCATGAACATATTGCAAACCCTACAGCGGGAATCCCTCATGCTTGAGTGACATGGAGAGCACCATAGGAGAGAACCAACAATAAAACATGCAACTCAAACCAATCATGATCATCAAATAACCCATAGGACAAAACGGATCTACTCAAACATCATAGGATAGCCATACATCATTGGGAAATAATATATAGCGTTGAGCACCATGTTTAAGTAGAGATTACAGCGGATAAAAGAGAGGTTACACGGCTACATAGAGGTGGGAAGAGTTGGTGATGATGGCGGTGAAGTTGTTGGTGAAGATTGCGGTGATGATGATGGCCCCGGTGGCACTCCGGTGCCACTGGAAGCGAAGGGGAGAGAGAGCCCCTCCTTCTTCTTCTTCCTTGACCTCCTCCCTAGATGGGAGAAGGGTTTCCCCTCTGGTCCTTGGTCTCCATGGCATGGGAGGGATGAGAGCCCCTCCGAGATTGGATCTGTCTCTCTGTCTCTCTCTGTTTCTGCGTTCCTAGATTCTGCCCTTTCACCGTTTCTTATATTCCCGGAGATCCGTAACTCCGATTGGGCTGAAATTTTAACACGATCTCTATCCGGATATTAGCTTTCTTGCGGCAACAAAAGGGCATCAACCGCCTTACGGGGTGACCACAAGGGTCAGGGGCGCGCCCCCCTGCCTCGTGCCTCCCTCGGGCACCGTCTCGCGTGGATTTTTCTTCCCAAAAATCATATATATTCCAAAAAAAATCTCCGTCAGTTTTATCCCGTTTGGACTCCGTTTGATATGGATATTCTGCGAAACAAAAAACATGCAACAAACAAGAACTGGCACTGGGCACTGGATTAATATGTTAGTCCCAAAAATAGTATAAAAAGTTGCCAAAAGTATATGAAAGTTGTAGAATATTGGCATGGAACAATCAAAAATTATAGATACGACGGAGACGTATCAGGGTGGTCGACGGCACCGAAGTAGTGGCCGGCAATGGGGTGGCCACCGCGCCAGGGTGGCAGCCGTCGCTGGCAGAGAGGGGAGGCGCTCAGAGACCCCGATCGTCTATCGTCTTGCCCCCTTCTCGCATTTTGAATCTTGAACTCTTTGGATGCTGAATTTGCCCAGCGTTCTGGTGGATCCCAATTCTAGCACTCTATCATCCAATTGCTTCCGGTCCTACGAATTGGCTGCTCCATCTCTATGGGCTTTGGAACCAACACCCTATTTTGGCTTGATCGTTGGTCAGGCCAACATCCATTCACCGCGCAGTTCTAGTTGCTTTTCAGCAATTGCACGACACCCAACATTTTGGTAGATGCCACTGACGATGTCCTGGATTAGGGGGTACTCACCACGTCGTCTCCCGACTAGGTGGATCGGGCCGAGGACCCCCAAGGCGGTTTACTCATGGGCCACTTCGGACAGCCCATGCCGCATACAAGGAAGATTCCACGGGACTTGGTGATCAAGACAAGGACTCCTCTCCACCAACGTATTCGACTAGGTTTCACAGCCCTAGCATTAGCCTTCGCTTGTCTTTGCATCTCATCATGTCACCATCATGTTAAGTTCATGAAAGTTGAGTTGAGGTTAGTTGAAACCCTCAGAAATTAGTTCGGAAATAATCAACATCAATATCTCATCAAAGAAGCCCAAGAAAATGTTCCTGTTAAACCTTGAAAAATATTGGCAAGAATAAATTTCAAATGAATATTTTTGGAGGCTTTAAAATATTTATTTTGGGCCTTTGATTTAAATCATAAACTATTTGAATTGGATTTATTTCTTTTATAAAAGAGATACATGTCCAATAATCCTGAAACTTTATGACTGGCTCTGGTATTATATCTACAAACCACATGAATATTTTTAGGAGCAACAAAAATGATTTAGTATTTTTACTAAATCCAAAACTACATAAAAATAGAAAACAGAAACAAAGAGAGAGAGAGAGAGGGAAGGCCACTGGCCAATTACCTCACAGCCTACCTGGCAGCCCACTACTGTGCTAGGCCCTGTCAGCCACCTCACCGTCTTCAACCTCCTGCCAGTAGGCAGGAGGGCGTGTGCCCGACGCGCGCGCACATGCGTGAGGCCGCCTCCAGCCCGCCTGCTTGCGATGGACACCTCCTGTGATGCCATGCACTCCCCCTCGACCCCCTGCACCTCTCCTCTCTCTCCCTCGAGCGCTCTCCCCTCCTCTGCCTTTCTCCCACACGACCACCA
>NC_041388.1:121722903-121797819 GCF_002162155.2 Triticum dicoccoides | reverse complement strand
GCCTCCTCGACGACTCATGCGACGCTGGACGTGCTGCAATGATGCCCCCACCGTCGACTTCCTCGTTTGGCCGCCGGAGATCCCCTCGCCGCCCTGCTTCACTCTGGTTCCTCCCCGAGCCCTCCGTCTGCGTTGCCGCGACTGATGTGAGCCACTAACCGTCCTCCCCCTCTCCGTTCTCTGCACCGTACGCCATAGCCACCATGCTGCTCGCACCCGCACGCGTCGCCGCCTGCGCTCGCCGCCAACACGACTCCGACGACCTTTTTGTCCGCCCGTCGTGTCCATTACACTCGCCGCTTCGTGCACTAGCTCCCATGCATGCACCCCGTAGCGCCGCCTGCGCTCACGCCCGAGCTTTGGCCGCCATGGCCGAGCTCCCCGCTATCGACTCTGGCCACCCCAACTATTGCCGCTAGCTTCAATGGATGCGGGCGAGCCTCGGCTCCCCGTAGGTTCCCTCCGCCGTTGATTTGGTCGCCGGAGGAGCAATCCCGAGCACCACTGTCGCTTTTGACCCCGCCGGCGGCTAAACACCAGCGAGTTTGACCCAGTTGACCAGGGGTTTGACCTCCCCTGGCTCACTGACGTGTGGGCCCAGGCCCCTGACTAATTAGTGTTAGGTTTAACTAGTGTTAATTAACTTAGTTAACTAGTTGAGACACTGACATGTGGGGCCCACTATCAGGTTTGACTTGGACCCGCCCCTGTTGACTTGCTGACGTCACATCGATGTCATGCTGATGCAGCAAAGCTTTCTAGATTTTAAATAAATTAGAAATGATTTATTTATTTCAAAAAATACCCAAAACTTCAAAAAATCATAGAAATTAATCTGTAACTCCAAATGAAAAGATTTATATATGAAAATGATAAGAAAAATCCAATCTATCCATTTGTACCATTTTCATGCACGACCTATAGCTTCTGTATAGGACCAATCATATAATGGCATTTGAATATCCACATATGGAGTTTGAATTTGAATCTTGGATTCAAACCAATTCCATTTAACCTGTTGCTAGTTGCATTAGCTCAAATCACAGCATATTGACATGTCATGATCATGCATCATATTGTGCATTGCATTGATTGTGTTCCTTCTCTGTTGTCAGTGGTTGTTCCCTCTCGATAGACGTGTTCCGACGATGAGTTCGATGACACCAATGAAGAGTTATACTATCTTCAGAAGTGCAAGGCAAGCAAAACCCCCTTGTTCATTCCGATACAATCCCACTCTCTCGCTCATGCTCTGTTTTATTGCATTAGGACAACAACAATTCATCTGTTACATGCTGCGGTAGTTGAACCACTTTTCCTCTAAATGACATGTCATTGCCACAGTAAATAGATGAAACCCACTAGCATGAGTAGGAGTTGTTTGAGCCCTGACGTGCCTACTCATTAATGCTTGTTTGGCATGCCTGCTACTGCTTAGAGTTGAGTTAGGTCCGATTCATCGGGGATGAATTGGAATGGTGATGAACATGTCCTACTATGTGTGAGCTAAGTGTGTGAACACGATTTAGTAAAGGTAGCGATGAGAGGCCATGTAGGAGTACATGGTGGGTTGTCTCATTGAAATCGTCCTCAGGAACTGAGTTAAGTGTTTGTGATCCATGAACAACTACTACCATGCGTTGGGCCCAAAACCAATGGACCCTCTCGACTTATTAATCACCCATGTCCTCTGTCCGGGAGTTGCAAGTAGTTTCTGGTGTTTGTAGTATGTTGGAGGTTGTGCACAGCACTGACCCGAGGGGTGGGCTGCGATGCGGTAGGCACATGGCATGGTGTACCGGGACGACCATTTGGTGCCTCGGGAACCCTGCACACATCGTTCGGGGCCGTATGTGGAAACCTCAGCCGGACTCCCTGCGGATGGAACCTGAATAGGTGATAAACCTAGACTAGGGACTTGTGTGGTTAGTCAGGTCGTGGCCGACACCCTCGCCAGGCTTCCGCTTGAAGGTTGCCGAGATACATAACATGTACATGGTAGTAAGCGGCGAGAGCGTGTGTGAAGAAGTACACCCCTGCATGGTTAACATCATCTATTCGAATAGACGCGTCCGCGATAAAGGACTACTGGTTGCCTATACAAATCATAGAGAAGTGAAAGTGGATACTCTAAAATGCGCAAGATAAGCGTGAGTGCTATGGATGGCGTTCTCGTAGGGAGACGGGAGCGGATCCATAGTGGTGTATTGATATGGTGAATATGTGGACTCGTGTGCGCCACCTCAAAAGAGTTACTTGCAATCGTAGTTTAGGATAGCCACCGAGTCAAAGCTGGCTTGCTGCAGTTAAACTCCACCACCCCCTTTGTTGATACTGATGCATATGTAGATAGTTCTGATGTAAGTCTTGTTGGGTACATTTGTACTCACGTTTGCTTAATTTATGTTTTGCAGAGAGACTTCCGTCTCACTAGTAGTTTTGCATGGACTACGACGTTTAGCTTGTTATCTCAGTTACGATCTTGTGCCCTCGGTAGGGTCTTGTAGATAGGCAAGCTTCTCAACCCTTTTCTTTTATAGTTGTATGTACTCAGACAAGTTAAGCTTCCGCATGTGCTTATTGCTTGTATGGCTTGAATGTTGGATCATCAGACCCATGTTTGTAAAATCTGGCTCCTCGGAGCCTAATGAATAATTACTTTGAGTCATAGAGTTTTGTTGTGATGCCATGTTGTCTTTGCACATATCGAGCATATTGTGTGTATGTTATTGAAATGCTTGGTATGTGTGGGATACAACTAACTAGTTGTTTATTCTTGGTAGCATCTCTTACCAGGAAATGTCTCCTAGTGCTTACACTTAGCCATGGTAGCTTGCTACTCCTACTGAACACTTAGGCTGGCCGGCATGTGTCCTTCTTCGTTCCTGTGTCTGTCCCTTCAGAGAAATGTCACATGTTGTTCCTTTAAGTCCTTGTAGCTTGCTATGACTTGGGTTCATACGTTGATGACCGACACGTTCGTTGTTGGGTCATGTATGCATGTCCCTGTAAGTTAGTGCCACTTTTGATTCACGACTAGTCATGTCGGCCCGGGTTCTCTGTCATATGGATGCTAGCTAAACTATCATATACGTGAGCTAAAAGGCGCAAACGTTCCCGGGCCAGGTAAGGTGGCACCCGTGGGAATACCGTGTGTGAGGCCGCAAAGTGATATGATGTGTTACATGCTAGGTCGGTGTGACTTAGGATCGGGGTCCTGACAGTTTTGGTATCAGAGCCTGACTACCTGTAGGATTACCAAGCCAAACTGGTCAAAGTTGAGTCTAGAAATGCTTTAGTTATGTAAGGGAATTGATTGTGGAAGGGGACATAAGGCTCTTTTTACTCCTTTACCCTATGCCCTTCTAATCCGACTCATCTTATCTTTCCTACGGGGTTAAGGAACTAGGCCTTCTATTCTTTCTATCAGGATCATTTGTTTCTAATCCATAGACTTATAGGATTGATGGATTCAAGTCTCAGTTCAGTTTCTACTACTTCCGCATGTTCATAGCTGGCCTCAGAACCTTGATATTGTGATTTTGAGTGGTTATGCCACCATTTTGCAAGATGTCTCAAACCTTTTCGAGCATTTTCAGCCGTTATGCTATCTGAGTCATCCCAGGTTTGTAATTAGTCTGATGCATTTGCAATCCCTTCTTCTCGTTCCCGATGTTCCTTTGTGCCAGATTAAGCACACTAATCAGTGAGTTGAGGTACTTTATTGCCTCGACATATATGTTGGAGCTATTATTATGACCCTGGGTGTCTTAGAGGATCACCTAGTAATATAGCAATGCTTATATTCCCAGTGTGATGATTTTGGCCATCATTCTTGAGAGCATCCCGTGATGCCATTTAGTATGTAGGTATTCCATTTCTGGGATCTTGAACCCAAGAATCACTCTACTCACTTCATGTTGATAATGTTTGCTAGTTCCTTTAGGATATTAGTAACCTTTGCGATAGTCCTCGAGGTTCGTGGTAGTTCCTTCTTCCAAATACCATGAACTGCTTATGGCAGAAGTTCTTAAACCAAAAGGTCACAACAAGAGTGCTCTTGATGAGTTCTCCATTCCACATTGTGAATCTGCCAGTCCTTTTTTTGCATGTGTTATCTGGAAGAAATATGTTGAGCCTTGTTTGACATGTTAATCTATGGATCCACAACTTAGAAGAATTATATGTTCCTTTGAGTTGCCCATCTTCAATTGAATTCTGACCTTCATCTATCAATTGATAGTTAGGAGTAGTAGTGCATTTGTTTTCATCGATGCCTATTATTCTTGTGGTCCGTCGAGCCATTCTATTCTTGAATGACTAGGAGAAACAAACTCCGGTACCTCATCCATATCTAGGATTGGATCAAAGCAGTTGTATTCCGCAGATCAAAATGCCAATCCAGCTTTTGTTTTGTTCTACCTTGGAGTGCTGCCTCTTTATGTCAGAAATGTCATGGGAATTGCACCACCTCTTATGAATTCTTGACGCGGTGATACTTCTCGCCATCATTATTCATTCCTCGGTCCCGTGTTGTTCTAACTAGAATGCCGACAAGTGAATTGTGATGTGTGAAATCAATACTCCTAGCACCCTCGTTGCTTGGTAGTTAATGGACAATACTCTCCCTATTAGTGTGTTTCTTATTGAATCATCATCCTAAGATTGATCGTGCTACCTAGTCCTTATTTCCGGTGCACTCTTCGATCAATGAGTTAGGATTGTGTCAATCCCTTGCTCTTTTGATCATATCATCTTGCCCTGAGAAGCAAGATTGTTCCCGAGCTTAATAACATATCGGTGGTTCATGATTTTCTGAATATCCTCTCGGAAGTATCACCAGGTTGTTCCCTGGCCGTTATGTTGAGCTCGCGATCAAGTTGGTTTTCTTATAAACCACCCCTTCTCCAGGAATCTGTGTTGAATACCCCTGAGCTAGTTGGATAAGCTAAACAACAACTTGGAGAGTTGGAAGATAAAGCTTTATCTGACTTAGTTCATCTCTAAGGGATATATTATGTGTGTGTGTTGAAGAAAGATGATATCTTCATCGAATGATCCTCGTGATCAATTGTCGGACCTATTTTCCTATCCAAACTTTGGTTTGAGTATGGGTTATCGTCAAATCAAATTAGAACCAACGATGTTCGTAATGTTGTCTTACTCCTGGTTGATTCCTCGAGCATACACCATTACATCCTTTGGTCTGACCAATGCTATCACCGTGTTCACTTAATTGTGGAATTCCATCTATATGGAAGCCTCAATGGATTGTTGTTTAGCCCATTGACAATAATTTCATCTTGTCCATGATTCATGTTGAACATCTAAGTTAGTGTTGGAAACTTTTGAAAGCACCTTCTTCGTGCTAGCTCATGAAGTTTATGTTTGAACGAAAGAAGAGACTTCCTCTAATTCATGTGCATTTGGTGCAAGTTGCCACCGTGAATTTGAGAAAGTTTGTTTCGCTTCCTCCGGAATCATCCCTAGTCAGTCATGCATATGTGCGAAGTATTATGTGGTTCGGTAGATTAATTACCTCCATTCTGTATGTGTTCCTAGCACACCAAGCCACTGATTGATTTGTTCAAGGAGAAGAAGTTCCTTCCTAAGAGCAAGACTTATGCAAGGACTTCGATATCCTCGATGATAGTTCCCCACCTAAACCCGGTAGTGTTTTGTTGTAAGACTTCTACGTGGTCATGCTTGTCTTGGACAGCGTGTTCACATGTATGTAGCAGAACCAGCTCATGTTTTGGAGCTTGCTATCATAGTTCATCTCCCGAGAATCTCGCAACGTCATCTCGTCGGTTTGCGTTGCAAACTTTCTTTTCCAAACACGTTGTCTCAATTATCCTGTTACCAACCAGATTTGAATCTCAGGCAGATATGATGGTTGGAACTTCTTCCAAGAACTATGATATAGGTTCAAGTGAAGTGGACGCACCTAGCTGAAAGCACTATTATTGTAGTATCTTAATTAAGCCGTTTGGTCACTTCCCATGAGGATTCTGCATGACTTATTCTAGAAGTTGTTCCTTATGGATGTTGTGCTCCCGAATTCCGACCTTTACTTGATGGCCATGTTGATGTTTTTTAAGCATGACCGTGGTAGCTAGAACATCAAGGAGAACATTAGAAGTAGAGTGTTAAATGTCTCTCGGTCGATCACCCAAGTTTTGTTCCTTGGCATTGCTAAGGACAAATCTGAGAAAGTGTTGTCTTCCTTTGCATCTGCATCGTCCATAACTATTCATCATGGTAGTATGATGTGTTGCCAGGATCCTCGGCACAGATGTTGGTAAGACCTTGATGATTAAGGAAATGCTCAAGTTCTTGAGAGCACGCTTCCTGTTTGCTGAGTTGTCTTATAACTCTAGTTTTCTTTCCAAGCTGAGTATGCCATTTCCCCGAACTCCTTCAAACGATCGATTGTGATTGCCTCAGGCTGGTATAAAGAGTTCCAATGATCTTTGAATCAAAAGTAACTATTTCTGCCACTTCAAAGAATAATTCTACGAGTCGCCTTCCCTGAGGTGCCCCGTTATGGAATCATGCATGGCAATTTATCTCCTCGTAACATTTAAACTCATTCACCATCCTTTTAGTCATGGAATTGTTGTCTACCAAACTGAACCTTCATCATCTGTTATCTTTCATCCCTCGCAATGTATGTTTTACGCCTCAGCATCAGAGATGTTTCAATGTTTCATTCTGTGAGTTGGTCTTGAGTTGCTCGATCTTCGAGAAGACCGATTCCTGTAGAGTTTCTTCCTGTCGTCATCGTATTGAACAAAGATCTCGAAAGCAGAGACGTCAAGATCAATATGATGCAATGGATCAACATCTTTGAGAAGTGCAATCCAGATCGTGAAGATTGTGTGGCCTCGTGTCCCCTCTTTCTTTTACCTCATGTCTTGAATCTCGGGACGAGATTCTTGTTTAGTGGGGGTAAGTTGTCACAGCCCTAGCATTAGCCATGGCTTGTCTTTGCATCTCATCATGTCATCATCATGTTAAGTTCATGGAAGTTGAGTTGAGGTTAGTTGAAACCCTCAAAAGTCAGTTCAGAAATAATCAACATTAAAATCTCATCAAAGAAGCCCAAGAAAACGTTCCTGTTAAACCTTGAAAAATATTGGCAAGAATAAAATTCAAACCAATATTTTTGGAGGCTTTAAAATATTTATTTTATGCCTTTGATTTAAATTATAAACTATTTGAATTGGATTTATTTCTTTTATAAAAGAGATACATGCCCACTAATCCTGAAACTTTATGAGTGGCTCTGGTATTATATCTACACACCACATGAATATTTTCAGGAGCAACAAAAATGATTTAGTATTTTTACTAAATCCAAAACTACAGAAAAAATAGAAAACAGAAACAAAAAAGAGATAGAGAAGGCCACTAGCCACTTACCTGACAGCCGACCTGGCGGCCAACTACTGTGCTAGGCCCAGCCAGCCACCGCACCGTCTTCAACCTCCTGCCAGTAGGCAGGAGGGCGTGTGCCCGACGCGCGCACGCATGCGCGAGGCCACCTACAGCCCGCTGATGTCTACTACACAACCTTCTTCTTGTAGACGTTGGTGGGCCTCCAAGTGCAGAGGTTTGTAGGACAGTAGCAAATTTCCCTCAAGTGGATGACCTAAGGTTTATCAATCCGTAGGAGGCGTAGGATGAAGATGGTCTCTCTCAAGCAACCCTGCAACCAAATAACAAAGAGTCTCTTGTGTCCCTAACACACCCAATACAATGGTAAATTGTATAGGTGCACTAGTTCGGCGAAGAGATGGTGATACAAGTGGTATATGGATGGTAGATAAAGGTTTTTGTAATCTGAAAATATAAAAACAGCAAGGTAACTAATGATAAAAGTGAGCACAAATGGTATTGCAATGCATTGAAACAAGGCCAAGGCTTCATAATTTCACTAGTGCAAGTCCTCTCAACAATAATAACATATTTGGATCATATAACTATCCCTCAACATTCAACAAAGAGTCACTCCAAAGACACTAATAGCGGACAACAAACAAAGAGATTATGGTAGGGTACGAAACCACCTCAAAGTTATTCTTTCTGATCAATCCATTGGGCTATTCCTATAAGTGTCACAAACAGCCCTAGAGTTCGTACTAGAATAACACCTTAAGACACAAATCAACCAAAACCCTAATGTCACCTAGATACTCCAATGTCACCTCAAGTATCCGTGGGTATGATTATACGATATGCATCACACAATCTCAGATTCATCTATTTAACCAACACATAGGACCTCAAAGAGTGCCCCAAAGTTTCTACCAAAGAGTCAAGAGGAAAACGTGTGCCAACCCCTATGCATAGATTCCCAAGGTCACGGAACCCGCAAGTTGATCACCAAAACATACATCAAGTGGATCAATAGAATACCCCATTGTCACCATGGGTATCCCACACAAGACATACATCAAGTGTTCTCAAATCCTTAAAGAATCAATCTGATAAGATAACTTCAAAGGGAAAACTCAATCCATTACAAGAGAGTAGAGGGGGGAGAAACATCATAAGATCCAACTATAATATCAAAGCTCGCGATACATCAAGATCGTACCACCTCAAGAAAACACGAGAGAGAGAGAGAGAGAGATCAAACACATAGCTACTAGTACATACCCTCAGCCTCGAGGGAGAACTACTCCCTCCTCATCATAGAGAGCGCCGGGATGATGAAGATGGCCACCAGAGAGGGATTTCCCCCTCCGACAGGGTGCCTGAACGGGTCTAGATTGGTTTTCGGTGGCTACGGAGGCTTCTGGCGGCGGAACTCCCGATCTATTGTGCTCCCCGAAGTTTTTAGGGTATATGGGTATATATGGGAGGAAGAAGTACGTCGGTGGACCTCCGGGCTGTCCACGAGGCAGGGGGCGCGCCTAGGGGGGTGGGCGTGCCCCCCACCCTCATGGGCAGCCCGGGACTCTCCTGGTCCAACTCCGATACTCCGTAGGCTTCTTCTGGTCCAAAAATAAGTTCCGTGAAGTTTCAGGTCAATTGGACTCCGTTTGATTTTCCTTTTCTCCGATACTCTAAAACAAGGAAAAAAATAGAAACTGGCACTGGCTCTAGGTTAATAGATTAGTCCCAAAAATCATATAAAAGTGTATAATAAAGCCCATAAACATCCTAAACAGATAATATAATAGCATGGAACAATCAAAAATTATAGATATGTTGGAGATGTATCACCCGCCAGCTTGCGCTGGACGCCTCCCGCGACGCCACGCACTCCCCCTCGACCCCCTGCACCTCTCCTCTCTCTCCCTCGAGCGCTCTCCCCTCCTCTGCATCTATCCCACGCGACCGCCGAGCGTGCACGTCGCCGACACTCGTTGTTGCCATAGCAACAGCCACCCCCGCGCCCCTCTAACGTGCCCATGGGCTCCGCCTCCGTCGTCTACGCCTCCTCGACGACTCACGCAACGCCGGATGTGCTGCAACGACGCCCCCACCACCGACTTCCTTGTTCGGCCGCCGGAGATCCCCTCGCCGCCCTACATCGCTCCGGTTCCTCCCCAAGCCCTCCGTCTGTGTTGCCGCGACCGCTGTGAGCCACTGACCGCCCCCCCCCCTCTCTCTGTTCTCGCTACCGTACGCCATAGCCACCATGCTGCACGCACCTGCATGTGTCGCCGACACAACTCCGGTGACCTTTTGGTCCACCTGTCATGTCCATCGCACTCGCTACTTCGTGCACGCCCTCCCTAGTGCGCTAGCTCCCACGCCTGCACCCCATAGCGCCGCCCGAGCTCTGGGCACCACAACCGAGCTCCTCGCCGTTGCCTCCGGCCACCCCAACTGTTGCCGCTAGCTTCAATGGATGCGGGCGAACCTCAGCTCCCCGTAGGTTCCCTCCGCCGTTGATTTCGTCGCCGGAGGAGCAATCCCGAGCACCACCGCCACTTTTGACCCCGCCGGCGGCTAAATGCCGGCGAGTTTGACCCAGTTGACCAGGGGTTTGACCTCCCCTGGCTCACTAACATGTGGGCCCAGGCCCTTGACTAATTAGTGTTAGGTTTAATTAGTGTTAATTAACTTAGTTAACTAGTTGAGACACTAATATGCAGGGCCCACTGTCAGGTTTGACTTGGACCTGCCCCTGTTGACTTGCTGACGTCACACCGGCGGCATGCTAACACAGTAAAGCTTTTGTGGGATTTTAAATAAATTAGAAATGATTTATTTATTTCAGAAAATACCCAAAACATCAAAAAATCATGGAAATTAATCTGTAGCTCCAAATGAAAAGATTTATATATGAAAAATGATAAGAAAAATCCAATCTATCCATTTGTACCATTTTCATGCATGTTTGAACAACTTATAGCTGCTGTATAGGACCAATCATATAATGGCATTTGAATATCCTCATATGGAGTTTGAATTTGAATCTTGGATTCAAACCAATTCCATTTAACCTGTTGCTAGTTGCATTAGCTCAAATCATAGCATATTGACATGTCATGATCATGCATCATATTGTGCATTGCATTGATTGTGTTCCTTCTCTGTTGTCGGTGGTTGTTCCCTCTCGATAGACGTGTTCCGACGATGAGTTCGATGACACCGATGAAAAGCTATACTATCTTCAGAAGTGCCAGGAAAGAAAAACCCCCTTGTTCATTCCGATACAATCCCACTCTCTCGCTCCTGCTCTCTTTTATTGCATTAGGACAACAACGATTCATCTGTTACATGCTGCAGTAGTTGAACCCCTTTTCCTCTGCATGACCTGTCATTGCCACAGTAAATAGATGAAACCCACTAGCATGAGTAGGAGTTGTTTGAGCCCTGATGTGCCTACTCATTCATGCTTGTTTGGCATGCCTGCTACTTCTTAGAGTTGAGTCAGGTCTAATTCATCGGGGATGAATCGGAATGGTGATGAACATGTCCTACCGTGTGTGAGCTAAGTGTGTGAACATGATTTGGTAAAGGTAGCGGTGAGAGGCCATGTAGGAGTACATGGTGTGTTGTCTCATTGAAACTGTCCTCAGGAACTGAGTTATGTGTATGTGATCCATGAACAGCTACTACCACGTGTTGGGCCCGAAACCAATGGACCCTCTCGACTTATTAACTGCCCCTGTCCTCTGTCCGAGAGATGCAAGTAGTTTCTGGTGTTTGTAGTATGCTGGAGGCCGTGCACAGCGCTGACCCGAGGGGTGGGCTGTGATGCGGTAGGCACGTGGTAGTCAGAATCGCGATTTTGAATCGGATCGGAGCTCCGATGGTAGGATCGCAAATCGTAGAATCTTCACTATGAGGATCGTAGAAACGTAGATTCTATGAACTAAAATCGTAGAATGATAGGGGTTAGTTTGGATCGTAAAGTCGTAGAATCGTATAACAGAATCGTGATTCTGACAACCTTGCGTGGCACGGTGTACCAGGACGCCTGTTTGGTGCCTCGGGAACCCTGCACACATCGTTCAGGGCTGTATGTGGAAACCTTGGTCGGACGCCCTGCGGATGGAACCTGAATAGGCGATAAACCTGGACTAGGGACTTGTGTGGTTAGTCAGGTCATGGCCGACACCCTCGCAGGGCTTCCGCTTGAAGGTTTCTGAGATACATAACGTGTACATGGCAGTAAGTGGCGAGAGCGTTTGTGAAGTATACACCTGCAGGGTTAACATCATCTATTCGAATAGCCGTGTCCGCGGTAAAGGACTACTGGGTTGCCTATACAGTTCATAGACAAGTGAAAGTGGATACTCTAAAATGCGCAAGATAAGCGTGAGTGCTATGGATGGCGTTCTCATAGCGAGACGGGAGCGGATCCATAGTGGTGTATTGATATGGTAAATATGTGGACTCGTGTGCGCCACCTCAAAAAAGTTACTTGCAGTCATAGTTTAGGATAGCCATCGAGTCAAAGCTGGCTTGCTGCAGTTAAACTCCACCACCCCCTTTGTCGATACTAATGCATATGTAGATAGTTCTGATGTTAGACTTGCTGGGTACATTTGTACTCACGTTTGCTTAATTTATGTTTTGTAGAGAGACTTTCGTCTCACTAGTAGTTCCGCATGGACTTCGACGTTTAGCTTGTTACCTCAGCTACGATCTTGTGCCCTCGGCAGGGTCTTGTAGATAGTCAGGCTTCTCAGCCTTTTTCTTTTGTAGTTGTATGTACTCAGCCAAGTTAAGCTTCCGCATGTGCTTATTGCTTGTATGACTTGAATGTTGGGTCATCAAACCGATGTTTCTAATATCTGGCTCCTCGGAGCCTAATGAATAATTACTTTGAGTAGTAGAGTTTTGTTATGATGCCATGTTTTTACACATATGGAGCATATTGTGTGTATGTTATTGAAATGCTTGGTATGTGTGGGATCTGACTACCTAGTTGTTTATTCTTGGTAGCCTCTCTTACCGGGAAATGTCTCCTGGTGCTTCCACTGAGCCATGGTAGCTTGCTACTGCTCCAGAACACTTAGGCTGGCCGGCATGTGTCCTTCTTTGTTCCTGTGTTTGTCCCTTCGGGGAAATTTCACGCGTTGTTCCTTTTAAGTCCTTGTAGCTTGCTACGACTTGGGTTCATACGTTGATGACCGACACATTCATTGCTGGGTCATGTATGTCTGTCCCTGTAAGTTAGTGCCACTTTGGATTCACCACTAGTCATGTTGGCCCGGGTTCTCTGTCATATGGATGCTAGCGACACTATCATGTATGTGAGCTGAAAGGCGCAAACGGTCCCGGGACAGGTAAGGTGGCACCCATGGGAATACCGTGCGTGAGGCCGCAAAGTGATATGATGTGTTACATGCTAGGTCGGTGTGACTTAGGATCGAGGTCCTAACACTAGGACTCTTGTTATCCTAGGCCTATGGTACATTATATAAGCCAGGGCCAGGCTAGTCGATAGATTATGACATTACTCATCATACCCTCAGGTTTTAGACCACAACATATGATCTCGAGGTACATCAACTCCGTAATCATACACATTGAATATAATCAAGCAGGAGTAGGGTTTTACCTCTTAGAGAAGGCCCAAACCTGGGTAAACACCATGTCCCTCGCCTCCTGTTACCATTGATCCACAGACGCGTAGTTCGGGACCCCCTACCCGAGATCTGTCGGTTTTGACACCGACAATGGTGCTTTCATTGGGAGTTCCGCTGTGTGATCGGCAAAAGATCAATGGCTCGCCTGCAGATCAACTGCAACATCGGCGTCTTCGTTGCCGGCTCGACTGATCACCTTGGCTTGACCAAGAACTGTGCCCTGCCTCCAATCATCATGTTCGTATGAGGGCCTTCATCAACATCAACTCCGATCTCTATCATGATCATGGAGGAATCATCCATGGCGCTCGGGAGCTCAACGTCAACATTGCCCTCGGGCGACCATGCTGTTTTTTTCGAAAAATGAACTTGTAACCACTACCACCACCTCCTCGAGCATCGCTTTGACGATTCCTTCAGTGGAATTGTGTGGAATTGAGTCTACAACAACACTGTAAAATTTTGTCGTGTTCTGATGGAGCAATCCCCGCCGATCTCCGATATACCGGAGCCCTGTCGAATATGGACGAGAATCTAGACGAGTTTGGAGTGTGGTGTCCAGCATCTAGCTCAGACGTCCTTTGGAAGAACCAATTGTTTATCAGATGCGGAATTCCTATATCTACCACCTCTCAAAATTTCAGCTTGATCCGACCGTCCAAACTCCGGGAACCTTCCGATTAGTGCATCACTTTTCGGATCTGTTTTCTACGCAAATACGAATCCGACCTGAGTTCATCTTTCTTCATGAACGGGATATTGGACAACCTTTTTGGAAGAATATCTTTGTAGGGTATTGTGTTTTGTTTCCAAACACATGCTCATAAATTTTGCTGCTTTTCGGAGGTAATCTTCACGGTCACGCCGGTGTCAAATCAGCCCTTACTCCACGTCTGCCGACCTGCGCCAAATAGATCGTTGCTTCACCGAGTCGAGCCCAACCTTATCGGATCATCAGCTCGGCAAGCTAAACAAGAGTTCGGCATCATGAAGACTAAATTATCACCAACACCATCGCCCCACGGATTGCACGGGTCAGGCGCGCCGACATCGCCGCTCGGACACTTCATTAATCCAGCTTTGACCGCGTCACAAGTTATGATCAGCATTGACATGGCTGCACTATTGCTTCTTCAAGCTGATGTCCATCACGCCGAACTGCTTCAACACCTCGGCTGACATGGCAGCTGCAACGTCTCCTTACCAACCCGCTCCGTTACCTCGACCTAGACCGGGGGCTTCGCCATCTCTTCATAAGCCTACTCCAGAGACTTCGATGTCACCAGCCGACCAGCTCCGTCACGTTAGCTGGACTGGGGGCTTTGCCTCGGCGAGCCAACCTTTACCAGCATCGCCATGACGTTGCTTCATCACCCATCAGGCAATGGGTGTGCGGATCGAGTCCCAATTTTGGGAGTAACCTTTCTTCATATTGGTACAACAGATAAACCAGGTGCTATTAATCCTAGTAATTTTTCTTTCTTGGTTTTATTTTTCCTAAGGAATTATTACTCTGGTTTGTTCCATCATCTATACACAGGTCTATCAAATGGTGGCCACATTAACGACGGTCGCGTGGTGGTTCGGTCAGTTTCCGTATACAGTTCAGCGAAACGCCGCATCCGGAACTCGGACCAGCCTGTGACTTTAGGCTTTACCACACCTTCACTGCGTCACGACGCCCTGCATCGACATTGACTTCGCCACCAGGCCACATCTCTTTAAATAAATTATTTTTGCGAAAAGCAATTATGCAAGGATTTTTACATTATTCTTTTTGGACCGCACTATTTTATGTGTGTAGGTGATCGACTTCGACTGCGTCATGTGGTCACTTCGGCAAGCCAATGTCGTCGTCCCAATTGGCATAAATTGGCTCGCATGATCACCTTGTTGATCGAATTGCCGTACTGACATGTTCGGTTGCCTCGGGTACTTCGGCATCATTAAGAGGGTCCTACCTCGTTGGGTGCTCGGCGCACGGGACATATTTCTTTTATTACTCACCTTGCATAAATTATTAATCATGCAACTTTTAAAAAATATATTATTATTACTACTATCTCCATCTTGCACTATTTTCTATGCACAGGTAAATGACCCAGGTTGGGCAACGCTGTCACCTAGGCATATCGACATACCACGTCATCTTGGCTGGACCGGGGGCTTCGTCATCACTTCATTAATCCATGCCGGGAACTTCGGCGTCACACTGCCGGCCTGCATTGGCCATGCTATGTCTCCACTTTGGAGTGCCGGTCTCTTTGCTCCACCACCTCGGGACCGGCTTCGGGGTTGGGACCTTGAGCCACTATAAGCTCGGCCCATGTCACACCGAGCACATTAACCAACTAAGTCGCTTCCATGCTCGGTTTTTTGAATACTTATTCGGTTCGACCAAGCATTATATTTGTTTTAAAAACTTAGTTTGTCAACAAACGTTGTTTGTTAAAAACACTTCCTTGCCCAATTTAACTGGGGGCTCGTAAATTTATATGAGCTGTTTTATAATAAGTATTCTTCTTTTAAGTCGTTGGAGAGTCTTTTTCTACCACTCCTTTCTCGACTCGAGTGTGTGGTCAGTCGCCAGATGGCCTAGTTTCTCTCTGAAGCCGCTCGAGTTTGGTTCGCTAAACTAGCCTTGGAAACGCACTCTGCCTTCTGGATAGGGAGGTTGAAGACGAAGGCTGGTCCACTTGAAGTCTAGAGATCGGATGTGTCATGTTAAAGCACGACAGAATCACAAAAAATTTGAGACCAATTTTCGGATTGGCACCAAATAACTTGATTTAGTTCGGACGTAAAGTTTTCGCATAAGTTTTTCGGTTTTTTAAGCTTATGGAACTTTTGATCTATTTTTGTGTTTTTCTTTTATGAGGCGGGACATCCTCTTGACCGAGGTACCCTGCGTAATAATCCAGCTTGGGAAATCTTCTTCGACCCATAGTTTGGCATTTTTCCTGCTGACCTGCACCTCGATGTTGGGTCCGAGCATAAATCCCGCAGTACACTACCGGACACTTTTTAAGCATCAATAATATCAACGGGGGCGGCGACTTGAGCCGAACCCACCAAAATCCAAGGTGCCCCGAGGAGTCCTCGGCAAAATGTTCTTGGATATTGCTTTATATGCATCAGTTTCGAATTGTGTCTTTGGTCAATAGTTGGGTTGCCCGACTCCTGTGCCTGCCTCCTACGTTCAGCTTTGTTCGGCTAGGTGTGCAAAGGGAGAACCACTGCGATTGCGCTTCCAGCTAGCATGGTTAAGCACCTCAGTGGAGAAAGTCGAAAACTGACTGTCCCAATAAGCGTAAACTGGTCAGCGATACGATGACTGTATTAAACTATAAGATCGATAGAGGTCACTGTTGGGGAACGCATTAATTTCAAAACAATTCATATGCACACGCAAGATCCATATAGGTGATGCATAGCAATGAGAGGGGAGAGTGTTGTCCACGTACCCTCGTAGACCGTAAGCAGAAGCGTTATGACAACTTGGTTGATGTAGTCGTACGTCTTCACGATCCGACTGATCCTAGCACTGAAGGTACGGCACCTCCACGATCTACACACGTTCAGCTCAGTGATGTCCCACGAACTCTAGATCCAGCTGAGGTCGAGGGAGAGTTTCATCAGCACGACGGCATGGTGACGGTGATGATGAAGTTGCCGACGCAGGGCTTCGCCTAAGCTCTACAACAATATGACCAAGGTGGAAATCTGTGGAGGGGGGCACCGCACACGGCAAAAAAATTAACTTGTGTCTCTATGGGGTGCCCCATCCCCCGTATATAAAGGAGTGGAGGAGGGAAGGGCCAGCCCTCTCATGGCACGCCCAAGGGAGGAGTCCTACTCCCAGTGGGAGTAGGATTCCCCCTTCCCTAGTTGGAGTGGGAGAGGAAGGAATGGGGAGAGAGAGGGAAGGAAAGGGGGCCGGCCCCCCACCCAATTCGGATTGGGCTTGGGGGTGTGCCCTCCACCTTGGCCGCCTCCTCCTCTCTCCCACTAAGGCCCAATAAGGCCCATACACTCCCCGGGGGATTCCGGTAATCCCCAGGTACTCCGGTAAATGCCCGAACTCACCCAGAACCATTCCGATGTCCCAACATAGCCTTCCAATATATCGATCTTTATGTCTCGACCATTTCAAGACTCCTCGTCATGTCTGTGATCTCATCCGGGACTCCGAACAACCTTCGGTACACCAAAACACATAAACTCATAATATCGATTGTCACCGAACGTTAAGCGTGCGGACCCTACGGTTCGAGAACTATGTAGACATGACCGAGACTCATCTGCGGTCAATAACCAATAGCGGAACCTAGATGCTCATATTGGTTCCTACATATTCTAAGAATATCTTTATCGGTCAAACCGCATAACAACATACATTGTTCCCTTTGTCATCGGTATGTTACTTGCCCGAGATTCGATCGTCGGTATCTCAATACCTAGTTCAATCTTGTTACTGGCAAGTCTCTTTACTCGTTCCATAATGCAACATCCCTCAACTAACTCATTAGTTACATTGCTTGCAAGGCTTATAGTGATGTGCATTACCGAGAGGGCCCAAAGATACCTCTCCGATACACAGAGTGACAAATCCTAATCTCGATCTATGCCAACTCAATAAACACCATCAGATACACCTGTAGAGCATCTTTATAGTCACGCAGTTACGTTGTGATGTTTGATAGCACACTAAGTGTTCCTCCGGTATTCGGGAGTTGCATAATCTCATAGTCATAGGAACATGTATAAGTTATGGAGAAAGCAATAGCAGTAAAGTAAACGATCAAAGTGCTAAGCTAACGGATGGGTCATGTCAATCACATCATTCTCTAATGATGTGATCCCGTTCATCAAATGACAACTCTTGTCCATGGCTAGGAAACTTAACCATCTTTGATTAACGAGCTAGTCAAGTAGAGGCATACTAGTGACACTCATTTTGTCTATGTATTCACACATGTACTAAGTTTCCGGTTAATACAATTCTAGCATGAATAATAAACATTTATCATGATATAAGAATCATTTACTGCTATTGCTTTCTCCATAACTTATACATGTTCCTATGACTATGAGATTATGCAACTCCCGAATACCGAAGGAACACTTAGTGTGCTATCAAATGTCACAACGTAACTGGGTGACTATAAAGATGCTCTGTAGGTGTCTATGATGGTGTTTGTTGAGTTGGCATAGATTGAGATTAGGATTTGTCACTCCGTGTATCGAAGAGGTATCTCTGGGCCCTCTCGGTAATGCACATCACTATAAGCCTTGCAAGCAATATAACTAATGATTTAGTTACGGGATGTAGCATTACGGAATGAGTAAAGAGACTTGCCGGTAACAAGATTGAACTAGGTATTGAGATACCAACGATCAAATCTCGGGCAAGTAACATACAGATGACAAAGGGAACAACGTATGTTGTTATGCTGTTTGACCGATAAAGATCTTCATAGAATATGTAGGAACCAATATGAGCATCCAGTTCCGCTATTGGTTATTGACTAGAGATAAGTCTCGGTCATGTCTACATAGTTCTCGAACCCATAGGGTCCGCACACTTAACGTTCGGTGACGATCGGTATTATGAGTTTATGTATTTTGATGTACCGAAGGTAGTTCGGAGTCCCGGATATGATCATGGACATGACAAGGAGTCTCGAAATGGTTGAGACATAAATATCGATATATTTGAAGCCTATGTTTGGACATCGGAATGGTTCTGGGTGAGTTCGGGCATATACCGGAGTATCGGGAGGTTACCGGAACCCCCCGGGAAGTATATGGGCCTTATTGGGCCATATTGGGAGAGAGATGGGAGCCTAGGAGGGGGCACCCCTCCCCATCCCAATCTGAATTGGGTGGGGGCCGGGCCCCCGTTTCCTTCCCCCTCTCTCCCCCTTCCTTCCACTCCTAATCCAACTAGAGAGGGGGGAATCCTACTCCCGGCGGGAGTGGGACTCCCCTTGGGCGCGCCATAGAGGCCCCCCCCTCCTCCACTCCTTTATATACGGGGGAGGGGCACCCCATAGACATACAAGTTGATCTCTTAGCTGTGTGTGGTGCCCCCCTGTAGCGACCAGACCTCAAACGGTCCAATCTCTATGCTCCGGTGTCATCCCTGGATCAGTAATGCTGACACCACACAATACTTGAAGGATTTATAATAGAGTAGCAATCACACACTTATTGCATCGAGAGTCTCAAAAGAGAACTTATTACAATAAATATGGCTTAAGGCCATCTAATAACGATAACAGTTGAAGGCTTGGAAGATAAGTGAGTCCATCAACTCCAACGGCATCACTGAGTATAGAACCACGACCTAAAGGCACCTTACTCGTCGTCTGAAAAGTCTACAACATGAACGTTGCAACCCGAAACGGGTCAGCACATGGAATATGCTGGCAATGTAACACATAGAGAGCAATGAAGGAATAAGGCTATACTACATGCATATTTGCCTGGTGGAAAGCTCTATGGTTACAGTTTTGCATAAAGCCAATTTTTCCCTACTGCAAAGGAATACATTTTATTTAACTATCATGGTGGTTGTTAAACATTGAGAGTGTAGACACCCTCTCAATCCCAATTAAACATCATCATTAAAAACCCAACAAATTAATTAGAGTAACATGATGAGATTCACATGATAATCCAAGTACTAGATACTCAAGAGGTCCATAACCGGGGACACGGCTAACCGTGATTAGTTTATACACTCTGCAGAGGTTTGCGCACTTTTCCCCACAAGACTCGATCTCCTCCGTTGGGATTCTCGCACTACATGGTGTTTGAGAAACGGATGACCGAGACATAGTCTTTCAGAAGCGCTAGCACCTTACGATCGGGTAGACCATTACACCTACTTTCCCCTACATCTGCTAGTCTACCACTATAAGAGTTCGCACAACTTAATCAACTATGCTAGAGCCCATAGTAGGTTGTGGCTGCACACGGAAGTTTCTAGTATGAATAATCTCATGATCCCTTTGAGCCTGGGTGGCAGTCCAAAAGAAAAACAGGCAATCGCTGGAATACCCAGGTGCCTCAATCCACCCAGATGTGTATTTAGGTTGCCACCTTAGATAAACCATTAATTTAATAAAATCATATCTGTCATGGATACACTCACCCAATCCACGTCTACTAGCATAGCATGACATAATAAGCAAACGTTGAAGTAACTCCCAAAGGTTTGATAACAACAGGTAATAGGTACTACCTCATCTACTTCCCAAACCCACAATTTAATTAGATCTTAATCATGCAATGTGTGAGGATTGATCTAATGCAATAAAAATTGGGTAATAGGAAGTATGATCAAAGTGTTACTTGCCTTGCTGATGATCCGCAAAACCTAGCGATTCGAAGTAGCAAGCGATGCACTCCGGGTACTCTATCACAAACAAACAAGCATACAATAAGTACTCAACTAATGCACAGGTAAAACTCAAATAAGAGATCTAACCAGAAATTTCAACTTAAGAACTCCGGTTAGCAAAAAGAATCAAATCGAACGAAACAACGAAAGACAAACGACGAAAGAAACAGACTTCATTTACTATTCTAGATCTAGGTCAAATTTTACAGAGGCAAAAACTTGTTTGAGTTGGTTAAATGGAAAGAGGGTTTCGATACGAAACTCCAGGCGCTTGAATCACCTGATTCCGATAAACGAGCAAAAATTTATACTAGAACAAAAATTGGATCAGAAATCGCGATCAGAAAAATCGCGGATAAATTTGGAAAAAAGAAAAAACGATGAACAGATTAACGAATGAACGATCGTTATCTGCATCTAAACGATGAACGCACATGATGAATCTAAAATCAAGCTGTTTTTCTGATCTAAATTTCCCCGGCTTCTAAAATCAAGCCGCACAGGATGAACATTTATTTGGGGGCCTAAATGCAATTTTAAGAAACGCGCATTTTTCCTAAATTCAAATAAAATAGCAAATAAAACCAAAATAAAATCTTATTTGATTTTATTATTAAATCTCCAATATTTCTTTATTTTGGGAAAGTCATTTTATTCCCTCTCTCATATTTTTATAATAGAAATAATTGAAGATAAAATAAATAAAATCAAATGATCCTATTTTCAAAATTTGAGAAAACTCAAATATGAAAATAACGAAATCCCCAACTCTCTCCGAGGGTCCTTGAGTTGCGTGAAATTTCTAGGATCAACCAAAATGCAATAAAATATGATATGCAAAGATGATCTATTGTATAACATTCCAAATTGAAAATTTGGGATGTTACAAACCTACCCCCCTTAAGATGAATCTCGCCCTCGAGATTCGGGTTGGCTAGAAAATAGGTGAGGGTGGTCCTTCAGCAATTCTTCCTCTCGTTCCCAGGTGGCTTCATCCTCCGTGTGGTGGCTCCACTTAACTTTGCAAAACTTGATAACCTTGCTGCGGGTGACTCGGCTGGCATACTCAAGAATCTCAACTGGTTTCTCCTCGTAGGTCAAATCACTGTCCAACTGAATCGCTTCCAGCGGCACTGTATCTCTCAGCGGTATATCAGCCATCTCCGCGTGGCACTTCTTCAACTGTGAAACGTGGAACATGTCGTGAACTCCTGACAATCCTTCGGGCAATTCCAACTTATAAGCTACTTCTCCCATACGCTCCAAAACCTTGTATGGTCCTACAAAACGTGGCGCTAACTTTCCCTTAACTCCAAAGCGCTTAACTCCTCGAAGTGGAGATACTCGAAGATAAACTCGGTCTCCGACTTCGTAAACTATCGCCTTGCATTTAGAATCTGCGTAGCTCTTCTGCCTGGACTGGGCTACCTTGAGCCTATCACGAATCAATTTCACTTTCTGTTCAGACTCCTTAATCAGATCCGGTCCAAACAACTGGCGGTCTCCAACTTCGTCCCAC
Organism: Triticum dicoccoides; assembly: GCF_002162155.2. Taxonomy (NCBI): domain Eukaryota; kingdom Viridiplantae; phylum Streptophyta; class Magnoliopsida; order Poales; family Poaceae; genus Triticum; species Triticum dicoccoides. The sequence goes on along the minus strand of NC_041388.1, from coordinate 121,775,831 downwards.
GACAATGGGGTCCTGCACCTCCTTCCGTACAAGGCTTCAAAAGGGGCCATCTTCAAACTGGATTGATAATTGTTGTTATAAGAGAACTCTGCGTATGGAAAATTCTCGTCCCAGCTAGATTCGTAATCTAGCGCACAAGCTCTCAGCATATCCTCCAAAATCTGATTGACTCTCTCGGTCTGTCCATCTGTCTGCGGATGGAAAGCTGTACTGAACTCTAGCCTGGTACCCAAAGTTTCATGCAACTAATTCCAGAACTTTGAGGTAAATTGGGTTCCTCTATCTGATACAATGCTCCTTGGAACTCCATGCAGGCATACGATCCTGGTCATGTATATCTTTTCCAACTTGGCACTAGTGTAAGTAGTCTTCACTGGAATGAAATGAGCTACCTTTGTCAAACAATCGACTACAACCCAAATCGAGTCATAGCATGAACGAGTTCTGGGCAATCATGTAATAAAATCCATGCCTAACTTATCCCACTTCCATTCGGGTATCGGCAATGGCTGTAGCAATCCCGCTGGCTTCTAATGCTCTGCCTTTACTCTCTGACATACATCACAAACTGCTACATACTTCGCAATATCCTTCTTCATTCCGGTCCACCAGAAAGTATCCTTCAAATCTAAATACATCTTGGTATTTCCTGGGTGAATCGAATATGGTGAATCATGGGCCTCCTGCAGAATCAACTTCCTGATCTCCAAATCATTAGGCACATAAACATGGTCTTCAAACCATAAGGTATCGTACTCATCCTCACGAAATCCTTTAGCTTTTCCTTTGCTCATTTTCTCCTTAATAGAAGCAATCTCCTTGTCAGTCCTTTGAGCTTCTCTGATGTTATCCATCGAAGTAGACTGAACCTCCAATGCTGCTACATAGCCTCTCGGGACTATCTCCAAACATAGCTCACGAAGATTTTCGGCTAACTCCCTTGGTAACTCTCCCATCATTAGGGTGTTGACATGACTTTTACGGCTCAGCGCATCGGCTACTACGTTAGCCTTTCTGGGGTGATAATGCAATCTCATATCATAATCCTTGATGAGCTCCAACCATCTCCTTTGCCTGAGATTTAACTCCTTCTGCGTGAAAATATACTTCAAACTCTTGTGATCCATGTACACCTGACAATGATTTCCAATGAGAAAGTGTCTCCAAGTCTTCAATGCATGCACTACGGCTGCTAACTCCAAATCATGCGTGGCATAATTTAACTCATGAGACTTAAGCTGTCGTGAGGCATGTGAAACAACTCTTCCTTCCTGCATAAGCACTGCTCCAAGTCCTCGACGTGAAGCGTCACAATACACCTCATAATCCTTGGTCTGATCTGGCAAAATCAACACTGGTGATGTAACCAAATGTTTCTTCAACTCCTGGAAACTGGCCTCACATTCCTTAGTCCATCTGAACTTGGTATCCTTCTTCAACAACTCCGTCATAGGCTTCGCAATCTTCGAGAAATTTTCAATGAATCTCCGGTAGTATCCTGCAAGTCCAAGAAAACTCCGGATCTCTCCAACTGTGGTTGGTGCTTCCCAATTTGTCACCGTGTCAACCTTGGTGGGATCTACTGCTATACCTTCTCCGGATATAACGTGTCCGAGAAATCCAACTTCCTTCAACCAAAATTCACATTTGCTAAACTTGGCATATAACCGATGTTCTCTGAGTTTACCAAGTACCAAACGCAAATGCTCCTTATGCTCCTCTTCATTTTTCGAGTAAACCAGGATATCATCAATGAACACTACAACGAACTTATCCAAAAACTCCATAAATACTTTGTTCATCATGTTCATAAAATATGCAGGTGCGTTAGTCAGACCAAATGACATAACGGTATACTCGTACAACCCATACCTGGTGGTAAAAGCCGTCTTAGGTATATCCTGTTCTCGAATCTTCAACTAATGGTATATATCCTGATCGCAGATCGATCTTGGAAAATACCTTAGCTCCTTGCAATTGATCAAACAGATCATTGATCATCGGTAGCGGGTACTTGTTCTTGATGGTTACTTCATTCAATCCTCTGATACCATCTTGTAGCGACCAGACCTCAAACGGTCCAATCTCTGTGCTCTGGTGTCATCCCTGGATCAGTAATGCCGACACCACACAGTACTTGAAGGATTTATAACAGAGTAGCAATCACACACTTATTACATCGAGTGTCTAAAAAGAGAACTTACTACAATAAATATGGCTTAAGGCCATCTAATAATGATAACAGCGGAAGGCTTGGAAGATAAGTGAGTCCATCAACTCCAACGGCATCACTGAGTATAGAACCACGACCTAAAGGCACCTTACTCGTCGTCTGAAAAGTCTGCAACATGAACGTTGCAGCCCGAAACAGGTCATCACATGGAATATGTTGGCAATGTAACACATAGAGAGCAATGAAATAATAAGGCTATACTACATGCATATTTGGCTGGTGGAAAGCTCTATGGTTACAGTTTTGCGTAAAGCCAATTTTTCCCTACTGCAAAGGAATACATTTTATTTAACTATCATGGTGGTTGTTAAACATTGAGAGTGTAGACACCCTCTCAATCCCAATTAAACATCATCATTAAAAACCCAACAAATTAATTAGAGTAACATGATGAGATTCACATGATAATCCAAGTACTAGATACTCAAGAGGTCCATAACCGGGGACACGGCTAACCATGATTAGTTTATACACTCTGCAGAGGTTTGCACACTTTTCCCCACAAGACTCGATAATCAACAACCATCCTTAACGATCCGTCCTTCTTCTCCACTAGAAGTACTGGTGATCCCCAAGGCGAAGAACTTGGGCGGATATATCCTTTATCCAGTAACTCCTTAATCTGCTTCTTAATCTCTTCCAAATCCTTTGCACGCATCCTATATGGTCTCTTAGATATTGGCCCTATGCCTGGCAGAAGCTCAATCAAAAACTCAATATCTCTATCCGGTGGCATGCCTGGCAACTCCTCTGGAAATACATCAGGGAAATCCTTCACTACTAGTACTTACTCCTGCACAACTCATGTTAACGAATTTACTTGAGTCCTTTTAGGCACATGCCGGGATACATACTTGATCCTTCTCCCTTCTGGGGTGGTAAGCAAAATTGACTTACTGGCGCAATCGATGTTCCCTCCATACATCGATAGCCAATCCATACCCAGATTACATCCAAACCTTGTGATTCCAAAATGATTAAATCCGAGGGAAACACATGCCTACCTATACTCAATGGCACTTGAAAACATCCCTTACTAGCCATATACTCCGCTCCTGGTGAGCTTACTAACATGGGTGTTCTAAGAACCTTAGTGGGCAGGTTATACTTATCCACAAATCCCCTTGATATGTATGAATGCGATGCACCAGTATCGGAAAGAACGATTGCAGTAAATGACTTAACCAAAAACGTACCGATTACTGCATCCGGCTGCTCTTCAACCTTCTCCACCTTAACGTGGTTCACCTGTCCCCTATTGAAAGGGTTCGGCTTCTTCCCAGAGCTTCCATTGCCATTTCCATTCTGAGATTCAGGACATTCATTGGCATAATGTCCAATCTTTTGGCACTTAAAGCAAGTGACTTGGCTCAGGTCTCTTTTGGCTGGGGTTGATGGGTTGGTACGGTTCTGGCCGTTGCTTCCTCCATTCCCATTACCATTCTTGGGGCCATTATGATTGTGCGAGCTACCTCCTCCATGGGTATGCTGAAAGTGTCCTCCCGGTCTAGGGGTAAAACGTGGCTTCTGCTGAGCTCCTGAATTGTACTTCCCTTGTCCATAATTCCTCTTGCGATTCTCAATCTGCTGGTGCTTCCCTTCAATCATAAGAGCACGATCTACCAACTCCTGGTAGTTGTTGAAGGTTTCTACCATCAACTGCATGCTCACTCATCATTCTGTCCTTCCAGAAACTTCTCCTGCTTAGATGCATCCGTAGCAACGTCATCTGGGGCATAACGTGCTAGCTTACTAAAGTCCTCCACATACTGGCCAACTGTCCGTCCTCCTTGGCGCAGGTTGCGAAACTCACGCTTCTTCATGGCCATAGCTCCTGCTGAAACATGGGCAGTACGGAAAGCCTGCTGGAACTGGTCCCATGTGACAGTGTCGATAGGGAAAGTGGCTGTGAAATTCTACCACCATGATGCTGCGGGTCCGTCAAGCTGATGTGCGACAAACTTCACCTTTTCCGCATCTGTGCATCTTGTCGTGGTCAACTCCCTTGCTGTCTTGCGGAGCCAATCATCTGCTACTATAGGCTCGGTGCTACTGGAAAACACCGGCGGATTCAGCCTAAGAAAACGGGCTAAGTGATCTATAGGTGGTGGTGGTCGTGGGTTGTTGTTGTTGTTCCCCTGATTCTAATTCTGGACTAGCAACTGCATCAATGTATTCTGCTGCTAGATCAACTGAGTGAGCTCCGGTGGGAAGGTAAATCCGGGGTCACATCTCGGAGGCATCTGAGGGTTTAGAAAAGATGATATTTAAGAATAGAGAGGGGTCTAGAGAGAAAACACTACCCATATGCACATGAGCCAAAAGCAAACAATTCACTTCATTCAGTCAAACAAGGGCATACAATCGGTCTAACTATCGCAAAAGTGCTCGGGCTACTATATTTACATGGTGGACTACTACTACTATTGGGATGGTCTACTAGAAATATTCTTCGGTTGTAGACTCCATGATATCTGCTCCAGCTTCATCAACATAGTCATCATCGCTATCATCTGGATCCGAGTCGGTGTCGTCGATGATGATGTAGTCTTCTGGGCGAATCTCCTTGGGTTTTTCGTCTTCCTCTACTGGTGTAGGGCCTCCCATGAATACTCCGATCTTCTTTGTTAGGTTGGCATTCTTATCCACTAGTACTTCGATTTCCTCCTCATAATCTTCACGTGTAGCCTTGAGTTCTTCCTCCAGTTCCTTGATTCTTGTCCTCGCCTTCTTCAGATCTATCATGTCTGCGCACATTTAGTTCTCCTGACGTCGAATGTGCTGGTTTAACTCCTGGATAAAAGCTGCAATTGATCTATCCTTCTTGGTGCTGATCATCTCCCAGTGCTCATTTCAGCGCCCACAAATCTGGTAGATAGTATCCTTGAGGTCATTGCGGTAAACTTCTCCAATGCGTCCCATGGCGATGTGAGCTGCCATGCTCTTTCCTAGACTCCAGGTTGGTGCATCAAAGGAAAATTCTATGGGCTTAGTGACTGGCATGAACGTCCTTCCTAGAACTTGAACTTGAATTATCCAGTGCTCCTCTTCAGGTAAAGTGGCGTTGTAGGTTCCAGTGAAGCTTGGTACTCCGATGTTCAGATATCTAGTGACTTCCGTCAAGTGACGTCCAAAGGGTGTATCTTCATCCGGTTGTGTGAACTTGTTCCTTGCATCCGCCATCCTAAAAGAGTAGAAAAGATGAGGAGTCAGAATGAGAAGAGTGAGTAGTGATCTAGGGCTTTAGCTTAGTGGTCGTGTCCTACAGTCAGCATGTGCTCTGATACCATCTTGTATCGACCAGACCCCAAATGGTCCAATCTCTGTGCTCCGGTGTCATCCCTGGATCAGTAATGCTAACACCACATAGTACTTGAAGGATTTATAACAGAGTAGCAATCACACACTTATTGCATCGAGAGTCTCAAAAGAGAACTTATTACAATAAATGTTGTTTAATGCCATCTAATAACGATAACAGTGGAAGGCTTGGAAGATAAGTGAGTCCATCAACTCCAACGGCATCACTGAGTATAGAACCACGACCTAAAGGCACCTTACTCGTCGTCTGAAAAGTCTGTAACATGAACGTTGCAGCCCAAAACGGGTCAGCACATGGAATATGCTGGCAATGTAACACATAGAGAGCAATGAAGGAATAAGGCTATACTACATGCATATTTGGCTGGTGGAAAGCTCTATGGTTACAGTTTTGCGTAAAGCCAATTTTTCCCTACTACAAAGGAATACATTTTATTTAACTATCATGGTGGTTGTTAAACATTGAGAGTGTAGACACCCTCTCAATCCCAATTAAACATCATCATTAAAAACCCAACAAATTAATTAGAGTAACATGATGAGATTCACATGATAATCCAAGTACTAGATACTCAAGAGGTCCATAACCGGGGACACGGCTAACCATGATTAGTTTATACACTCTGCAGAGGTTTGCGCACTTTTCCCCACAAGACTCGATCTCCTCCGTTGGGATTCTCGCACTACATGGTGTTTGAGAAACGTATGACCGAGACATAGTCTTTCAGAAGCGCTAGCACCTTACGATCGGGTAGACCGTTACACCTACTTTCCCCTACATCTGCTAGTCTACCACTGTAAGAGTTCGCACAACTTAATCAACTATGCTAGAGCCCATAGTAGCTTGTGGCTGCACACGGAAGTTTCTAGTATGAATAATCTCATGATCCCTTTAAGCCTGGGTGGCGGTCCAAAAGAAAAACAGGCAATCGCTGGAATACACAGGTGCCTCAATCCACCCAGATGTGTATTTAAGTTGCCACCTTAGATAAATCATTAATTTAACAAACTCATATTTGTCATGGATACACTCACCAAATCCACGTCTACTAGCATAGCATGACATAATAAGCAAACGTTGAAGTAACTCCCAAAGGTTTGATAACAATAGATAATAGGTACTACCTCATCTACTTCCCAAACCCACAATTTAATTAGATCCTAATCATGCAATGTGTGAGGATTGATCTAATGCAATAAAAACTGGGTAATAGGAAGTATGATCAAAGTGTTACTTGCCTTGCTGATGATCCGCAAAACCTAGCGATTCGAAGTAGCAAGCGACGCACTCCGGGTACTCTATCGCAAACAAACAAGCATACAATAAGTACTCAACTAATGCACAAGTAAAAGTCAAATAAGATATCTAACCAGAAAGTTCAACTTAAGAACTTCGGTTGGCAAAAAGAATCAAATCTAACGAAACAACGAAAGACAAACAGCGAAAGAAACAGACTTTGTTTACTATTATGGATCTAGGTTAAATTTTACAGCGGCAAAAACTTCTTTGAGTTGGTTAAACGAAAGAGGGTTTCGAGACGAAACTCCAGGCGCTTGAATCGCCTGATTCCGATAAACGAGCGAAAAGTTATACTAGAACGAAAATCGAATCAGAAATCACGATCAGAAAAATCGCGGATAAATCCAAAAAAGAAAAAACGACGAACAGATTAACGAACGAACGTTCGTTATCTGGATCTAAACGATGAACGTGTTCATTAAAACGAACGAACAAGCGAACGCTCGCTAATTAAACTAAACCCAAAAAACCGATCTATCTAAAAAACGGATCTAAAAAACCAAACGAAAACCGGCGAAAACCAACGGTTTTCAAAAAAACTGGTGGCGGCGAGATCGACCTCGTCGGCGGCGGCGAAGCTTCGGCGGCGGCGTGCGGCGGGGCGGCGACCGCGGCGGCGGCGCGGCAGCGGCGGCGGCGTCTGGGGCGTTGGCGGCGGCTTGGGCTAGGGTTTGGGGGCGGCGGCGGCTTTGGGCTGGTCGGGCCCGGGGTCCCGCTAAATAATGGCCCCGGCCAGGGAGTCCTGGCCGAAACCGGCCCGTAGTCGGTTCACTCTTTTTTAAAAAAATTGTTACGCGTAGAAAAAAACAAAAGGAATATTAAACGAACTCCAAAAATCCCGAAATAAATTTTCCCCGTCTTCTAAAATCAAGCCGCACAGGATGAACATTTATTTGGGGCCTAAATGCAATTTTGTAAAACACGCATTTTTCCTAAATTCAAATAAAATAGCAAATAAAACCAAAATAAAATCTTATTTTATTTTATTATTAAATCTCCAATATTTATTTATTTTGGGAAAGTCATTTTATTCCCTCTCTCATATTTTTATAATAGAAATAATTGAAGATAAAATAAATAAAATCAAATGATCCTATTTTCAAAATTTGAGAAAACACAAATATGAAAATAACCAAATCCCCAACTCTCTCCGAGGGCCGTTGAGTTGCGTGAAATTTCTAGGATCAACCAAAATGCAATGAAATATGATATGCAAAGATGATCTATTGTATAACATTCCAAATTGAAAATTTGGGATGTTACACCCCCTCCACAGATTTCCACCTCAGTCATATCATTGCAGTGCTTAGGCGAAGCCCTGCGTCGGTAGCTTCATCATCACCGTCATCACGTCGTCGTGCTGACGAAACTCTCCCTCGACACTCAGCTGGATCTAGAGTTTGCGATACGTCACCGAGCTGAACGTGTGCAGATCGCGGAGGTGCCGTACCTTTGGTGCTAGGATCGGTCGGATCGTGAAGACGTACGACTAAATCAACCGCGCTGTCATAACGCTTCCGCTTACGGTCTATGAGGGTACATGGACAACACTCTTCCCCTCTCATTGCTATGCATCACCTAGATGGATCTTGCGTGTGCGTAGGAATTTTTTTGAAATTACTGTGTTCCCCAACAGTGGCATCCGAGCCAGGTCTATGCGTAGATGTTATATGCACGAGTAGAACACAAAGGAGTTGTGGGCGTGGGTATATACATATTGCTTGCCGTCACTACTTGATTCTTGATTCAGCGGTATTGTTGGATGAAGCGGCTCAGACCGACATTACGCGTACGCTTACACGAGACTGGTTCTACCGACGTGCTTCGCACATAGGTGGCTAGTGGGTGTCAGTTTCTCCAACTTTAGTTGAACCGGATTCTATGAACAGGGTTCTTTCTGAAGATCAAAAAGCAATCACCATACTGCGTTGTGGTTTTGATGCGTAGGTAAGAACGGTTCTTACTAGAAGCCCGTAGCAGCCACGTAAAACTTGCAACAAGAAAGTAGACGACATCTAACTTGTTTTTGCAGGGCATGTTGTGATGTGATATGGTCAAGACATGATGCTAAATTTTATTATATGAGATGATCATGTTTTGTAACAGAGTTATCGGCAACTGGCATGAGCCATATGGTTGTCACTTTATTGTATGAAATGAAATCGCCATGTAATTGCTTTACTTTATCACTAAGCGGTAGTGATAGTCGTAGAAGCAATAGTTGGCGAGACAACAACGATGCTTCGATGGAGATCAAGGTGTCAAGCCGGTGACGATGGTGATCATGACGGTGCTTTGAAGATGGAGATCAAAGGCACAAGATGATGATGGCCATATCATATCACTTATATTGATTGCATGTGATGTTTATCCTTTATGCATCTTATTTCTCTTAGTTCGGCGGTAGCATGATAAGATGATCTCTCACTAAATTTCAAGGTATAAGTGTTCTCCCTGAGTATGCACCGCTGCTACAGTTCATCGTGCCGAGACACCACGTGATGATCAGGTGTGATAAGCTCTATGTTCACATACAACAGGTGCAAGCCAGTTTTGCACACGCAGAATACTCGAGTTAAACTTGACGAGCCTAACATATGTAGATATGTCCTCGGAACACTGAGACCGAAAGGTCGAGCATGAATCATATAGTATATATGATCAACATAGTGATGTTCACCATTGAAAACTACTCCATCTCACGTGATGATCGGACATGGTTTAGTTGATATGGACCACGTGATCACTTATATGATTAGAGGGATGTCTATCTAAGTGGGAGTTCTTAAGTAATTTGATTAATTGAACTTTAATTCATCATGAAATTAGTACATGATAGTATTTTCCATGTCTATGTTATTGTATATAGATGGCCCGTGCTATTGTTCCATTGAATTTTAATGCGTTCCTAGAGAAAGCTAAGTTGAAAGATGATGGTAGCAACTACACGGACTGGGTCCGTAACTTGAGGATTATCCTCATTGCTGCATGATACGTCCTTTTGCATCATGCTTTTATATCGATATTTATTGCATTATGGGCTGTTATTTCACATTATGTCACAATACTTATGGCTATTCTCTCTTATTTTACAAGGTTTACATAAGGAGGGAGAATGCCGGCAGCTGGAATTCTGGGCTGGAAAAGGAGCAAATATTAGAGACCTCTTCTGCGCAACTCCAAAAGTCCTGAAACTCCATGGAATACCTTATAATAAATAATGAAAAATCCTCACCAAAGATGAAGACCAGGGGGCCCACACCCTTCTCATGAGGGTGGGGGCGCCCCCCCTAGGGCGCGCCCCCCTACCTCGTGGGCCCCCTGATGGCTCTTCGATGACCATCTTCCCCTATATGAAGTCTTTCGTCGAGAAAAAAAATAAGAAGCAACCTTTTGGGATGAAACTCCGCCGCCACGAGGCGGAACCTTGGCGGATCCAATCTAGAGCTCCGGCAGAGCTGTTCTGCCGGGGAAACTTCCCTCCCGGAGGGGGAAATCATCGTCATCGTCATCACCAACGCTCCTCTCATCAGGAGAGGGCAATCTCCATCAACATCTTCATCAGCACCATCTCATCTCAAAAACCCTAGTTCATCTCTTGTATCCAATTCTTGTCTCCAAGTCCGGGATTGGTGCTACTAGTGTTAATTACTCCTTGTAGTTGATGCTAGTTGGTTTAATTGGTGGAACATCATATGTTCAGATCCTTTATGCATATTATTACCCCTCTGATTATGAACATGAATATGCTTTGTGAGTAGTTACGTTTGTTCCTGAGGACAAGGGAGAAGTCTTGCTATTAGTAGTCATGTGAATTTGGTATTCGTTCGATATTTTGATGAGATGTATGTTGTCTAGCCTCTAGTGGTGTTATGTGAACGTCGACTACATAACACTTCAGCATTATTTGGGCCTAGAGGAAGGAATTGGGAAGTAATAAGTAGATGATGGGTTGCTAGAGTGACAGAAGCTTAAACCCTAGTTTATGCGTTGCTTCGTAAGGAGCTGATTTGGATCCATGTGTTTCATGCTATGGTTAGGTTTACCTTAATACTTTTGTAGTTGCGGATGCTTGCAATAGAGGTTAATCATAAGTGGGATACTTGTTCAAGTAAGAACAGCACCCAAGCACCGGTCCACCCACATGTCAAATTATCAAAGTACCGAACGTGAATCATATGAACGTGATGAAAACTAGCTTGACGATATTCCCATGTGTCCTCGGGAGCGCTTTTCCTTATATAAGAGTTTGTCCAGGCTTGTCCTTTGCTACAAAAAGGATTGGTCCACCTTGCTGCACTTTATTTACTTTTGTTACTTGTTGCTCGTTACAAATTATCTCATCACAAAACTATCTGTTACCACTTATTTCAGTACTTGCAGAGAATACCTTGCTGAAAACCGTTTATCATTTCCTTCTGCTCCTCGTTGGGTTCGACACTCTTACTTATCGAAAGGACTACGATAGATCCCCTATACTTGTGGGTCATCACTGCACAGAAGAATTACGTCCTGGAAGCACCACTAGGTGACAAACATGCTGCAGGAGCAACACCAGATGTTATAAACACCTGGCAGAGCAAAGCTGATGACTACTCGATAGTTCAGTGTGCCATGCTTTACGGCATAGAACCGGGACTTCAACGATGTTTTTAATGTCATGGAGCATATGAGATGTTCCAGGAGTTGAAGTCAATATTTCAAGCAAATGCCCGGATTGAGAGATATGAAGTCTCCAATAAGTTGTACAGCTGCAAAGTGGAGGAGAATAGTTCTGTCAGTGAACATATACTCAGAATGTCTGGGTACCACAACCACTTGACTCAGCTGGGAGTTAATCTTCCTGATGATAGTGTCATTAACAGAGTTCTTCAATCACTGCCACCAAGCTACAAGAGCTTCGTGATGAACTATAATATGCAAGGGATGGATAAGACGATTCCCGAGCTCTTCGCAATGCTAAAAGCCGCGGAGGTAGAAATCAAGAAGGAGCATCAAGTGTTGATGGTCAACAAGACCACCAGTTTCAAGAAAAGGGGTAAAGGGAAGAAAGGGAACTTCAAGAAGAACGGCAAGCAAGTTGTTGCTCAAGTGAAGAAGCCCAAGTCTGGACCTAAGCGAGAAACTGAGTGCTTCTACTGCAAAGGGACTGGTCACTGGAAGCGGAACGGCCCCAAGTATTTGGCGGAGAAGAAGGATGGCAAAGTGAAAGGTATATTTGATATACATGTTATTGATGTGTACCTTACTAATGCTCGCAGTAGCGCCTGGGTATTTGATACTGGTTTTGTTGCTAATATTTGCAACTCGAAATAGGGGCTACAGATTAAGCGAAGATTGGCTAAGGATGAGGTGACGATGCATGTGGGAAATGGTTCCAAAGTCGATGTGATCGCCGTCGGCACGCTACCTCTACATCTACCTTCGGGATTAGTTTTAGACCTAAATAATTGTTATTTGGTGCCAGCGTTGAGCATGAACATTATATCTGGATGTTGTTTGATGCGATACGGTTATTCATTTAAATCAGAGAATAATGGTCGTTCTATTTATGTGAATAATATCTTTTATGGTCATGCACCCTTGATGAGTGGTCTGTTTTTACTAAATCTTGATAGTAGTGATACACATATTCATAGTATTGAAGCCAAAAGATATAAGTTTAATAATGATAGTGCAACTTATTTGTGGCACTGCCATTTAGGTCATATTGGTGTAAAGCGCATGTAGAAACTCCATGCTGATGGACTTTTGGAATCACTTGATTATGAATCACTTGATGCTTGCGAACCATGCCTCATGGGCAAGATGACTAAGACTTCGTTCTCTGGAACAATGGAGCGAGCAACAGACTTATTGGAAATAATACATACTGATGTATGCGGTCCGATGAGTGTTGATGCTCGCAGCGGGTATCGTTATTTTCTTACCTTCACAGATGATTTGAGTAGATATGGGTATATATACTTAATGAAACATAAGTCTGAAACATTTTAAAAGTTTAAGGAATTTCAGAGTGAAGTGGAAAATCATCATAACAAGAAAATTAAGTTTCTACGATCTAATCGTGGAGGTGAATATTTGAGTTATGAGTGTGGTCTTTATTTGAAACAATGCGGAATAGTTTCACAAATCACGCCACCTGGAACACCACAGCGTAATGGTGTGTCCGAACATCGTAATCGTACTTTACTGGATATGGTGCGATCTATGATGTCTCTCACTGATTTACCGCTATCATTTTGGGGTTATGCTTTAGAGACGGCTGCATTCACGTTAAAATAGGGCACCATCGAAATCCGTTGATACGACGCCTTATAAACTGTTGTTTGGAAAGAAACCCAAGTTGTCGTTTCTTAAAGTTTGGGGCTGCGATGCTTATGTGAAAAAACATCAACCTGATAAGCTCGAACCCAAATCAGAGAAATGTGTCTTCATAGGATACCCAAAGGAGACTGTTGGGTACACCTTCTATCACAGATCCGAAGGCAAGATATTCGTTGCCAAGAATGGATCCTTTCTATAGAAGGAGTTTCTCTCGAAATAAGTGAGTGGAAGGAAACTAGAACTTGATGAGGTAATTGTACCTGCTCCCTTATTGGAAAGTAGTTCATCACAGAAATCAGTTCTAGTGATTACTACACCAGTAAGTGAGGAAGCTAATGATGATGATCATGAAACTTCTAATCAAGTTACTACCGAACCTCGTAGGTCAACCAGAGTAAGATCCGCAACAGAGTGGTACGGTAATCCTGTTCTGGAAGTCATGTTACTTGACCATGACAAACCTACGAACTATGAGGAAGCGATGATGAGCCCAGATTCCGCAAAATGGCTTGAAATCTGAGATGGGATCCATGTATGAGAACAAAGTGTGGACTTTGGTTGACTTGCCCGGTGATCAGCAGGCCATAGAGAATAAATGGATCTTCAAGAAGAAGACTGACGCTGACAGTAATGTTACTCCAACATTTTATGATTATGAAATTTGGAAAATGGATGTCAAAACCGCATTCCTTGACGGATATCTTAAAGAAGAGTTGTATATGATGCAACCAGAAAAAAATTCCTCCGCACACGCAAGATCCATATAGGTGATGCATAGCAACGAGAGGGGAGAGTGTTATCCACGTACCCTCGTAGACCATAAGTGGAAGCGTTATGACAATGCGGTTGATGTAGTCGTACGTCTTCACGATCCGACCGATCCTAGCACCGAAGGTATGACACCTCCGTGATCTACACACGTTCATCTTGGTGACGTCCCACGAACTCTAGATCCAACTGAGGTCGAGGGAGAGTTTCGTCAGCACGACAGCGTGATGACGGTGATGATGAAGTTACTGACGCAGGGCTTCGCCTAAGCTCTACAACGATATGACCGAGGTGGGAATCTATGGAGGGGGCACCGCTCACGACTGAACAATCAACTTGTGTGTCTATGGGGTGCCCCATCCCCCGTATATAAAGGAGTGGAGGAGGGGAGGGCCGGCCCTCTCATGGCGCGCCCAAGGGGGGAGTCCTATTCCCGGTGGGAGTAGGATTCCCCCTTCCCTAGTTGGAATAGGAGAGGAAGGAAGGGGGAGAGAGAGGGAAGGAAAGGGGGGCGCCCCCACCCAATTCGTATTGGGCTAGGGGGGCGCGCCCTCCACCTTGGACGCTCCTCCTCTCTGCCACTAAGGCCCAATAAGGCCCATACATTCCCCGGGGGGTTCCGGTAACCCCTCGGTACTCCGGTAAATGCCCGAACTCACCCGGAACCATTCCGATGTCCAAACTGTTGGGGAACGTAGTAATTTCAAAAAGTTCCTACGCACATGCAAGATCATGGTGATGCATAGCAATGAGAGGGGAGAGTGTTGTCCACGTACCCTCGTAGACCGTAAGCGGAAGCGTTAGCACAACGCGGTTGATGTAGTCGTACGGCTTCACGATCCGACCGATCAAGTACCGAACGTACGGCACCTCTGAGTTCAGCACACGTTCAGCCCGATGACGTCCCTCGAACTCCGATCCAGCCGAGTGTTGAGGGAGAGTTTTGTCAGCATGACGGCGTGGTGACGATGTTGATGTTCTACCGACGCAGGGCTTCGCCTAAGCACCGCTACAGTATTATCGAGTTGGACTATGGTGGAGGGGGGCACCGCACACGGCTAAGAGACGATCAACTTGATCAACTTGTGTGTCTAGAGGTGCCCCCCTGCCCCTATATATAAAGGAGCAAGGGGAGAGGTGGCCGGCCTAGGAGGAGGGCGCGCCAAGGGGGGAGTCCTACTCCCACCGGGAGTAGGACTCCTCCTTCCCTTGTTGGAGTAGGAGAGAAGGAAAAGGGGGAGAGGAACAAGGAAAAGTGGGTTGCACCCCTTGTCCAATTCGGACCAGAGGGGGGGCGCGCGCCTCCTTCCTTTTGGCCTCTCTCCTCTATTCCTGTATGGCCCAATAAGGCCCATATACTCCCCGGCGAATTCCCGTAACTCTCCGGTACTCCGAAAAATACCCGAATCACTCGAAACCTTTCCGATGTCCGAATATAGTCGTCCAATATATCAATCTGTACGTCTCGACCGTTTCGAGACTCCTCGTCATGTCCCCGATCTCATCCGGGACTCCGAACTCCTTTGGTACATCAAAAATCATAAACTCATAATATAACTGTCATCGAAACCTTAAGCATGCGGACCCTATGGGTTCGAAAAAAATGTAGACATGACCGAGACACGTCTCCGGTCAATAACCAATAGCGGAACCTGGATGCTCATATTGGCTCCCACATATTCTACGAAGATCTTTATCGGTCAGACCGCATTACAACATACGTTGTTCCCTTTGTCATCGGTATGTTACTTGCCCGAGATTTGATCGTCGGTATCTCAATACCTAGTTCAATCTCGTTACCGGCAAGTCTCTTTACTCGTTCCGTAATACATCATCCCGCAACTAACTCATTAGTTGCAATGCTTGCAAGGCTTAAGTGATGTGCATTACCGAGAGGGCCCAGAGATGCCTCTCCGACAGTCAGAGTGACAAATCCTAATCTCGAAATATGCCAACCCAACAAGTACCTTCGGAGACACCTGTAGAGCACCTTTATAATCACCTAGTTACGTTGTGACGTTTGGTAGCACACAAAGTGTTCCGCCGGTAAACGGGAGTTGCATAATCTCTGTCAGGACCCCGACTCAATGCCACATCGATCTAGCATGTAACACCTCATATCACTTTGCGGCCTCACGCACGGTATTCCCACGGGTGTCGCCTTACCTTAGCCCGGGACCGTTTGCGCCTTTTGGCACACGTATATGACAGTGTCGCTAGCATCCATATGATAAGGAGCCCGGGCTGACATGGCTAGTCGTAAACCCAAAGTGGCACAGACTTACGAGGACAGGCATCCATGACCCAGCATCGAACGTGTCGGTCATCAGCGAGTGAATCCAGGCTGTAGCACTGGGCTAGCAGGACTCCGGTGAACCGGGCTGTAGCGGGCTAACAGGACTCCGGTATTCATCGCGTGACATTTCCCCGAAGGGACAGACACAGGAACGAAGAAGGACACATGCCGGCCAGCCTAAGTGTTCCGGAGCAGTAGCAAGCTACCATGGCTCAGTGGAAACACTAGGAGACATTTCCCGGTAAGAGAGGCTACTAAGGATAAACAACTAGATAGTCAGATCCCACACATACCAAGCATTACAATAACATACACACAATATGCTCGATATGTGCAAATACAACATGGCATCACAAAATGACTCTACGACTCAAGTAGTTTATACAATAGGCTCCGAGGAGCGAGATATTACAAACATGGGTCTCATAACCCAACACTCAGAGCATACAAATCAAAGCACAAGCGGAAGCTATCATGTCTGAGTACAGACGTCTATAAATGAAAAAGGCTGAAAGCCTGACTATCTACCAGATCCTGCCGAGGGCACAAGATCGTAGCTGAGGTAACAAGCTAAACGTCGAAGTCCACGTGGAACTACTAATGAGACTGAAGTCTCTCTGCAAAACATAAAATAGGCAAACGTGAGTACAAATGTACCCAGCAAGACTTACATCAGAACTAACTACATATGCACCATTATCAACAAAGGGGATGGTGGGGTTTAACTGCAGCAAGCCAGCTTTGACTCGGTGGCTAACCTGAACTACGACTGCAAGTAACTCTTTTGAGGTGTCGCACACGAGTCCACATATTCACCATATCAATACACCACTATGGATCCGCTCCCGTCTCCCTACGAGAACGCCATCCATAGCACTCACGCTTATCTTGCGTATTTTAGGGTATCCACTTTCACTTGTCTATGAACTATGCAATGGGGTCCAAGTTTCCATATCCGAGGAATCCGGCTATTCGAATAGATGATGTTAAGCCTGCAGGGGTGTACTTCTTCACACACGCTCTCGCCACTTACCGCCCTGTACACGTCATGTACCTCGGCAACCTTCAAGCGGAAGCCGGGCGAGGGAGTCGGCCACGACCTGACTAATCGAACAAGTCTCTAGTCCAGGTTTATCGCCTATTCGGGTTCCATCCGCAAGGAGATCCGGCCGGGGTGTCGCTTACGGCCCCAAACGATGTGTGCAGGGTTCCCAAGCCCACCAACCGGGTGCCACTTGGTACACCGGGCCACTGTGCCTAGTCTGTCCCAAGCCCACCTGTATCGGGTGCCACTTGGTAGACTACTAACACTACCTACAAACACCAGAAACTAGTTGCAACTCCTGGACAGAGATCATGTTGATTAATAAGTCGAGAGGGGTCGAGTTACCGGAACCCAATGTGTGGTAGTAACTGGTCATGGATCACAAACACAGAACTCAGTTCCTGAGGACGGCTGCAATGAGACAACCCACCATGTACTCCTACATGGCCTCTCACCACTACCTTTACCAAATCGTGTTCACACACTTAGCTCACACACAGTAGGACATGTTCACACGCCTCTGATTCATCCCCGATGAATCAGACTTGACTCAACTCTAAGCAGTAGCAGGCATGACAACAAGCATGAATGAGTAGGCACATCAGGGCTCAAACAACTCCTACTCATGCTAGTGGGTTTCATCTATTTACTGTGGCAATGACAGGTCATGCAAAGGATAAAGGGTTCAGCTACCGCAGCAAGTATCAAATATGTCGTTGTTGTCCTAATGCAGTAAAAGAGAGCAGGAGCGAGAGAGTGGGATTTTATCGGAATGAACAAGGGGGGTTTTGCTTGCCTGGCACTTCTGAAGATAACATTGAGTCTTCATCAGTGTCAACGATCACATCATCGGTATCACGTCTATCGAGAGGGGACAATTACCGGCAACATAGAAGGGAACACAATCAATGCAATGCACAATATGATGCATGATCATGACATGGCAAAATGAATGTGTTTTGAGCTAATGCAACTAGCAACAGATTAAATGAAGTTGGTTTGAATACAAGATTCAAATTTAAACTCCATATGTGATTATTCAAATGCCATTTAATTGATTTGTGCTAAACAACAGCTATAAGTTGTTCTATCATGCATGAAAATGGTACAGATGGATTCCTTGAATTTTTCTGATAATTTTTCATATATAAATTATTTAATTTGGAGTTACGGTTAATTTTCTATGATTTATTGAAGATTTAGCTATTTTCTGGAATTTCTTATATAAAAATAAATCCAGAAAATAAGTTACTGCGTCAGCATGACGTCGGGGTGACGTCATCAGGTCAAAGGCGCCAGCCCAGGTCAAACCTGACCAGTGGGGTCCACTGGTCAGTGACCCAGTCAACTAACCAAGTTAGTTAGCCCTAACTAACTTAGTTAGCCGGGCAGGGCCCGCATGTCAGTGGCCTATCTAATTAGCTGAGTTAATTAATGCTAACTAATCTAACACTAATCAAGCAGGCGCCTGGGCCCACATGTCAGGGGGTCAAACCCCGGGTCAACTCGCCGGAGTTGACCTGCGGCTCGTCGCCGGCGGAGCCAGAGACGGCGGAGGGGGTCGGAAATCCACCTCCGGCGACCAAAACAGCGGCAGCGATCATCTACGCGTAGCTGGCGCTCAGCCGCATCCATCTAGGCAAGCGGGAGGGGCTGAGGTCGAACGGGCTCGCCGGAATCGAGCTCGCGGCGGCGGTCGGAGCTCGGGGTTGGTGCGGGTTGGCGCTAGGGGGCACGGCAGGTCGCACGGGTGGGCGCGCTCGGCTCCTGGAAGGGTGCTGAGCACGTTGCCGTGCTCGGGAGTTAGCTACGGTGGCTCTAGCACCGACTGCGTCATCGCCAGCGGCGAGGAACTGTCGGCTCCGACAGTCGGGGTGGTTAGAAGGCACGGACGGGCACGGGGAGAGAGGGGAAATGGACAGGGGCTCACGAGGGGTCGGGAGAGAAGCTCGGTGGGCTCGGGGAAGCCTCTGCAACGGCGAATTGACGACGGCGATCTCCGGGCACCGGAGATGAGGACGACGACGCTCCGGTCGACTGCGGCCTCCTCTGGTCGCGTGCGTCGCGTGTGTAGCTCCACGGGGTCAGGGCGGAGCTCAGGGATGCATAGTGGGAGCGAGGGGGTGGCTGTGGCCCCGGTAAACGGCGTCGGCGGCGATGGGCTCCGCTCGGGCGCGTGAGGGAGAGAGAGCAGAGGAGGGGGAGGAGCGAGGGAGAGCGCGAGGGGTTCCAGGGAGAGTGAGAGAGAGGCCAGGGGTGTCGTGGCGTCTCCAGGCACATCGAGGAGGGAGGCAACCAGGCAGGAGGTGGCGCACGGCGGCGCGCGCGGCCGACAGGCAGCTGCCTGCCTGCTCTGGCGGGAGGAAGCAGGTGGCTGGCACGGGCCAGCACAGTGCTGGGCCGGCCAGCGGGCTGCCAGGTAAGGTCAGGTAAACCTTTCTCTCTCCTTTTTTTATTACTATTTCCTATTTTCTGTAATTGTGTTTGGATTTATTAAAAATGCCAGAGCATTTCCAAAAATCATGCAACTGACTGTGGCCACTGTTTGGAATATTTCCAACAGTAAACATTTCAGTTTGTGATTATTTGAGCATTTAAAATATTATTAGCAATTAAATGCCCAAATGCAAATACTATATAATTTAATTCAAAAATCCAGGAATAGCCTATAAATATGTTCATCATTTTTGGAAGAGGTTTTCACCTTTAACAGAAATTATGAACATTTCCAAAGGGCATTCTTGGTTATTGAAAATATTTTTATTGAACCTAGTTAAATTTCATTTGGTGCTAGGGTTTCAACAATCCCCATTTCAAATTTCTTTGGAATTTAAACATGATGGCATGATGAACAAGCAAAGTCAAGCAAGGGCTGAACTGGGGCTGTGACAACTCACCCCCACTAAACAAAAATCTCGTCCCGAGATTCAAGACGTGAGGTAAGAAGACAAAGGGGACACGGAACTGACACAGTCTTCATGATCCATTATCCTCCTCAAAGATGTTGATTCATTGCTTCAAATTGATCTCGATGTCTTCGCTTTCGAGATCTTCATCCAACACGATGACAACAGAAAGAAACTCTACAGGAATCGATCTTCTCGAAGATCGAGCAACTCACGGAATGAGACATAGTAACATCTCTCGAGCTGAGAGACGAAGCACACCTCTAGAGGAATGGAGTGGAGCAGATGACGAAGGTTCACTAGGTAGACAACAATTCCACACCTAAGAAGGTGGTAAACGGTTGTCAACGTAGCGAGGAGTTGAGTTGCCATGATACCACGACGAAACATCCTGGAGGAGGGTGATTCGTAGATTATTTCCTTAAGTGGCAAAAAGAATTACCTTTGATTCAGAGATCATTGAAAACCTTTATACCAGCCTAAGGCAATTCTCAAGCGATCGTGTGGAGGGGGTCAGTAGAATGGCATATTCAGACTTGGATGATGTGGATTACCTTGTTGAAGACAACGTAATGGATGAATTTGCTTATCACCGGAAATGGAAGAGACCCATGGTAGAATGGCACATTGGCGGTGCAAGCTGGGAAAAAAATGCAAATGCTGGGAATGATTCTGGTAACTGGGGAAGAACCCAACAATAGAGAGTGGATTCACTGTTTGAAAGGGTCATAGCATTGCCGAGGAAACTGAGAGGAATCCCAATTAGAGCCGATGATAACACGTAGCGCTTGTGCGTGCTCTCAAGAACTTGAGCATTTCTATAATCATCAAGGTTTTACCAATATCCGTGTCAAGGATTCTGGCAACACAACTTACTACCATGATGAATAGCGATGGACGATGCAGATGCAAAGGAGGATAACACTTTCTCAGATTTCATCTTAGCAAGCCAAGGAACAAAATCTGGACGATCGACCGAGAGACATTTAGCACTCCGCTTCTAATGTTCTCCTTGATGTGCTAGCATAACCCATTCATAGATATGGTTTGATATCTAGAACATCAAGTAAAAAGGTCGGACTTCGGGATCTCAAAATCCATAGGGGCAACTAGGGAGTAAATCCTACGAAATCCCTATGGGGAGGTGGCCAACTTCCTCAATCAAGATATTATAATAACAGGTCTTCCGGCAGGGTGTGTTGGCCACGACATCCACTTTACCGGTTTTCGAGGGACCGATATTATAGTTCTTGGGAAATGTTCCAAACCATCATATCTGCCTGAGATTCAGATCTGGTTGGTGTCAGGATATTCCAGACTCATCGAGTCTAGGAAGAAAAATGAAAGTTTGCAACACAAATCGACGAGATGACGTTGCGGAATTCTCGGGAGATGAACTACGATAGCAAGCTCCAAAACATGAGCTGGTTCTGCTACAAACATGTGAACACGCTGTCCCAGACAAACATGACCACGTGGTAGTCTTATAATAAAACACTACTGAGTTCAGGTGGGGGAACCATCATTAATGACATCGAAGTCTCCACGCGTGGAAGTCCAAAGAGTTCACCTTGGACAGACTCCTTTATCTTTGAACAACTCAATCAGTGGCTTGGTGTGCTCGGAACACATATGGAATGAAGGTTGCAAGTCTCCAGACCACACAATACTTCGCATGTATGCATGACTGACTTGGGATGATTCCAGAGGAAGCAAAACTAACTTTCTTAAATCCACGGCGGCAACTTTCACCAAGTGCACGTGTATAAGAGGAAGTCACTCCTTTCATCAAACAAATACTTCATGAGCTAGCATGAAGAAAATGCTTTCAAAAGTTTCCAACACTAGCTTAATGTCCAACAAAATCATGGAGAAGATAAGGATGTTGTCAATGGGCTCAACAACAATTCATCTGGGTTTCCTTTTAAAAGGAATTCCATAGTTAAGTGAACAAGTGATAGCATTGGTCAGGCCAAAGATGTAATGGTGTATGCTCGAGGGATCAACCACGAATAAGACAACATTACGAGCATCATTGGTACTGATTTGATTTGACGATAGCCCACACTCAAATCAAAGGATTGATAAGACAATAGGTCCAGCAACTGATCACAGGGACCAATCGATGAAGATATCATCTTTCTTCAACACACACTACACAAGAATATCCCTTTGGAACGAACTAAGTCAGGCAAGCTTTTATCCTCCAACTCTCCAAGTTGTTGTCTAGCTTAATCAACTAGCTCAGGGATATCTAACACCGGTTCTTGGAGAAGGGGTGGTTTACAGGAATAAACCAACTTGATCACGAACTCAACATAGCGGTCAGGTGACAACCTGGTAATACTTCCGGGAAGACATCCAGAAAATCATGAACCACCGGTATGTTACTAAGCTCGAGAACAATCTCGCTTTTGAGGGCAAGACGATATGATCAAATGAGTGAGGACTTGACAAGATCCTAACTCATCAATCGGAGGGTGCACCGAAATAAGGACTAGGTAGCACGATCAGTCTTAGAAGGATGATTCCAATAACCAACACGCTAAGAATGAAATTATTGTCCTTTAACTACCAAGCAACGAGGTTGCTAGGAGTATTGATTTCACACATCACAATTCATTTGTCGGTATTCCGGTTGCATCAACACGAGGGCCGAGGAATGACTAATGATGGTGAGAAGTATCACTACGTCAAAATTCATGAGAGTTGGTGCAGTTCTCATGACAATTCTGACATAAAGGGGGTAATACTCCAAGGTAGAACAGAACCAAAAGCTGGATTGGCATTTGATCTGCGGAATACAACTACTTTGACCCAATCCTAGATATGGATGAGGTACTGGAGTTTGTTTCTCCAAGTCATTCAGGACAGAATGGCTTGACGGACCACAAGAGTAATAGGCATCGATAAACGAACACACGCATACTCTTGACTATCAATTGATAGACGAAGGTCAGAATGCAGCTAAAGAGAACAACTCAAAGGGACATATAATTTTCTGAGTTGTGGATGCATAGATTAGTATGTCGAACCAAGTTCAACATATTTCTTCCGGATAACCCATGCGGAAAGGTAGAACTGGCAGAGTCACAATGTAGAATCGAGAACCCATCGAGAGCACTCTGATTGTGATCTTTCGATCAGCGAGGAACATCTGCCATAAGCGGTTCATAGTATTTGGAAGAAAGGAATACCACGAACATCGAGGACTAATGCAAAGGTTACTAATAACCTAAAGGAACGAGCAAAACTATCAACATGAAGCAAGTAGGGTGAATCTCGGGTTCAAGAACCCAGGAACAGAATACCTATTACTAAGTAGCATCACGGGATGCTTTCGAGAATGATGGCCAGAATCATCACACTGGGAACACAAATCATGGCTAAATTACTAGATGATCCCCTAAGACACCTAGGGTCGTAATAATAACTCCAACATAATGTCAAGGCAATAGAATACCTCAACTCAACAAGTTGTGTGATTAACCTGGCCTAAAAGACATTGAAACCAGAGGAAAAGGATTTTGCAAATGCGTCAGACTCTTTGGAAACCTGGGATGACTCGGACATCATAACGGCTGTAAATGCTCGGAAAAGATTTGAGACATTCACAAAAATGGTGGCATAACCACTTAGAAGCACAATATCAAGGTTCCGAGATCAACAATTATCATACGGAAGTAGTAGGAACTGAACTGAGACTTAAATCCAACAATCTTATAAGTCCACTGATTAGTAACACGTGATCCTGATAGAAAGAAGAGATAGCCTAGTTTCTTAACCCCGTAGGAAAGATAAGATGACTCAGATCAGAAGGGCATGAGGTATAAGGAGTAAAAAGAGCCTTACGTTCCATCCCACAATCAATTCCCTTATATAACTAAAGAATTTCTAGACTCAACTTCGACCAGTTTGGCTTGGTAACCTACAGGCAGTCAAGCTCTGATACCAACGCTGTCAGGACCCCGACTCAATGCCACATCGATCTAGCATGTAACACCTCATATCACTTTGCGGCCTCACGCACGGTATTCCCACGGGTGTCGCCTTACCTTAGCCCGGGACCGTTTGCGCCTTTTGGCACACGTATATGACAGTGTCGCTAGCATCCATATGATAAGGAGCCCGGGCTGACATGGCTAGTCGTAAACCCAAAGTGGCACAGACTTACGGGGACAGGCATCCATGACCCAGCATCGAACGTGTCGGTCATCAGCGAGTGAATCCAGGCTGTAGCACTGGGCTAGCAGGACTCCGGTGAACCGGGCTGTAGCGGGCTAACAGGACTCCGGTATTCATCGCGTGACATTTCCCCGAAGGGACAGACACAGGAACGAAGAAGGACACATGCCGGCCAGCCTAAGTGTTCTGGAGCAGTAGCAAGCTACCATGGCTCAGTGGAAACACTAGGAGACATTTCCTGGTAAGAGAGGCTACTAAGGATAAACAACTAGATAGTCAGATCCCACACATACCAAGCATTACAATAACATACACACAATATGCTCGATATGTGCAAATACAACATGGCATCACAAAATGACTCTACGACTCAAGTAGTTTATACAATAGGCTCCGAGGAGCGAGATATTACAAACATGGGTCTCATAACCCAACACTCAGAGCATACAAATCAAAGCACAAGCGGAAGCTATCATGTCTGAGTACAGACGTCTATAAATGAAAAAGACTGAAAGCCTGACTATCTACTAGATCCTGCCGAGGGCACAAGATCGTAGCTGAGGTAACAAGCTAAACGTCGAAGTCCACGTGGAACTACTAATGAGACTGAAGTCTCTCTGCAAAACATAAAATAGGCAAACGTGAGTACAAATGTACCCAGCAAGACTTACATCAGAACTAACTACATATGCACCATTATCAACAAAGGGGATGGTGGGGTTTAACTGCAGCAAGCCAGCTTTGACTCGGTGGCTAACCTGAACTACGACTGCAAGTAACTCTTTTGAGGTGGCGCACACGAGTCCACATATTCACCATATCAATACACCACTATGGATCCGCTCCCGTCTCCCTACGAGAACGCCATCCATAGCACTCACGCTTATCTTGCGTATTTTAGGGTATCCACTTTCACTTGTCTATGAACTATGCAATGGGGTCCAAGTTTCCATATCCGAGGAATCCGGCTATTCGAATAGATGATGTTAAGCCTGCAGGGGTGTACTTCTTCACACACGCTCTCGCCACTTACCGCCCTGTACACGTCATGTACCTCGGCAACCTTCAAGCGGAAGCCGGGCGAGGGAGTCGGACACGACCTGACTAATTGAACAAGTCTCTAGTCCAGGTTTATCGCCTATTCGGGTTCCATCCGCAAGGAGATCCGGCCGGGGTGTCGCTTACGGCCCCAAACGATGTGTGCAGGGTTCCCAAGCCCACCAACCGGGTGCCACTTGGTACACCGGGCCACTGTGCCTAGTCTGTCCCAAGCCCACCTGTACCGGGTGCCACTTGGTAGACTACTAACACTACCTACAAACACCAGAAACTAGTTGCAACTCCTGGACAGAGATCATGTTGATTAATAAGTCGAGAGGGGTCGAGTTACCGGAACCCAATGTGTGGTAGTAACTGGTCATGGATCACAAACACAGAACTCAGTTCCTAAGGACGGCTGCAATGAGACAACCCACCATGTACTCCTACATGGCCTCTCACCGCTACCTTTACCAAATCGTGTTCACACACTTAGCTCACACACAGTAGGACATGTTCACACGCCTCTGATTCATCCCCGATGAATCAGACCTGACTCAACTCTAAGCAGTAGCAGGCATGACAACAAGCATGAATGAGTAGGCACATCAGGGCTCAAACAACTCCTACTCATGCTAGTGGGTTTCATCTATTTACTGTGGCAATGACAGGTCATGCAAAGGATAAAGGGTTCAGCTACCGCAGCAAGTATCAAATATGTCGTTGTTGTCCTAATGCAGTAAAAGAGAGCAGGAGCGAGAGAGTGGGATTTTATCGGAATGAACAAGGGGGGTTTTGCTTGCCTGGCACTTCTGAAGATAACATTGAGTCTTCATCAGTGTCAACGATCACATCATCGGTATCACGTCTATCGAGAGGGGACAATTACCGGCAACATAGAAGGGAACACAATCAATGCAATGCACAATATGATGCATGATCATGACATGGCAAAATGAATGTGTTTTGAGCTAATGCAACTAGCAACAGATTAAATGAAGTTGGTTTGAATACAAGATTCAAATTTAAACTCCATATGTGATTATTCAAATGCCATTTAATTGATTTGTGCTAAACAACAGCTATAAGTTGTTCTATCATCCATGAAAATGGTACAGATGGATTCCTTGAATTTTTCTGATAATTTTTCATATATAAATTATTTAATTTGGAGTTACGGTTAATTTTCTATGATTTATTGAAGTTTTAGCTATTTTCTGGAATTTCTTATATAAAAATAAATCCAGAAAATAAGTTACTGCGTCAGCATGACGTCGGGGTGACGTCATCAGGTCAAAGGCGCCAGCCCAGGTCAAACCTGACCAGTGGGGTCCACTGGTCAGTGACCCAGTCAACTAACCAAGTTAGTTAGCCCTAACTAACTTAGTTAGCCGGGCAGGGCCCGCATGTCAGTGGCCTATCTAATTAGCTGAGTTAATTAATGCTAACTAATCTAACACTAATCAAGCAGGCGCCTGGGCCCACACGTCAGGGGGTCAAACCCCGGGTCAACTCGCCGGAGTTGACCCGCGGCTCGTCGCCGGCAGAGCCAGAGACGGCGGAGGGGGTCGGAAATCCTCCTCCGGCGACCAAAACAACGGCAACGATCATCTACGCGTAGCTGGCGCTCAGCCGCATCCATCTAGGCAAGCGGGAGGGGCTGAGGTCGAACGGGCTCGCCGGAATCGAGCTCGCGGCGGCGGCCGGAGCTCGGGGTTGGTGCGGGTTGGCGCTAGGGGGCACGGCAGGTCGCACGGGTGGGTGCGCTCGGCTCCTGGAAGGGTGCTGAGCACGTTGCCGTGCTCGGGAGTTAGCTACGGTGGCTCTAGCACCGACTGCGTCATCGCCGGCAGCGAGGAACTGTCGGCTCCGACAGTCGGGGTGGTTAGAAGGCACGGACGGGCACGGGGAGAGAGGGGAAATGGACAGGGGCTCACGAGGGGTCGGGAGAGAAGCTCGGTGGGCTCGGGGAAGCCTCTGCAACGGCGAATTGACGACGGCGATCTCCGGGCACCGGAGATGAGGACGACGACGCTCCGGTCGAATGCGGCCTCCTCTGGTCGCGTGCGTCGCGTGTGTAGCTCCACGGGGTCAGGGCGGAGCTCAGGGATGCATAGTGGGAGCGAGGGGGTGGCTGTGGCCCCGGTAAACGGCGTCGGCGGCGATGGGCTCCGCTCGGGCGCGTGAGGGAGAGAGAGCAGAGGAGGGGGAGGAGCGAGGGAGAGCGCGAGGGGTTCCAGGGAGAGTGAGAGAGAGGCCAGGGGTGTCGTGGCGTCTCCAGGCGCATCGAGGAGGGAGGCAACCAGGCAGGAGGTGGCGCACGGCGGCGCGCGCGGCCGACAGGCAGCTGCCTGCCTGCTCTGGCGGGAGGAAGCAGGTGGCTGGCACGGGCCAGCACAGTGCTGGGCCGGCCAGCGGGCTGCCAGGTAAGGTCTGGTAAACCTTTCTCTCTCCTTTTTTTATTACTATTTCCTATTTTCTGTAATTGTGTTTGGATTTATTAAAAATGCCAGAGCATTTCCAAAAATCATGCAACTGACTGTGGCCACTGTTTGGAATATTTCCAACAGTAAACATTTCAGTTTGTGATTATTTGAGCATTTAAAATATTATTAGCAATTAAATGCCCAAATGCAAATACTATATAATTTAATTCAAAAATCCAGGAATAGCCTATAAATATGTTCATCATTTTTGGAAGAGGTTTTCACCTTTAACAGAAATTATGAACATTTCCAAAGGGCATTCTGGGTTATTGAAAATATTTTTATTGAACCTAGTTAAATTTCATTTGGTGCTAGGGTTTCAACAATCCCCATTTCAAATTTCTTTGGAATTTAAACATGATGGCATGATGAACAAGCAAAGTCAAGCAAGGGCTGAACTGGGGCTGTGACAATCTCATAGTCATAGGAACATGTATAAGTTATGAAGAAAGCAATAGCAACAAACTAAATGATCAAGTGCTATGCTAACAAAATGGGTCAAGTCAATCACAACATTCTCCTAATGACGTGATCCTGTTAATCAAATGACAACTCATGTCTATGGTTAGGAAACATAACCATCTTTGATCAACGAGCTAGTCAAGTAGATGCATACTAGTGACACTCTGTTTGTCTATGTATTCACACATGTATTATGTTTCCGGTTAATACAATTCTAGCATGAATAATAAACATTTATCATGATATAAGGAAATAAATAATAACTTTATCATTGCCTCTAGGGCATATTTCCTTCAGTCTCCCACTTGCACTAGAGTCAATAATCTAGTTCACATCACCATGTGATTTAATACCAATAGTTCACATCACCATGTGATTAACACCCATAGTTCACATCGACATGTGACCAACACCCAAAGGGTTTACTAGAGTCAATAATCTAGTTCACATCGCTATGTGATTAACACCCAAAGAGTACTAAGGTGTGATCATGGTTTGCTTGTGAGAGAAGTTTAGTCAACGGGTCTGCCATATTCAGATCCGTACGTATTTTGCAAATTTCTATGTCAACAATGCTCTGCACGGAGCTACTCTAGTCAATTGCTCCCACTTTCAATATGTATCCAGATTGAGACTTAGAGTCATCTGGATTAGTGTCAAAACTTGCATCGATGTAACCCTTTACGACGAACCTTTTGTCACCTCCATAATCGAGAAACATATCCTTATTCCACTAAGGATAATTTTGACCAATGTCCAGTGATCTACTCCTAAATCACTATTGTACTCCCTTGCCAAACTCAGGGTAGGGTATACAATAGGTCTGGTACACAGCATGGCATACTTTATAAAACCTATGGCTGAGGCATAGGGAATGACTTTCATTCTCTCTCTATCTTCTGCCGTGGTCAGGCTTTGAGTCTTACTCAACTTCACACCTTGTAACACAGACAAGAACTCCTTCTTTGACTGTTCCATTTTGAACTATTTCAAAATCTTGTCAAGGTATGTATTCATTGAAAAACTTATCAAGCGTCTTGATCTATCTCTATAGATCTTGATGCTCAATATGTAAGCAGCTTCACCGAGGTATTTCTTTGAAAAACTCATTTCAAACACTCCTTTATGCTTTGCAGAATAATTCTACATTATCTCCGATCAACAATATGTCATTCACATATACTTATCAGAAATGTTGTAGTGCTTCCACTCACTTTCTTGTAAATACAGGCTTCACTGCATGTCTGTATAAAACTATATGCTTTGATCAACTTATCAAAGCGTATATTCCAACTCCGAGATGCTTGCACCAGTCCATAGATGGATCGCTGGAGCTTGCATATTTTTTTAGCACCTTTAGGATTGACAAAATCTTCTGGTTGCATCATATACAACTCTTCTTTAATAAATCCATTAAGGAATGCATTTTTGTTTATCCATTTGCCAGATTTCATAAAATGCGGCAATTGCTAACATGATTCGGACAGACTTAAGCATAGATACGAGTGAGAAACTCTCATCGTAGTCAACACCTTGAACTTGTCGAAAACCTTTTGCGACAATTCTAGCTTTGTAGATAGTAACACTACTATCAGTGTCCGTCTTCCTCTTGAAGATCCATTTAATCTCAATGACTCGCCGATCATTGAGCAAGTCAAACAAAGTCCATACTTTGTTCTCATACATGGATCTCATCTCAGATTTCATGGCCTCAAACCATTTCGCGGAATCTGGGCTCATCATCGCTTCCTCATAGTTCGCAAGTTCGTCATGGTCTAGTAACATGACTTCCAGAACAGGATTACCATACCACTCTGGTGCAGATCTCACTCTGGTTTACCTACGAGGTTCAGTAGTAACTTGATCGGAAGTTACATGATCATCATCATTAGCTTCCTCGCTAATTGGTGTAGTAGTCATAGGAACAGATTTTTGTGATGAACTACTTTCCAATAAGGGAGCAGGTACAGTTACCTCATCAAGTTCTACTTTCCTCCCACTCACTTCTTTCGAGAGAAACTCCTTCTCTAGAAAGGATCCATTCTCAGCAATGAATATCTTGCCTTCGGATCTGTGATAGAAGGTGCACTCTATATAAGCCACCCTCCTCCACAGGTAGAGGGGTTCGGCACTCTGTAACTTGTATACATATAATCCACTCGACCTGTTGGGGAACGTAGCAGAAATTCAAAAAAATTCTTACGAATCACCAAGATCTATCTATGGAGAGACCAGCAACGAGTAGAAAGGAGAGTGTATCTACATACCCTTGTAGATCGCTAAGCGGAAGCGTTCAAGTGAACGGGGTTGATGGAGTCGTACTCGTCGTGATTCAGATCACCGATGATCCTAGTGCCGAACGGACGGCACCTCCGCGTTCAACACACGTACAGCTCGACGATGTCTCCCACGCCTTGATCCAGCAAGGAGAGAGGGAGAGGTTGAGGAAGACTCCATCCAGCAGCAGCACAACGGCGTGGTGGTGATGGTGGAGCGTGGCAATCCTGCAGGGCTTCGCCAAGCACCTACGGGAGAGGAGGAGGTGTCACGGGAGGGAGGGAGGCGCCAAGGGCTCAGGTATGGATGCCCTCCCTCCCCTCCACTATATATAGGGGCAGGGGAGAGGGGGGAGGCGCAGCCTTGCCCCTTCCTCCAAGTAAGGGGTGCGGCTAAGAGGGGGGGAGGAGTCCATCCTCCCCAAGGCACCTCGGAGGTGCCTTCCCCTTTTAGGACTCTCCCCTTTTTCCTATATCTTGGCGCATGGGCCTCTAGGGGCTGGTGCCCTTGGCCCATGTAGGCCAAGGCGCACCCCCTACAGCCCATGTGGCCCCCCGGGGCAGGTGGCCCCACCCGGTGGGCCCCCGGGACCCTTCTGGTGGTCCCGGTACAATACCGATGATCCCGAAACTTGTCCCGATGGCCGAAACAGGACTTCCTATATATAAATCTTTACCTCCGGACCATTCCGGAACTCCTCGTGACGTCCGGGATCTCATCCGGGACTCCGAACAACATTCGGTAACCACATACAAACTTCCTTTATAACCCTAGCGTCATCGAACCTTAAGTGTGTAGACCCTACGGGTTCGGGAGACATGTAGTCATGACCGAGATGTTCTCCGGTCAATAACCAACAGCGGGATCTGGATACCCATGTTGGCTCCCACATGTTCCACGATGATCTCATCGGATGAACCACGATGTCAAGGACTCAATCAATCCCGTATACAATTCCCTTTGTCTAGCGGTATGGTACTTGCCCGAGATTCAATCGTCGGTATACCGATACCTTGTTCAATCTCGTTACCGGCAAGTCTCTTTACTCGTTCCGTAACACATCATCCCGTGATCAACCCCTTGGTCACATTGTGCACATTATGATGATGTCCTACCGAGTGGGCCCAGAGATACCTCTCCGTTTACACGGAGTGACAAAATCCCAATCTCGATTCGTGCCAACCCAACAGACACTTTCAGAGATACCCGTAGTGTACCTTTATAGCCACCCAGTTACGTTGTGACGTTTGGCACACCCAAAGCACTCCTACGGTATCCGGGAGTTGCACAATCTCATGGTCTAAGGAAATGATACTTGACATTAGAAAAGCTTTAGCATACGAACTATGATCTTGTGCTAGGCTTAGGATTGGGTCTTGTCCATCACATCATTCTCCTAATGATGTGATCCCGTTATCAACGACATCCAATGTCCATGGTCAGGAAACCGTAACCATCTATTGATTAACGAGCTAGTCAACTAGAGGCTTACTAGGGACATGGTGTTGTCTATGTATCCACACATGTATCTGAGTTTCCTATCAATACAATTCTAGCATGGATAATAAACGATTATCATGAACAAGGAAATATAATAATAATCAATTTATTATTGCCTCTAGGGCATATTTCCAACAGTCTCCCACTTGCACTAGAGTCAATAATCTAGTTCACATCGATATGTGATTAACACTCAAGGTCACATCCCCATGTGACTAACACCCAAAGAGTTTACTAGAGTCAACATTTACCATGTGATTAACACTCGATGAGTTCTGGGTTTGATCATGTTATGCTTGTGAGAGAGGTTATAGTCAACGGGTCTGAACCTTTCAGATCCGTGTGTGCTTTACAAATCTCTATGTCATCTCCTAGATGCAGCTACCACGTTCTATTTGGAGCTATTCCAAATAACTGTTCTACTTGGAGCTATTCTAAATTGTTGCTCCATTATACGTATCCGGTATCTCTACTCAGAGCTATCCGGATAGGTGTTAAGCTTGCATCAACGTAACCCTTTACGACGAACTCTTTTACCACCTCCATAATTGAGAAAATTCCTTAGTCCACTAGTTACTAAGGATAACTTTGACCGCTGTCCTGTGATCCATTCTTGGATCACTCTTGTACCCCTTGACTGACTCATGGTAATGCACACTTCAGGTGCGGTACACAGCATAGCATACTGTAGAGCCTATGTCTTAAGCATAGAGGACGACCTTCGTTCCTTTCTCTCTATTCTGCCATGGTCGAGCTTTAAGTCTTAACTTCATACCTTACAACTCAGGCAAGAACTCCTTCTTTGACTGATCCATCTTGAACACCTTCAAGATCACGTCAAGGCATGTGCTCATTTGAAAGTACTATTAAGCGTTTTGATCTATCCTTATAGATCTTGATGCTCAATGTTCAAGTAGCTTAATCCAGGCTTTTCCATTGAAAACACTTTCCAAATAACCCTATATGCTTTCCAGAAATTCTACGTCATTTCTGATCATTAATATGTCAACAACATATACTCATCAGAAATTCTATAGTGCTCCCACTCACTTCTTTGGAAATACAAGTTTCTCATAAACTTTGTATACACCCAAAATCTTTGATCATCATCAAAGCACACATTCCAACTCCGAGATGCTCACTCCAGTCCTCAGAAGGATTGCTGGAGCTTTGCATACTTATTAGCATATTTCAGGATAGACAAAACCTTCCGGTTGTATCACATACAACCTTTCTTCAAGAATCGTCGAGGAAACAATGTTTTGACATCCTATCTGCAAGATTTCATAAATAATGCAGTAATTGCTAATATAATTCCAACAGACTCTTAGCATCGCTACGAGTGAGAAAGTCTCATCGTAGTCAACTCCTTGAACTTGTCGAAAAACATCTTAACGACAAGTCGAGCTTTCTTAATGGTGACATTTACCATCATTGTCCGTCTTCCTTTTAAAATCCATCTGCACTCAACAGCCTTACGACCATCGAGTCGTTCTGCCAAAGTCTACACTTTGTTTTCATACATGGATCCTCTCTCGGATTATATGGCCTCGAGCCATTTATCGGAATCCAGGCCCACCATCGCTTCTCCATAGCTCGTAGGTTCATCGTTGTCTAGCAACATGACTTCCAAGACAGGGTTACGTACCACTTTGAAGTAGTATGCATCCTTGTCCTCCCACGAGGTTTGGTAGTGACTTGATCTGAAGTTTCATGATCACTATCATAAGCTTCCACTTCAATTGGTGTAGGTGCCACAGGAACAACTCCCTGTGCCCTGTCACACACTAGTTGAAGAGACGGTTCAATAACCTCATCAAGTCTCCACCATCCTCCCACTCAATTCTTTCAAGAGAAACTTTTCCTCGTGAAAGGACCCGATTCTAGAAACAATCCCTTATTGCTTTCGGATCTAAGACAGGAGGTATACCCAACTGTTTTGGGTGTCCTATGAAGATGCATTTTATCCGCTTTGGGTTCGAGCTTATCAGCCTGAAACTTTTCCACATAAGCGTCGCAGCCCCAAACTTTTAAGAAATGACAGTTTAGGTTTCTCTAAACCATAGTTCATACGGTGTCATATCATCGGAATTACGTGGTGCCCTATTTAAAGTGAATGTGGTTGTCTCTAATGCCTAACCCATAAACTATCGTGGTAATTTGATAAGAGACATCATGGTATGCATCATATCCAATAGGGTGCAGTTATGATGTTCGGACACACCATCACACTATGGTGTTCCAGGCTGTATTAGTTGTGAAACAATTTCCACAATGCCTTAATTCTGTGCCAAACTCGTAATTCAGATATTCATCTCTATGATCATATCATAGATATTTTATCCTCTTGTCACGACGATCTTTCAACTTCACCCTGAAATTACTTGAACCTTTCAATAATTCAGACTCGTGATTCATCAAGTAAATATACTCAACATCTACTCGAATCATCTGTGAAGTAAGAACATAACGATATTCACTGCATGCCTCAGCACTCATTGGACTGCACACATCAAAATGTGTTACTTCCAACAAGTTGCTATCTTGTTCCATCTTACTGAAAACGAGGCTTTTCAGTCATCTTGCCCATGTGGTATGATTTGCATGTCCCAAGTGATTCAAAATCAAGTGAGTCAAAACGGTCCATTTGCATGGAGTTTCTTCATGCATATACACCAATAGACATGGTTCGCATGTCTCAAACTTTTCAAAAACGAGTGAGCCCAAAGAACCATCAATATGGAGCTTCTTCATGCGTTTTATACCGATATGACTTACGTGGCAGTGCCACAAGTAGGTGGTACTATCATTACTATCTTTTGGCATGAACATGTGTATCACTACGATCGAGATTCAATAAACCATTCAGGTTTAATACTAATATCTTTGGTAGAGGGAGCGTGCGATGCTTGATCATATCAAGCTTGGAAAAACTTCCAACACATATCGTCAGCTCACCTTTAGCTAGTCTCGGTTTATTCCGTAGCCTTTTGTTTCGAGTTACTAACACTTAGCAACCGAACCGGTATCTAATACCCTGGTGCTACTAGGAGTACTAGCAAAGTACACATTAACACAATGTATATCCAATATACTTCTATCGACCTTGCCAGCCTTCTTATCTACCAAGTATCTACGGTAATTCTGCTCTAGTGGTTGTTCCCCTTATTACAGAAGCACTTAGTCTCGGGTTTGGGTTTTACCTTGGGTTTCTTCACTAGAGCAGCAGCTGATTTGCCGTTTCATGAAGTATCCCTTCTTGCCCTTGCCCTTCTTGAAACTAGTGGTTTCACCAACCATCAACAATTGATGCTCCTTCTTGATTTCTACTTTCGCGATGTCAAACAACGCGAATACCTCAAGGATCATCATATCTATCCCTGATATGTTATAGTTCATCACGAAGCTCTAACAGCTTGGTGGCAATGACTTTGGAGAACCATCACTGTCTTATCTGGAAGATCAACTCCCACTCGATTCAAATGATTGTTGTACTCAGACAATCTGAGCACAAGCTCAACAATTGAGCTTTTCTCCTTAGTTTGCAGGTTAAGAAAGTCATCGGAGGTCTTATACCTCTTGACATGGGCACGAGCCTGAAATCCCAATTTCAGCCCTCAAAACATCTCATATGTTTCGCGATGTTTCAAAAACGTCTTTGGTGCCTCAACTCTAAACCGTTTAACTGAACTATCACGTAGTTATCAAAACGTGTATGTCCGATGTTCGCAACATCCACAGACGACGTTTGGGGTTCAGCACACTGAGCGGTGCATTAAGGACATAAGCTTTCTACTGTCCGCATAATCGCTACTATCAACTTTCAACTATTTTTTTTTCTCTAGGAACATATCTAAACAGTAGAACTATAGCGTGAGCTACGACATAATTTGCAAAAACCTCTTGACTATGTTCAGGATAATTAAGTTCATCTAAGTGATTACATGATCCGAGTCAAACTAGGCCATGTCCGATCATCACGTGAGACGGACTAGTCATCATCGGTGAACATCTTCATGTTGATCGTATCTTCTATACGACTCATGTTCGACCTTTCGGTCTCCGTGTTCCGAGGCCATGTCTGTACATGCTAGGCTCGTCAAGTTAACCCTAAGTGTTTCGCGTGTGTAAATCTGTCTTACACCCGTTGTATGTGAACGTTAGAATCTAACACCCGATCATCACGTGGTGCTTCGAAACACGAACTGTCGCAACGGTGCACAGTTAGGGGAGAACACTTCTTGAAATTGTTGTAAGGGATCATCTTATTTACTACCGTCGTTCTAAGCAAATAAGATGTATAAACATGATAAACATCACATGCAATCAAATAGTGACATGATATGGCCATCATCACTTTGCTCCTTTTGATCTCCATCTTCGGGGCTCCATGATCATCATCGTCACTGGCATGACACCATGATCTCCATCATCATGATCTCCATCATCGTGTCTTCATGAAGTTGCCTCGCCAACTATTACTTCTACTACTATGGCTAACGGTTAGCAATAAAGTAAAGTAATTACATGACATTTAAGTTGACACGCAGGTCACAAATAAATAAAGACAACTCCTATGGCTCCTGCCGGTTGTCATACTCATCGACATGCAAGTCGTGATTCCTATTACAAGAACATGATCAATCTCATACATCACATATATCATTCATCACATCCTTTTTGGCCATATCACATCACATAGCATACCCTGCAAAAACAAGTTAGACGTCCTCTAATTGTTGTTTGCATGTTTTACGTGGCTGCTATGGGTTTCTAGCAAGAACGTTTCTTACCTACGCATGAACCACAATGTGATATGCCAATTGCTATTTACCCTTCATAAGGACCCTTTTCATCGAATCCGATCCGACTAAAGTGGGAGAGACAGACACCCGCCAGCCACCTTATGCAACTAGTGCATGTTTGTCGGTGGAACCGGTCTCACGTAAGCGTACGTGTAAGGTTGGTCCGGGCCGCTTCATCCCACGATGCCGCCGAATCAAGATAAGACTAGTAACGGCAAGCATATTGAACAATATCGACGCCCACAACTACTTTGTGTTCTACTCGTGCAAAGAATCTACGCAATAGACCTAGCTCATGATGCCACTGTTGGGGAACGTAGCAGAAATTCAAAAAATTTCTTACGAATCACCAAGATCTATCTATGGAGAGACCAGCAACGAGTAGAAAGGAGAGTGTATCTACATACCCTTGTAGATCGCTAAGCGGAAGCGTTCAAGTGAACGGGGTTGATGGAGTCGTACTCGTCGTGATTCAGATCACCGATGATCCTAGTGCCGAACGGACGGCACCTCCGCGTTCAACACACGTACAGCTCGACGATGTCTCCCATGCCTTGATCCAGCAAGGAGAGAGGGAGAGGTTGAGGAAGACTCCATCCAGCAGCAGCACAACGGCGTGGTGGTGATGGTGGAGCGTGGCAATCCTGCAGGGCTTCGCCAAGCACCTACGGGAGAGGAGGAGGTGTCACGGGAGGGAGGGAGGCGCCAAGGGCTCAGGTATGGATGCCCTCCCTCCCCTCCACTATATATAGGGGCAGGGGAGAGGGGGGAGGCGCAGCCTTGCCCCTTCCTCCAAGGAAGGGGTGCGGCTAAGAGGGGGGGAGAGTCCATCCTCCCCAAGGCACCTCGGAGGTGCCTTCCCCTTTTAGGACTCTCCCCTTTTTCCTATATCTTGGCGCATGGGCCTCTAGGGGCTGGTGCCCTTGGCCCATGTAGGACAAGGCGCACCCCCTACAGCCCATGTGGCCCCCCGGGGCAGGTGGCCCCACCCGGTGGGCCCCCGGGACCCTTCTGGTGGTCCCGGTACAATACCGATGATCCCGAAACTTGTCCCGATGGCCGAAACAGGACTTCCTATATATAAATCTTTACCTCCGGACCATTCCGGAACTCCTCGTGACGTCCGGGATCTCATCCGGGACTCCGAACAACATTCGGTAACCACATACAAACTTCCTTTATAACCCTAGCGTCATCGAACCTTAAGTGTGTAGACCCTACGGGTTCGGGAGACATGTAGTCATGACCGAGATGTTCTCCGGTCAATAACCAACAGCGGGATCTGGATACCCATGTTGGCTCCCACATGTTCCACGATGATCTCATCGGATGAACCACGATGTCAAGGACTCAATCAATCCCGTATACAATTCCCTTTGTCTAGCGGTATGGTACTTGCTCGAGATTCGATCGTCGGTATACCGATACCTTGTTCAATCTCGTTACCGGCAAGTCTCTTTACTCGTTCCGTAACACATCATCCCGTGATCAACCCCTTGGTCACATTGTGCACATTATGATGATGTCCTACCGAGTGGGCCCAGAGATACCTCTCCGTTTACACGGAGTGACAAAATCCCAATCTCGATTCGTGCCAACCCAACAGACACTTTCAGAGATACCCGTAGTGTACCTTTATAGCCACCCAGTTACGTTGTGACGTTTGGCACACCCAAAGCACTCCTACGGTATCCGGGAGTTGCACAATCTCATGGTCTAAGGAAATGATACTTGACATTAGAAAAGCTTTAGCATACGAACTACATGATCTTGTGCTAGGCTTAGGATTGGGTCTTGTCCATCACATCATTCTCCTAATGATGTGATCCCGTTATCAACGACATCCAATGTCCATGGTCAGGAAACCGTAACCATCTATTGATTAACGAGCTAATCAACTAGTGGCTTACTAGGGACATGGTGTTGTCTATGTATCCACACATGTATCTGAGTTTCCTATCAATACAATTCTAGCATGGATAATAAACGATTATCATGAACAAGGAAATATAATAATAATCAATTTATTATTGCCTCTAGGGCATATTTCCAACAGTCTCCCACTTGCACTAGAGTCAATAATCTAGTTCACATCGATATGTGATTAACACTCAAGGTCACATCCCCATGTGACTAACAGCCAAAGAGTTTACTAGAGTCAATAATCTAGTTCACATTTACCATGTGATTAACACTCGATGAGTTCTGGGTTTGATCATGTTATGCTTGTGAGAGAGGTTATAGTCAACGGGTCTGAACCTTTCAGATCCGTGTGTGCTTTACAAATCTCTATGTCATCTCCTAGATGCAGCTACCACGTTCTATTTGGAGCTATTCCAAATAACTGTTCTACTTGGAGCTATTCTAAATTGTTGCTCCATTATACGTATCCGGTATCTCTACTCAGAGCTATCCGGATAGGTGTTAAGCTTGCATCAACGTAACCCTTTACGACGAACTCTTTTACCACCTCCATAATTGAGAAAATTCCTTAGTCCACTAGTTACTAAGGATAACTTTGACCGCTGTCCTGTGATCCATTCTTGGATCACTCTTGTACCCCTTGACTGACTCATGGTAATGCACACTTCAGGTGCGGTACACAGCATAGCATACTGTAGAGCCTATGTCTTAAGCATAGAGGACGACCTTCGTTCCTTTCTCTCTATTCTGCCATGGTCGAGCTTTAAGTCTTAACTTCATACCTTACAACTCAGGCAAGAACTCCTTCTTTGACTGATCCATCTTGAACACCTTCAAGATCACGTCAAGGCATGTGCTCATTTGAAAGTACTATTAAGCGTTTTGATCTATCCTTATAGATCTTGATGCTCAATGTTCAAGTAGCTTAATCCAGGCTTTTCCATTGAAAACACTTTCCAAATAACCCTATATGCTTTCCAGAAATTCTACGTCATTTCTGATCATTAATATGTCAACAACATATACTCATCAGAAATTCTATAGTGCTCCCACTCACTTCTTTGGAAATACAAGTTTCTCATAAACTTTGTATACACCCAAAATCTTTGATCATCATCAAAGCACACATTCCAACTCCGAGATGCTCACTCCAGTCCTCAGAAGGATTGCTGGAGCTTTGCATACTTATTAGCATATTTCAGGATAGACAAAACCTTCCGGTTGTATCACATACAACCTTTCTTCAAGAATCGTCGAGGAAACAATGTTTTGACATCCTATCTGCAAGATTTCATAAATAATGCAGTAATTGCTAATATAATTCCAACAGACTCTTAGCATCGCTACGAGTGAGAAAGTCTCATCGTAGTCAACTCCTTGAACTTGTCGAAAAACATCTTAACGACAAGTCGAGCTTTCTTAATGGTGACATTTACCATCATTGTCCGTCTTCCTTTTAAAATCCATCTGCACTCAACAGCCTTACGACCATCGAGTCGTTCTGCCAAAGTCTACACTTTGTTTTCATACATGGATCCTCTCTCGGATTATATGGCCTCGAGCCATTTATCGGAATCCAGGCCCACCATCGCTTCTCCATAGCTCGTAGGTTCATCGTTGTCTAGCAACATGACTTCCAAGACAGGGTTACGTACCACTTTGAAGTAGTATGCATCCTTGTCCTCCCACGAGGTTTGGTAGTGACTTGATCTGAAGTTTCATGATCACTATCATAAGCTTCCACTTCAATTGGTGTAGGTGCCACAGGAACAACTCCCTGTGCCCTGTCACACACTAGTTGAAGAGACGGTTCAATAACCTCATCAAGTCTCCACCATCCTCCCACTCAATTCTTTCAAGAGAAACTTTTCCTCGTGAAAGGACCCGATTCTAGAAACAATCCCTTATTGCTTTCGGATCTAAGACAGGAGGTATACCCAACTGTTTTGGGTGTCCTATGAAGATGCATTTTATCCGCTTTGGGTTCGAGCTTATCAGCCTGAAACTTTTCCACATAAGCGTCGCAGCCCCAAACTTTTAAGAAATGACAGTTTAGGTTTCTCTAAACCATAGTTCATACGGTGTCATATCATCGGAATTACGTGGTGCCCTATTTAAAGTGAATGTGGTTGTCTCTAATGCCTAACCCATAAACTATCGTGGTAATTTGATAAGAGACATCATGGTATGCATCATATCCAATAGGGTGCAGTTATGATGTTCGGACACACCATCACACTATGGTGTTCCAGGCTGTATTAGTTGTGAAACAATTTCCACAATGCCTTAATTCTGTGCCAAACTCGTAATTCAGATATTCATCTCTATGATCATATCATAGATATTTTATCCTCTTGTCACGACGATCTTTCAACTTCACCCTGAAATTACTTGAACCTTTCAATAATTCAGACTCGTGATTCATCAAGTAAATATACTCAACATCTACTCGAATCATCTGTGAAGTAAGAACATAACGATATTCACTGCATGCCTCAGCACTCATTGGACTGCACACATCAAAATGTGTTACTTCCAACAAGTTGCTATCTTGTTCCATCTTACTGAAAACGAGGCTTTTCAGTCATCTTGCCCATGTGGTATGATTTGCATGTCCCAAGTGATTCAAAATCAAGTGAGTCAAAACGGTCCATTTGCATGGAGTTTCTTCATGCATATACACCAATAGACATGGTTCGCATGTCTCAAACTTTTCAAAAACGAGTGAGCCCAAAGATCCATCAATATGGAGCTTCTTCATGCGTTTTATACCGATATGACTTACGTGGCAGTGCCACAAGTAGGTGGTGCTATCATTACTATCTTTTGGCATGAACATGTGTATCACTACGATCGAGATTTAATAAACCATTCATTTTAGGTGTAAGACCATTGAAGGTATTATTCAAATAAACAGAGTAACCATTATTCTCCTTAAATGAATAACCGTATTGCGATAGACGTAATCCAATCATGTCTATGCTCAACGCAAACACCAAATAACAATTATTTAGGTTTAACACCAATCTCTTTGGTAGAGGGAGCGTGCGATGCTTGATCATATCAAGCTTGGAAAAAA
Organism: Triticum dicoccoides; assembly: GCF_002162155.2. Classification (NCBI taxonomy): domain Eukaryota; kingdom Viridiplantae; phylum Streptophyta; class Magnoliopsida; order Poales; family Poaceae; genus Triticum; species Triticum dicoccoides. Next base: position 121,733,880 of record NC_041388.1, on the reverse strand, counting down.
CTTCCAACACATATCGTCAGCTCACCTTTAGCTAGTCTCCGTTTATTCCGTAGCCTTTTGTTTCGAGTTACTAACACTTAGCAACCGAACCGGTATCTAATACCCTGGTGCTACTAGGAGTACTAGCAAAGTACACATTAACACAATGTATATCTAATATACTTCTATCGACCTTGCCAGCCTTCTTATCTACCAAGTATCTAGGGTAATTCTGCTCTAGTGGTTGTTCCCCTTATTACAGAAGCACTTAGTCCCGGGTTTGGGTTTTACCTTGGGTTTCTTCACTAGAGCAGCAGCTGATTTGCCGTTTCATGAAGTATCCCTTCTTGCCCTTGCCCTTCTTGAAACTAGTGGTTTCACCAACCATCAACAATTGATGCTCCTTCTTGAATTCTACTTTCGCGGTGTCAAACATCGCGAATACCTCAAGGATCATCATATCTATCCCTGATATGTTATAGTTCATCACGAAGCTCTAACAGCTTGGTGGCAATGACTTTGGAGAACCATCACTGTCTTATCTGGAAGATCAACTCCCACTCGATTCAAATGATTGTCGTACTCAGACAATCTGAGCACAAGCTCAACAATTGAGCTTTTCTCCTTAGTTTGCAGGTTAAGAAAGTCATCGGAGGTCTTATACCTCTTGACATGGGCACGAGCCTGAAATCCCAATTTCAGCCCTCAAAACATCTCATATGTTTCGCGATGTTTCAAAAACGTCTTTGGTGACTCAACTCTAAACCGTTTAACTGAACTATCACGTAGTTATCAAAACGTGTATGTCAGATGTTCGCAACAACCACAGACAACGTTCGAGGTTCAGCATACTGAGCGGTGCATTAAGGACATAAGCCTTCTATGAAGCAATGAGGACAATCCTCTGTTTACGGACCTAGTCCGCATAATTGCTACTATCAACTTTCAACTAATTTTTCTCTAGGAACATATCTAAACAGTAGAACTATAGCGTGAGCTACGACATAATTTGCAAAAACCTTTTGACTATGTTCAGGATAATTAAGTTCATCTTATGAACTCCCACTCAGATAGACATCCCTCTAGTCATCTAAGTGATTACATGATCCGAGTCAAACTAGGCCTTGTCCGATCATCACGTGAGACGGACTAGTCATCATCGGTGAACATCTTCATGTTGATCGTATCTTCTATACGACTCATGCTCGACCTTTCGGTCTCCGTGTTCCGAGGCCATGTCTGTACATGCTAGGCTCGTCAAGTTAACCCTAAGTGTTTCGCGTGTGTTCCGAGGCCATGTCTGTACATGCTAGGCTCGTCAACACCCGTTGTATTTGAACGTCTGAATAAAACACCCGATCATCACGTGATGTTTTGAAACAGCAAACTGTCGCAACAGTGCACAGTTAGGGGAGAACACTTCTTGAAATTGTTGTAAGGGATCATCTTATTTACTACCGTCGTTCTAAGCAAATAAGATGCAAAAACATGATAAACATCACATGCAATCAAATAGTGACATGATATGGCCAATATCATATTGCTCCTTTTGATCTCCATCTTCGGGGCTCCATGATCATCATCGTCACCGGCATGACACCATGATCTCCATCATCATGATCTCCATCATCGTGTCTTCATGAAGTTGCCTCGCCAACTATTACTTCTACTACTATGGCTAACGGTTAGCAATAAAGTAAAGTAATTACATGACGTTTAAGTTGACACGCAGGTCACAAATAAATAAAGACAACTCCTATGGCTCCTGCCGGTTGTCATACTCATCGACATGCAAGTCGTGATTCCTATTACAAGAATATGATCAATCTCATACATCACATATATCATTCATCACATCCTTTTTGGCCATATCACATCACATAGCATACCCTGCAAAAACAAGTTAGACGTCCTCTAATTGTTGTTTGCATGTTTTACGTGGCTGCTATGGGTTTCTAGCAAGAACGTTTCTTACCTACGCATGAACCACAATGTGATATGCCAATTGCTATTTACCCTTCATAAGGACCCTTTTCATCGAATCCGATCCGACTAAAGTGGGAGAGACAGACACCCGCCAGCCACCTTATGCAACTAGTGCATGTTTGTCGGTGGAACCGGTCTCACGTAAGCGTACGTGTAAGGTTGGTCCGGGCCGCTTCATCCCACGATGCCGCCGAATCAAGATAAGACTAGTAACGGCAAGCATATTGAACAATATCGACGCCCACAACTACTTTGTGTTCTACTCGTGCAAAGAATCTACGCAATAGACCTAGCTCATGATGCCACTGTTGGGGAACGTAGCAGAAATTCAAAAAATTTCTTACGAATCACCAAGATCTATCTATGGAGAGACCAGCAACGAGTAGAAAGGAGAGTGTATCTACATACCCTTGTAGATCGCTAAGCGGAAGCGTTCAAGTGAACGGGGTTGATGGAGTCGTACTCGTCGTGATTCAGATCACCGATGATCCTAGTGCCGAACGGACGGCACCTCCGCGTTCAACACACGTACAGCTCGACGATGTCTCCCATGCCTTGATCCAGCAAGGAGAGAGGGAGAGGTTGAGGAAGACTCCATCCAGCAGCAGCACAACGGCGTGGTGGTGATGGTGGAGCGTGGCAATCCTGCAGGGCTTCGCCAAGCACCTACGGGAGAGGAGGAGGTGTCACGGGAGGGAGGGAGGCGCCAAGGGCTCAGGTATGGATGCCCTCCCTCCCCTCCACTATATATAGGGGCAGGGGAGAGGGGGGAGGCGCAGCCTTGCCCCTTCCTCCAAGGAAGGGGTGCGGCTAAGAGGGGGGGAGAGTCCATCCTCCCCAAGGCACCTCGGAGGTGCCTTCCCCTTTTAGGACTCTCCCCTTTTTCCTATATCTTGGCGCATGGGCCTCTAGGGGCTGGTGCCCTTGGCCCATGTAGGACAAGGCGCACCCCCTACAGCCCATGTGGCCCCCCGGGGCAGGTGGCCCCACCCGGTGGGCCCCCGGGACCCTTCTGGTGGTCCCGGTACAATACCGATGATCCCGAAACTTGTCCCGATGGCCGAAACAGGACTTCCTATATATAAATCTTTACCTCCGGACCATTCCGGAACTCCTCGTGACGTCCGGGATCTCATCCGGGACTCCGAACAACATTCGGTAACCACATACAAACTTCCTTTATAACCCTAGCGTCATCGAACCTTAAGTGTGTAGACCCTACGGGTTCGGGAGACATGTAGTCATGACCGAGATGTTCTCCGGTCAATAACCAACAGCGGGATCTGGATACCCATGTTGGCTCCCACATGTTCCACGATGATCTCATCGGATGAACCACGATGTCAAGGACTCAATCAATCCCGTATACAATTCCCTTTGTCTAGCGGTATGGTACTTGCCCGAGATTCGATCGTCGGTATACCGATACCTTGTTCAATCTCGTTACCAGCAAGTCTCTTTACTCGTTCCGTAACACATCATCCCGTGATCAACCCCTTGGTCACATTGTGCACATTATGATGATGTCCTACCGAGTGGGCCCAGAGATACCTCTCCGTTTACATGGAGTGACAAAATCCCAATCTCGATTCGTGCCAACCCAACAGACACTTTCAGAGATATCCGTAGTGTACCTTTATAGCCACCCAGTTACGTTGTGACGTTTGGCACACCCAAAGCACTCCTACGGTATCCGGGAGTTGCACAATCTCATGGTCTAAGGAAATGATACTTGACATTAGAAAAGCTTTAGCATACGAACTACATGATCTTGTGCTAGGCTTAGGATTGGGTCTTGTCCATCACATCATTCTCCTAATGATGTGATCCCGTTATCAACGACATCCAATGTCCATGGTCAGGAAACCGTAACCATCTATTGATTAACGAGCTAGTCAACTAGAGGCTTACTAGGGACATGGTGTTGTCTATGTATCCACACATGTATCTGAGTTTCCTATCAATACAATTCTAGCATGGATAATAAACGATTATCATGAACAAGGAAATATAATAATAATCAATTTATTATTGCCTCTAGGGCATATTTCCAACACGACCGCCTCTGGGCTCCGAGACGTAGGGCTTTTACTTCTTCCGAGAAGGGCCTGAACTCGTACATCCCCTGTGTTTACAACCTCTCCATAGCTAGGACCTTGCCTCTCCATACCTACCCCCCACTCTACTGTCAGGCTTAGAACCACGACAGTTGGCGCCCACCGTGGGGCAGGTGTTTTAGCAATTTTGTGGAGAAGTTGCGATTCTTCCGAGTACTTTCATCATGGTGGCTGCTGGAGTTTTGGTCAAGGATCGAGAGATCCGTCTCGGCGCTCTCACCTTCATCGCCGACGACTCCGCCTGGCTCCAGGAGGCTCCACTCGACGTTGATGCGCTCCCCGTCCACGGTGCGACACATTTTCGCGCATGTGTCCGCGGCGTTCTGCTGCGGCAACCGTCGACCCCGTATCGGTCGACTCCCCCATCGGCCACCCTCCCGGTCTTCCGCCAGCGCAAGCGCTCGGGCCGGTCGAGGCTTCAGCGGTGGGTGAGGCATGCGGTGGCTCGCCAGTCGGCCACCACCCAAGTTGCGGCAATCGAGCCCGACGAATCCCTCTACGGCCTGTTCGATCTGTCGACTGGCTCCGTAGAGACTGCATCCGAGTGTGATAGCAGTGATCCAGCGGCGGAAGTCCTGATGGTCGACGGGCCCCGCAGTCCCCCTGGCTTCGCCCATGATGGTGGAGCAGGAGACGGAGGCGACCCCGCACGAGACCACGAAGAGTACCAGCCCGAGCCACTCGACTCTCTGCAAAGAGAAGAACTTCGCCGCAGGAACGTGGATGCCCTGCGTACTCCCATCGCAGGAGAAACCCCCGAGGCTCGCGCCTTGGAGGAGGCACGTTTGGCCAATTTGGCCGAACGCACTCGACTGGAGAATCTTCAGCGAGCACTCGACGAGCGTGCGCGGCAACGAGTTCCCGACACCAGTCGACGTCAACTCTTCCCGCTGACTCAGGTATATCGAACCCCAATCCAGAATTTAGCAGCTGCGACCTGTATAGCAGAGTCCATCCAGCCCTCTCAGTCGGAAGCTGGCAGAGGCTTGATGCAGATCAGGGATCTGCTCCGGGCAGCAGGAGACTAGAATTCGGCCGTGTCGCAGTCGCGCAACAGAATTCACAGTCGATCCGTCGCTGCGAATACGGTTCAGTCGGCTCACAGTCCCAGATCACCTCCGCGGCGTGAAGGGCGCGAGAATCGGCGAGACCAATATGGTGACCGACTCGACCGAGATGATAGGCGTCGAGTGCCCAATTCCCCTCCGAGGGGTGGGTCTTATGCTCCTCGGCAGCAAGATGACAGGCGTCAGTTCAGTACAGGGCGAAGGGTTCCAGTCGACCCCATAGAACCAGGCTTCGACGCGCGATCCATTATCGTGCAAGGTTTGGTCGACCGGAACAGAGCCCATCGAGGCGGACTCGACAGAGATGCGCCCACAAGCAGTCGAGTGCATGTTTCTGGTCCTGAATGTTTCAGCAGAGCTATCAAAGCCGCAGTTATCCCTCCCAATTTCAGGTTAGCAACAGGAGTCAGCAAGTTCACTGGTGAGTCTAAGCCTGAAACTTGGCTTGAGGACTACCGAGTGGCAGTTCAGATTGGTGGTGGAAACGACGAGGTGGCCATGAAGCATTTGCCTCTCATGCTGGAAGGTTCTGCCAGGGCATGGTTAACTCAATTACCTCCTAGCAGCATTTACACTTGGGAAGATCTGTCCCGAGTGTTCATCAGAACGTTTGAACGAACTTGCAAGCGACCAGCTGGACTGACAGAGTTGCAAGTCTGCGTGCAGAAGACCAATGAGACTCTCAGAGAGTATATTCAGAGATGGATCACTTTGCACCATACTGTGGAGAATGTGTCTGATCATCAGACAGTCTGCGCCTTTAAAGATGGCGTCAAGAACAGAGAATTGAGTTTGAAGTTTGGTCGAACCGGTGACATGACCTTGAGTCGGATGATGGAGATTGCTACCAAGTACGCCAACGGTGAAGAAGAAGACCGACTCCGAAGCGGCAAGCACAAGCCGAGTCAGTCGGAAAAAGGAAACACCAGTCGGAAACAGAAGCGGAAGGCTGAACCAGCAGCTCCTGGAGAGGCTCTGGCCGTGACTCAAGGAAAGTTTAAAGGGAAACCAAAAGGACCCTGGAACCCTAAGAAGGTAAAGGATAAAGAAGGGAACGACGTAATGGATATGCCATGTCACATCCACACGAAGAAAGACGAAGAGGGGAATATCATCTACCCGAAGCATACCACTCGCCAATGTCGACTCCTGATCCAGCAGTTTCAGGGAAAACAGTCTAAGGACAAGGAGAAGGAGTCGGACAAGGCCGAAGACAAGGAGGACAGTGAGGAAGGATATCCGCATATCAACTCCACTCTGATGATCTTTGCAGATGTGGAAAGCAAGAGTCGATTGAAAGTCATTAACCGAGAGGTGAACATGGTTGCCCCAGCAAAAGCAAATTATCTGAAATGGTCCCAAATACCCATCACATTCGACCAATCTGATCACCCGACTCATATTGCCACCCCTGGGAGGCAAGCTTTGGTGGTCGATCCAGTTGTTGAAGGCACTCGACTGACAAAAGTGCTTATGGACGGTGGTAGTGGGTTGAATTTGCTGTATGCAGACACACTGAAAGGAATGGGCATTCCGATGTCCCGACTGAGCACCAGTAACATGAGCTTTCATGGAGTTATACCAGGGAAGAAAGCCGAGTCACTTGGCCAAATAGCTCTGGACGTGGTGTTTGGTGATTCGAAACATTTTCGCAAAGAAAAGTTGACATTTGAGGTCGTGGATTTTCAGAGTGCATATCATGCCATTTTGGGGAGACCAGCTTACGCACGGTTCATGGCTCAACCATGTTATGTGTACCTCAAATTGAAGATGCCCGGCCCCAAAGGAGTGATCACTGTCACCGGTGATAGGAAAAAGGCAGAAGAGTGCTTTCAGAAGGGCTCAAAGATTGTCGATTCCCAGGTGACAGCGGTCGAGTTCGAAGAATACAAGCAAAATGCAGATCCGAGTGATTTGCTGCGATCCAAGAAACCTGCCACAGAGTCTGCATTTCAGTCGTCCGGTGAGACGAAGCCTGTTCACATTCACCCGACCGACCCCGATGCAGCTCCGACCCACATCTCCACAACACTCGACCCGAAATAGGAAGAAGCGCTCATCCAGTTCCTCCGTGAGAACTGGGACATTTTTGCATGGAAGCCCGCTGACATGCCAGGTGTTTCCAGGGGACTGGCTGAGCATCGCCTAAGAGTCGACTCATCTGCAAAACCAGTCAAAGAGTATCTTCGGCGGTCCGCCGTCCAGAAGAGAAAAGCCATTGGTGAGGAAGTGGCTCGACTGTTGGCGGCAGGATTTATCCGAGAGATATACCACTCCGAGTGGCTCGCTAATGTCGTCATGGTTCCTAAGAAGGACAAATCACTCCGAATGTGCATTGATTTCAAGCACATCAACTGGGCCTGCCCGAAAGATCATTTTCCTCTCCCTCGCATAGATCAAATTGTTGACTCGACCGCGGGATGCGAGAGACTGTCTTTTCTAGACGCCTACTCCGGGTACCACCAGATCCGTCTGTACAGACCCGACGAGATAAAAACAGCTTTCATCACTCCATTCGGGTGCTTCTGCTATATTACCATGCCATTCGGCCTCAAGAATGCCGGAGCCACATTTATGCGAATGATTCAGAAGTGTCTACTCACTCAAATCAGTCGGAATGTGGAAGCATATATGGATGATATCGTTGTCAAGTCACGAAAAGGTTCCGACCTGCTCGCTGATCTCGCCGAAACATTTGCCAACCTCAGAAGGTATGATATCAAGCTCAATCCATCAAAGTGCACATTTGGAGTTCCTGGTGGCAAGTTACTCGGTTTTCTCGTTTCCGAACGAGGAATCGATGCTAATCCAGAGAAGATCGGCACTATTCTCCGAATGAAACGCCCTGTGCGAGTGCACGATGTCCAGAAGCTTACTGGATGCTTGGCCGCATTAAGTCGATTCATCTCACGACTCGGTGAAAAGGCATTGCCTCTTTACCGACTGATGAAGAAGGCAGACAAGTTCGAGTGGACTCCAGAAGCTGATGCAGCGTTTGCCGAGCTAAAAGCTCTGCTCTCCACCCAGCCGGTGCTTGCTGCTCCAATCAGCAAAGAGCCTCTGTTGCTCTATATCGCAGCCACAGGACAAGTCGTCAGTACTGTGCTAACGGTCGAGCGGGAAGAAGAAGGAAAAGCTCTCAAAGTTCAGCGCCCTGTGTATTATTTGTCTGAAGTCTTGACTCCATCCAAGCAGAGATATCCTCATTATCAGAAGCTTGTGTATGGAATATACATGACCACAAAGAAGGTTGCTCATTATTTCTCTGATCATTCCATCACAGTCGTCAGCGACGCTCCACTATCAGAGATTTTGCACAACAGAGATGCAACTGGTCGAGTGGCTAAATGGGCGATTGAACTTCTTCCCCTTGATATCAAGTTTGAGGCAAAGAAAGCCATTAAGTCCCAGGCAATAGCAGATTTCCTCGCCGAGTGGATTGAACAGCAGCAGCCGACTGAAGTTCACTCGGAGCATTGGACCATGTTCTTTGATGGCTCTAAGATGTTGAATGGTTCCGGTGCTGGGGCTGTCCTGGTTTCCCCCAGAGGAGATAAGCTCAGATATGTGCTCCAGATTCACTTTGATTCCTCCAACAATGAGGCAGAATATGAGGCCCTCTTATATGGCTTGCGCATGGCCATTTCACTCGGCGTCCGTCGCCTGATGGTCTATGGCGACTCGGATTTAGTGGTCAACCAAGTGATGAAGGAGTGGGATGTGAGAAGCCCAGCCATGACTGGATACTGCAGTGCAGTGAGGAAGCTGGAAAAGAAGTTCGAGGGGTTGGAGCTCCATCATATACCCCGACTGAAAAATCAAGCAGCTGATGATCTAGCAAAGATAGGTTCCAAGAGAGAAGCCATTCTGAGTGGTGTGTTCTTGGAGCATATACACACTCCGCCAGTCAAAGAAGATCCTTTCACCGAAGAAGCTCCACATCCCAAGAGTGCCACAAATCCGACTGAGGTTGAAGTCCCAGCGGTGGTCGACTTGATCATGGAGGTCTTGGTGGTCATTCCTGACTCGACAGTTCCATATATCGCGTATATCCTGAGAAAAGAGCTTCCGGAGGATGAGGAAGAGGCTCGACAGATCGTCCGTCGATCTAAGGCCTTTACCGTAATCAAAGGACAATTATACAGAGAAAGCGCGACTGGAGTTGGTCAGAAGTGCATAACACCAGAAGAAGGTCGACTCATCCTCAATGATATCCACTCGGGGACCTGTGGTCATCATGCGTCCTCTCGGACCATCGTGGCCAAAGCATACCGAGCCGGATTTTACTGGCCAAAGGCGAATGAGATGGCAAAGGAGATAGTGGATAAGTGCGAGGGATGTCAGTTCTACTCGAATATGTCGCACAAGCCTGCATCGGCTCTGAAGACCATTCCACTCGTCTGGCCTTTCGCAGTATGGGGGTTGGACATGGTCGGTCCTTTGAGAACAGGGCGAAGTGGCTTCACGCATGTACTGGTGGCAGTCGACAAGTTCACCAAGTGGATTGAGGCTAAACCAATCAAGAACCTTGACGCCGGTACTGCTGTTAGCTTCATCAGGGAACTAATATTCAGATATGGAGTCCCGCACAGCATCATTACGGATAATGGGTCGAACTTTGACTCGGAGGAATTCAGAGATTTCTGTAACTCTCAAGGCACACGGGTCGACTACGCTTCAGTCGCCCATCCGCAGTCGAATGGACAGGCGGAGCGAGCCAATGGCCTGATTCTCAAGGGATTGAAACCTCGACTGATGCGTGATCTTAAGCATGCAGCTAGAGCTTGGGTCGACGAACTTCCCTCAGTGCTTTGGGGACTGCGGACCACACCTAATCGGTCGACCGGAAGAACTCCATTCTTCTTGGTCTACGGAGCTGAAGCAGTCTTGCCGAGTGATCTTCTCCACAATGCTCCTCGAGTTGAAATCTACAACGAAGCAGAAGCTGAACAAGCGCGGCAGGACGCAGTCGACCTTTTAGAGGAAGAAAGGGAGATGGCTCTGATCCGGTCGACCATCTACCAACAAGATTTGCGTCGTTTCCACGCCAGAAATGTGAGAGGTCGAGCCTTCCAGGAAGGAGATTTAGTTCTCCGAGTGGATCAGCACAAACCACACAAGCTTGCTCCTTCTTGGGAAGGTCCCTTCATCGTCACCAAGGTTCTCCACAACGGGGCGTACCATCTTTACAACGTCGAGCATAATATCGACGAGCCCCGAGCTTGGAACGCGGAACTACTCCGCCCATTTTACACTTAAGGTTTATCACTCGGATGAGTTGCAATAAAGTACTTCTGTAGTTCATGGACCTCAAAATAATAGTGTCATAATTCCTCCATAATTTTTGTCACTTTTTATTTTTGTCCAATAAAATTCCCCCTCAGTGGGTGACTTAGCCGCGAATCCGTTTCGCCTAAGTTTGTAAAAATCCTACCGAGTGGTGAGCCAGACTCCCACTCGGAGGCTTAGCTGCGAATCCGTTTCGCCTAAGTTATCGAAATCCTACTGAGTGGTAAGCCAGACTTCCACTCGGAGGCTTAGCTGCAGCCCTGTGCTCGCCTAAGTTTGTAAAAAATCCTACCGAGTCAAGAGCAAACCTCTCACTCGGGGGCTTAGCTACGGTCCAAGAACTCGCCTAAGTTATCAAAATCCTACCGAGTGAAGAGCAAACCTCTCACTCGGGGGCTTAGCTGCAGCCCTGTGCTCGCCTAAGTTTGCAAAAAACCCTACCGAGTGAAGAGCAAACCTCTCACTCGGGGGCTTAGCTGCAGTCCAAGAACTCGCCTAAGTTATCAAAATCCTACCGAGTGAAGAGCAAACCTCTCACT
>NC_041388.1:121661604-121722654 GCF_002162155.2 Triticum dicoccoides | reverse complement strand
GCTCGCCTAAGTTTGCAAAAAATCCTACCGAGTGAAGAGCAAACCTCTCACTCGGGGTCTTAGCTGCAGTCCAAGAACTCGCCTAAGTTATAAAAATCCTACCGAGTGAAGAGCAAACCTCTCACTCGGGGGCTTAACTACAGCCCTGTGCTCGCCTAAGTTTGCAAAAAATCCTACCGAGTGAAGAGCAAACCTCTCACTCGGGGTCTTAGCTGCAGTCCAAGCACTCGCCTAAGTTATAAAAATCCTACCGAGTGAAGAGCAAACCTCTCACTCGGGGGCTTAGCTGCAGTCCAAGAACTCGCCTAAGTTATAAAAATCCTACCGAGTGGTAAGCCGGACTTCCACTCGGAGGCTTAGCTGCAGTCCAAGTACTCGCCTAAGTTATAAAAATCCTACCGAGTGAAGAGCAAACCTCTCACTCGGGGGCTTAGCTGCAGCCCAGTGCTCGCCTAAGATATAAAAATCCTACCGAGTGGTGAGCCGGACTTCCACTCGGAGGCTTAGCCGCAGCCCAGTGCTTGCCTAAGTGGACTAAGGAATAAGTCGATTGCAGTAAAGGCGCCCTGCTTTGAACCTGCAAAAGACATTTCGAGCCAAAAGCAATCATATTCAAGCACCAAATTCAAGTTCGAATCGATATCTAAAGGAACCGAAAGTGCTCAGGCGTTAAGCCCGTTAAGGTTTATCGGTTACAATTCCACTCGGCATACCGAGGCAAATTTAAAGCGTCGAGCTTAGAAGAAGTTTTTTACCCCTCCTGTGGAGGGCTGGAAGGTGCAACAAACTCATCAAGATCAATTCCGTCTGCGATCCGAGTGGCAGCCGCAAGGAAAGTCTCCATAAAGGACCTGAAGTCGTGTTTCTTGGTGTTGGCCACCCGGAGGGCCGCCAGCTTCTCTTCTCGCGCATCTTTGCAGTGGACTCGGGCCAGACACAGAGCAACATCTGCACCACACCGAGCCGAGGACTTCTTCCATTCCTGCACTCGACCAGGGATCGTGTTCAAGCGAGCCATCAGCGACTCAAGGTCATTCTGAAGTGTCTCCCCGGGCCAGAGCGTCGAGTCGATGCGAGATGTGGCGACCTTCAGCCTTGCGAGATAGTCCACGACAGCTGCAACACGAGACTCCAGTCGGAAAACATCCATGGCAACTTCGTCGTTCACCGGAGAATTGACGGGGTCGAGGTTTGGTTCCAGCCGGCTAGTTTCTTCTTCAAAGTTTTGGCAAAATTCTGCAAGGACGATCACTGAGTCAAGGGAATGGTCGAATGGAAAAACCACGATTGGAAATGATTACCGAGCATAGAGGTTTACCTTCAAACATAAGAAACAGCTTCTTGGCAAGACCACTCAGGAAGGCCTCCAGATCATTTTTCTTCCCAGTCAACTTACTGACTTGGTCGGTCAGGGCAGCTTTATCAGTTTTCAGTCGACTGACCTCCTTGTTGGCGATCCCAAGAGCAGCTTTCAGATTGGTATTGTCTTGTTCAAGCTTGGTGACTGAAGCTAACTTCTCGTCAGCAAGCTTGATCTTCTCAGCTAGTTCAAGGTCTTTCTTCTGTTGGGCCTCCCTTACCTTACCTGCAAGTTACAGCAAGATCAGATTTTGAAACAAACAAGGGGAAAAGCAGTCGTTAGGGTCTCACCAAACATACCTTCGGTCTCCTCCTTTGCCTTCGTCAGCTTCTCTTGAACCAGCTTCAAGTTCAGCTCGAGTTGAGTGTGCTTGTTTTCCAGCTCAGAGTAGCGAGCCACAAGATCACAGGAGTTCTGCGAAGAACCAATCGACTAAATGTCAAATATAATTCACTTCCGAGTGAAAAAGGAAAAATCACACGTTTCTAAGACTACAGCCGAATACAAGCATTCGACCGTAGTCTCGGGGACTACACCCAGTGGGTGCACTCAGCGTGCCCCCACTAATCCTATCTAAGATAAAGTCGACCAGTCGACCTCAAAAAAAAGAGAGAGATGTATTCTTTAAGACTGTAATCGACTGCAAGGAGTCGACCACAGTCTCGGGGACTACACCCAGTGGGTGCACTCAGCGTGCCCCCACCGGTTTGCGAAATCCATTCGGCATAGTCGAATGACGCAAAGAATGAAATTATAAAACCTAAAGCCGACTGCCAGCAGTCGACCTTAGCCTTGGAGACTACACCCAGTGGGTGCACTCAGCGTGCCCCCACCAATCCTATTGAAGACAGAGTCGACCAGTCGACCAATTTGCGAAATCCAGTCGACATAGTCGAATGACGCAAAGACTGAAATTATAAAGCCTAAGGCCGACTGCCAGCAGTCGACCTTAGCCTTGGGGACTACACCCAGCGGGTGCACTCAGCGTGCCCCCGCTAACACGGAGTCTGAATCGACACACCCAGTGGGTGACTACTATAAATTCTAGAAAGAAAAGTTTTTGATAGCATATCCTAACAGAACAGGCAGTGGTCGACTGACCTGAACATTGCTTTGAAGGGCGGAACTGGCGTCGTAAGCTGCCTGGCTCGCATCCCGGATGGTCCTTAACTGCTCCATCATGATCCCTGCCTGGTGTATCGCCTCCTTCGCGGCACCAGCTTGGTCCTCTGGGATGTGGTGCGTCGTGAAGAGGGAGGGCTGCTGAGCACTCGTCAGTGGATCTGCGAAGGACACAGTGTGTCAAGTGGTGTTCTCTTCCTCCGCAATCAGAATCTCAGGCGCCGTCACATCCTGGGGCACCCTGCTGGCGGACGCTTTCCTACTCCTTCTGCGCTTCAGCGGTTCCTCATCCTCATCATCATCAGGGAGAGTGATAACAGCATTGGGTGGAGCTACAGAGAAGAATCAGGATCAGAGATTATGAGTCAGTCGACTAAAAACGGCGTTAAGAATATTGTACCTGGTTTTGAGGTTGCTGCGTCCTCCATCTCATGGTCATCAGCCCGGGCTGAGGTCTCAGAAGTAGCAGCACTGCAACTCCAAAGAATCAGTCGACTAACTTCAGCGTCAACCAGAGACAAAGTTCACGCAAAATAAGAAGACTTAAGCAGCATGATTACCCTGATATGGTGGGGATGGACACCTTCATCTTCGGCAGGAGCTTGGTCGGCTTTGACGGAGCCGCCCTGGGCTGCTTCGGCGCCTTTTCAGTCGGCACCGGAGAGGTGGTCCGAGGGCGCTTGGTTGACTGAGCAACGGTCGCAACCCCCTTGCCACGTTCAGTCGAAGGGTCGTGGACAAGCTTCGACCGCCTTTCTGAGCGCGGTGGTACGACCTCCTCCTCCTCTTCTTCCTCATCCTCGTCATCTTCATCACCGTCATCATCGTCATCGTCATCATCATCCTCAGCAACGCCCGAGTCCCACTCCTCCTCCTCCTGGCTCTCGCCCCCACTCGCCTCACCCTCCTCAGTCGGAGCCTGTGCTCCATTGGGCATCGAGTACAGCTCGGTGAGGGCCTGATAGACATCAAGACAAGGATCAATCGACCAATTGGCAGAATAAACAGAAATGAGTATGACAAGAACACAGTGGAGAGCAGAGCAGGCATACCTTGTTTGGATCACTGTTGTGGTCGAGTGGAGGAATCCTTCTGGCTCCGCGTGGGTTATCCTTGTTTCCGGTAACGGCGGCCATCCATCTTTCCAGAGTGACATCGTCGACTGCTTCTGGATGGACCCAAGTCTCGTCCTCAGTCCCACAGTACAACCACATGCAGTGGCTCCGGAACTGAAGGGGCTGGATACGACGCCTAAGGAAAACCTCCAGGAGATCCATGCCCGTCACTCCCTCCCGAACCAACTGTACCACGCGCTCCATCAACATCTTCACGTCAGCTTTCTCCTCCGGAATCAACTTCAGAGAGGAGGGCTTGTTCACTCGGTCCATGGTAAACTGAGGGAGTCCACTCGACTGCCCCGGCGTCGACTGATCCTGGCAGTAGAACCAGGTCGACTGCCAGCCTCTGACTGACTCGGGAAAAGTCATGGCTGGGAACGTGCTCTTATTCCTCACCTGGATCCCCAGGCCCCCACACATTTGGACGACTCGGGTTCTTTCGTCGCCTGGGCTCGCCTTCTTCACGGTCTGAGAGCGACACGTGAATATATGCTTGAACAAGCCCCAGTGCGGTCGACAGCCCAGAAAACCCTCACACATGGACACGAACGCGGCAAGATAGGCGATAGAATTTGGAGTAAAGTGGTGGAGCTGCGCTCCAAAGAAGTTCAAGAAACCACGGAAGAAAATACTCGGCGGCAAAGAAAATCCACGATCGACATGGGTGGCCAGGAGCACACACTCACCCTCTTCTGGCTGGGGCTGCCACTCCTTCCCCGGAAGCCTCGCAGCTCCATGAGGGATCAGGCCCTCGTTGGCCATGTCGAGGAGATCTTTCTCCGTGATGGTTGACTGGATCCAATCTCCTTGGACCCAGCCCTTCGGCAGGCGGGATCTAGACGAAGACCCGCCGCGGCTAGTGGATCTCCCCTTCGCCTTCTCCGTCGCCGACGCCTTCTTCGCGCGTTCCAGCGCCGCCGTCTTCTCCTTGGCCATGGTTGCCGGTGAGACGCGCGAGGAGAGGTTGGGCGGAGGCGAGAGCGAGCGCGTTGGGCGGAGACGAAGAGAGCAGAGAAAGAGAATGCTGAGGCACAGTACAAAAAACCCTCGCCGGGCGCATTTATAAGGTCCCTTCCGAGTGGATGACAGGTGGGCCCGGTCGATCTAATCATATCTAGGAATAGTTATGCAGGCGGGATACGTGGCGAAGAAAGCGGCACAGAGATCGAGGCGTCTATGTCCCGTCCCATCCGAACGCCGCGGTCCGCTCCGCTTCGCGCGCTTCCCCAAATTTCGCATCCCACGGAATCCGCGAACGGCAGATCGGTTTGTCAGACGCGGGGTTTCCTGCGATCCGTCGCTCGGAGATCGTCGAAGCCCGAAAGATCACTCGACGAAAGAAGAGAATGGATCGAGTCGACTGAAGACAAGTTGCTCACTATCGACGAAGAGATTCTTTGGGTCAGAACAACGCACGACCAGTGTGCAAAGGTTAATCGGAAATAACATCAACTCCTTCCTCACTCGAAGCCTCAATCCATTCGGGGGCTAATGATGGGGTCATGTACCTAGGGTAGGGTCACAGACCTGATCTAAGTACCCTGCCCAAGGACACCCTTGGAAGAGGTCACCTTCCAGTCGACCAACGAGGGACTCACTCGACTGACTTGAAGGACTCGACCACGAAGACTCACTCGACCACCAGAAGGTCAAGAGGCACTCTGCACTGCAACGGCCTGTACTTAAGTAGACTTTATGATAGTAAAGACACTTTATGTGGGGCGTTACCAGTAACGCCCCGGACTTAACTCACCTTAAACCCTCTCCTACGTGGACTGGCTGGGGTCCTGGCGCACTCTATATAAGCCACCCTCCTCCACAGGTAGAGGGGTTCGGCACTCTGTAACTTGTATACATATAATCCACTCGACCGCCTCTGGGCTCCGAGACGTAGGGCTTTTACTTCTTCCGAGAAGGGCCTGAACTCGTACATCCCCTGTGTTTACAACCTCTCCATAGCTAGGACCTTGCCTCTCCATACCTACCCCCCACTCTACTGTCAGGCTTAGAACCACGACAGTAATTTCAAAAATTTCTTACGCACATGCAAGATCATGGTGATGCATAGCAACGAGAGGGGAGAGTGTTGTCCACATACCCTCGTAGACTGTAAGCGGAAGCGTTAGCACAATGCGGTTGATGTAGTCGTACGTCTTCACGATCCGACCGATCAAGTACCGAACGTACAACACCTTCGAGTTTAGCACATGTTCAGCCCGATGACGTCCCTCGAACTCCGATCTAGTCGAGTGTTGAGGGAGAGTTTTGTCAGCACGACGGCGTGGTGACAATGTTGATGTTCTACCGACGCAGGGCTTCGCCTAAGCACCGCTACAGTATTATCGAGTTGGACTATAGTGGAGGGGGGCACCGCACACGGCTAAGAGACGATCAACTTGATCAACTTGTGTGTCTAGAGGTGCCCCCCTGCCCCTGTATATAAAGGAGCAAGGGGAGAGGTGGCCGGCCTAGGAGGAGGGCGCGCCAAGGGGGGAGTCCTACTCCCACCGGGAGTAGGACTCCTCCTTCCCTTGTTGGAGTAGGAGAGAAGGAAAGAGGGGGAGAGGAACAAGGAAAAGTGGGCTGCACCCCTTGTCCAATTCGGACCAGAGGGGGGGCGCGCGCCTCCTTCCTTTTGGCCTCTCTCCTCTATTCCTGTATGGCCCAATAAGGCCCATATACTCCTCGGCGAATTCCCATAACTCTCCGGTACTCCAAAAAATACCCGAATCACTCGGAACCTTTCCGATGTCTGAATATAGTCGTCCAATATATCGATCTTTACGTCTCGACTGTTTCGAGACTCCTCGTCATGTCCCTGATCTCATCCGGGACTCCGACTCCTTCGGTACATCAAAACTCATAAACTCATAATATAACTGTCATCGAAACCTGAAGTGTGCGGACCCTACGGGTTCGAGAACAATGTAGACATGACCGAGACACGTCTCCGGTCAATAACCAATAGCGGAACCTGGATGCTCATATTGGCTCCCACATATTCTATGAAGATCTTTATCGGTCAGACCGCATAACAACATATGTTGTTCCCTTTGTCATCGGTAGTTACTTGCCCGAGATTTGATCGTCGGTATCTCAATACATAGTTCAATCTCGTTACCGGCAAGTCTCTTTACTCGTTCCGTAATACATCATTCCGCAACTAACTCATTAGTTGCAATGCTTGCAAGGCTTAAGTGATGTGCATTACCGAGAGGGCCCAGAGATGCCTCTCCGACAGTCGGAGTGACAAATCCTAATCTCGGAGTGACAAATCCTAATCTCGAAATACGCCAACCCAAGAAGTACCTTCGAAGACACCTGTAGAGCACCTTTATAATCACCCAGTTACGTTGTGACGTTTGATAGCACACAAAGTGTTCCTCCGGTAAACGGGAGTTGCATAATCTCATAGTCATAGGAACATGTATAAGTTATGAAGAAAGCAATAGCAACAAACTAAACGATCAAGTGCTATGCTAACGGAATGGGTCCAGTCAATCACATCATTCTCCTAATGAAGTGATCCCGTTAATCAAATGACAACTCATGTCTATGGTTAGGAAACATAACCATCTTTGATCAACGATCTAGTCAAGTAGAGGCATACTAGTGACACTTTGTTTGTCTATGTATTCACACATGTATTATGTTTCCGGTTAATACAATTCTAGCATGAATAATAAACATTTATCATGATATAAGGAAATAAATAATAACTTTATCATTGCCTCTAGGGCATATTTCCTTCACAAACATAGCCTTCCAATATATCGATCTTTATGTCTCGGCCATTTCGAGACTCCTCGTCATGTCCGTGATCTCATCCGGGACTCCGAACAACCTTCGGTACATCAAAACACATAAACTCATAATACCGATTGTCACCGAACGTTAAGCGTGTGGACCCTACAGGTTCGAGAACTATGTAGACATGACCGAGACTCATCTCTGGTCAATAACCAATAGCGGAACTTGGATGCTCATATTGGTTCCTACATATTCTACAAAGATCTTTATGGGTCAAACCGCATAACAACATACGTTGTTCCCTTTGTCATCGGTATGCTACTTGCCTAAGATTCGATCATCAGTATCTCAATACCTAGTTCAATCTCGTTACCGTAAAGTCTCTTTACTCGTTCCGTAATGCAACATCCCGCAACTAACTCATTAGTTACATTGCTTGCAAGGCTTATAATGATGTGCATTACCGAGAGGGCCCAGAGATACCTCTCTGATACACGAAGTGACAAATCCTAATCTCGATCTATGCCAACTCAACAAACACCATCGGAGACACCTGTAGAGCATCTTTATAGTCACCCAGTTACGTTGTGACGTTTGATAGCACACTAAGTGTTCCTCCGGTATTCGAGAGTTGCATAATCTCATAGTCATAGGAACATGTATAAGTTATGGAGAAAGCAATAGCAGTAAACTAAATGATCAAAGTGCTAAGCTAACGGATGGGTCATGTCAAACACATCATTCTCTAATGATGTGATTCCTTTCATCAAATGACAACTCTTGTCCATGGCTAGAAAACTTAACCATCTTTGATTAACGAGCTAGTCAAGTAGAGGCATACTAGTGACACTCATTTTGTCTATGTATTCATTCATGTACTAAGTTTCCGGTTAATACAATTCTAGCATGAATAATAAACATTTATCATGATATAAGGAAATATAAATAACAACTTTATTATTGCCTCTAGGGCATATTTCCTTTAGTCACCCCATGTTAAATGACGGTCCGTTCATAACATTGGCCAAAGTTTACGGCTTGACCTCGACTGTCGCCGAACACTAACCGGGGGTAACTGACCTCCCAACTTTAAGCTCCTATGACTAAGTGAAAGTTATAAAGCCCGCATATCTGAATGCCTTGTTTCCGCTAACACAACCGCCTTCGGGCACCGAGACATCGGCTAAGGGTTATTTTGTTATTGCGGAAATACCCTGTGTAGCATCTACAAATGGGTAGAAGCCGACGATGGGCCACTTTCAAATGATAAACGGTCACAACGGAGTCAAAATAAAGATATCTCATCAGCGTTTGTATTTATTATACAAGCGCTACTTTCTGTAATTATCGTTATAAAGCCATAATATGCATCAATTTGACTTAAGATTTTGGCCAAGCTGGGTTGCCTGGCTCCTGTGATTACCCCTACGTTCCCAATTGTTCGGCTAGGAGGTAAAGGGAGCACCTCTATGATTGTTACTTTCGGGTCATCCGTGTTAGTACCTCAGACTGGGAGAAGCCGAAAGCTAGCCATCTTAAAGAATATAATTGGTCGGCAACGAGGGAAGTGAAATTTCGGTTCATTAATACCATAGAGTTCAGGAACTTTCCCCGAACTAAATCCTTAATATTTTCCTCCCACATTGATCGGAGGTGAGGTTTCATGATCATGATCAGCATGACAACCCAAAGAAAGGAACCGATAGCGGGATTATTTTCTTTGGAAGATGTTTCATATCTCTCTGCGTACCTTTGTTTATTAAACCATATGGCTAGATTGCCTTATTTTCCATAAATCTTTGCCCTTATAACGGCTTTATAAAGTAGGAAAACACTCCTCGGCTACTGGCCGGAGAGGTTGAAGCCGATGGTCAGTCAACAAAGTTTTGTACAATGCGGATCTGAGCATTAATGATGTGAAGTACTTGGATACATAGAGTCATTACACTTAAATTGTGATTTTAATCAGGACATTGATCCTTAATTCGGCCACCCGTGATCGTATTAAGGCTCGGGGGCTACTGGGATTCGAGCTTATCATTTACAAATATTAAAGGGGTGCATCGATCCCTTGATCTGGTGTTGCCATCCGACCAGTGTCTCGGGGGCTACTGCATTGCCTATTCAATGCAGAAAATTCAAAGTGCTCATTATTCGGCTTGACCGAACTATGGGCAAACGCGTCTTCGGACGACAATAGGTACCAACTGGGACTTATTTGGAATTAAGCTAATATATTACGACGACTTCTCAAAACCCTCTCTCAAGGGCCCGTCCGCCGATCACTATCTCCTCTAATGTGCATATCGGATTTTAGGACGACACACACCATGTGGGCTACTGGCCATATATCTCGTCAGTAAATAAATTGCATCAATCGGAAATAAAATCCGCAAACAATCAGCCCAATCCCGAGGTGGTGCATCCCCTCGGAAGCAGTCCGGCGTAAAAGCTCGGCTGCGAGCGGCTGGCTCCATAGAGAGCTTTTCAGCGTTAAGCTCAGATAAGCTCCTTCAAACTTTTTCAAGCCAAGATGATCCATGACACCTCGGATATAGTCCAGCGTTGGAGCTCGGGTACAGTATGGCGTTGGAGCTTGGATACAGTCCGGTGTTGGAGCTCGGATATAGACCGACGTTGGAGCTTGGATACAGTTCGGTGTTGGTGCTTAGTTGCAAAAGATACCTCGAATGCAGTCCATCGTTGGAGCTCGGATACAAGAAGACACCGCCGCACGGGAACAACTTCAAACCCGAGGTGTGGTGTAAAAAATAACAAGGCATTGATAAAGGCCGAGAACTTAAAGGGGCTCCTTGGATACCCGACGTGTAAACCCTTCAGATTCACTTTGGCGATCCTCAAGATCGAAGATGAGAAGATTTCTTGAACCAGTTTTCAAGACCGATGACCGAAGATGAAGAGCAGTTCGGAAGAATCGAGGAGCGTCCCCAACTTGAAGACCGGTTCAAGGGGCTACTGGCGGTGTCCTGGACTAGGGGGTACTCACCACGTCGTCTCCCGACCAGGTGGATCGGGCCGAGGACCCCCATGGCAGTTTACTCATGGGCCACCTCGGACAGCCCATGCCGCATACAAGGAAGATTCCACAAAGACTTGGTGATCAAGACAAGGACTCCTCTCCACCAACGTATTCGACTGGGACTCTTGTTATCCTAGGCCTCTGGTACATTATATAAGCCAGGGCCAGGCTAGTCGATAGTTATGACATTATTCATCATACCCTCAGGTTTTAGACCACAACAAATGATCTCGAGGTAGATCAACTCTGTAATCATACACATCGAATATAATCAAGCAGGAGTAGGGTTTTACCTCTTAGAGAGGGCCCGAACCTGGGTAAACACCGTGTCCCTCGCCTCCTGTTACCATTGATCCACAGACACATAGTTTGGGACCCCCTACCCAAGATCTGTCAGTTTGACACCGACAGCCACCCTGGCCAACCTTGGCAACATTAGCTTTATACGCACATTTGTCCCCCTGGAACGGGACCAATGGGAGGATTTGCTTGAGTGTGTATCTCTACACTCACCCTCCCTTGAACAAGACTCGGTTAGCTGGCAACTTTAACCGAATAGTTTGTTCTCGGCTAAGTCACTCTATAAAGCCATCGTGGCCACCCCAGGGCTGGAGGAACTAAATCTCTCGTGGGAGATAAAATTGCCTTTGAAGAAGATATTCCCATGGCAACTGGTCCGTAGCCACCTTCCTTCGAGAGTAGAGGATATCCCCTATGGCAACTGGACCCAGAGGACTCCAACCACATATTCTTCTCTTGCCCCGCAGCTTGATTCCTCTGGAGCTGTCTTCGGGAGGTTGTGGGTGGCAAATGGTTTCATGACAATCTCCCGGGTATATTTCGCGAGGTCCTTGATTTTCAACCAACCGTGTGGCCCTCCCTTTGGGTGGTCGTGGGCATCCTTGTCTGGATTCTATGGAACATTCGCAATAAGTTGTGATTGAACATGTGATTTCATTTCGTGTGAGTGACGCGATATACAAAATGCGTGGCTTCTTATAGCTATGGGGCCACTTAGTAAGCGGCGCTATCAGGACAACATCGACATGATCATCATCGGGGTTTGTTCCACCGCCTCGCATCTCGGTCCCCCGACTCCACCGCCTCCCTGACTAGCTTTACTGATTTATGTAGGGGTTTGTTATGTTGTGCCCCAGCATGACTCTATTATTTTTCCTTCTTGCATTTTGAATCTTGAACTCTTTGAATACTGAATTTGTTGTCAGTGATGTTGCTTTATAATATACTCCCTCCGTTCCTAAATACTTGTCTTTCTAGGCATTTCAACAAGTAACTACATACGAAGCAAAATGAATGAATCTACACTCTAAAATATGTCTACATACATCCGTATGTAGTAGTCATTTGAAATGTCTAGAAAGACAAATATTTAGGAACGGAGGGAGTAATAAAGAGGACGAAAACCCTTTTTGGTCAATACAAATGGAGCATCCAGGTCCTTCGGGCCTTTCCCTGTTTTAGAAAAAAAAAATGAGTTGGCCTAGCAAACTGCAGCGGCTCCCGCTTCGATCACCGGCACTCTTGCTGTTCCTGATGATCTGGTCTTCCAGGAGTCGTCAAGTCCACCACCCGTCTTCTTCCCGACGCTGAATATAAATACCTCCTCCTCCTCCTCCTCCCCGTGCACGCTTCACCAACTCAAAACCGCCGCCTCGTCAATCCCACATTCCACCTCCCCTCCCGTTTCCGCCCGCAACTCGCCTCCTCCACCCAAACCCTAGGCCTCAAGCCCACCGCCACGCTCCCCCTCCCGCTCCCGCTCGCGCTCTGCGGCAATTCGGCGAACAGCTCGCGCGCATCTCCCCGGGTTTCCACGCCAGCCGGGCAACTTCTCCGAGCGCCCCGGCGATGGCGAACCACGAGGCCGCGGAGGCCGCTTCCATCCGCAACGAGGCCCGGGAGATTCTAAACCTCCACTACGACGGCCAGCACGAGGCTGCGGTGGCCCGCGCCGTAGTGCTCGCCGCCGTGCACCCGGGCTCCGCGGTCGCTCTCAACCTCGCTGGCTTGATCCACCGCCACGCCTTCCTCGTGGCGCGGAACGACAGGGGCGTCCACAGCGACGACGAAGACGACGACGAGAACGCGTCCGCGCTGGAGAAGTACCACCGCCAGGCCGCCCTCGACGCCTTCTCCGCCGCTGCGCGGCTCGCCCCCAGCTGCGTCGTCACCAACGCCGACCACGCCGACGCGCTCGCCGACTGCCGTCGCTTCGAGGACGCGCAGAAGGAGTTTCTCCGCATGCTCGACACGGTCGCCAACAACGACCAAGCCGACCCGGCGCTGTACAACGTGGTGTACGACATGAGCGGGGACTCAAGCATGAAGGAGAGAAGGCGCGATGCCGTGAAGAGCGCCAGCATCTCGATGGAGCGCTTCGCGGAAAGAATCAACCACAGGATTCTGCCATTGGAGGCCGCCAAGCTGCTGGACGCCAGCAATCTCGGCGGGCCTGCCGCCGATGAAGCGCGAGACCGTGCAAGGCTTCTCGCCGAGACCTACCCCTACTCGCCGCGCGCCCAGATACTCCGCGCGTACGTCGACTTGGCACCAGTCCGTGCCCTCGATCCGGCAATGGACAAGAAGCAGATTCTGCGCCGCGCGCTCACCACCGTGTCTCAAGCGGCAGAAAACTTCGACCACTCGCTCATGGTTGCCTTGTTCCACGCCAAGCTCTTGTTCGTCCTGGATAACTTTGATGCTGCGGAGAGAGAGTGCCGCCGGACACTTCGCATCGAGACGCCGAATGACCCCAAGTGGGATGACATACCTCCCATGGCTGCTCTTGGGGCAGATTCTGATGCCAGAGTATCTTATGTCAAGAAGCAGCTCAGTGTCTTGCTCAAGCAGATCATAGTTGTGGCTGCACTATACTGGTCCTCCATGAAGAATGCACCGCAGGGCCAACGCGTTGTATCAGTGACGGTTGATACGCTGCATGCGCACTATGATGGAATCGACAAGTCGGCAGCAAAGACCATTTCTGATGCAACGCGCTTTCTCAAGAATCAGGAGTCATGGAGTTTTTGGATTTGCCTCAATTCCCGTTGTGATGGCAAGAAGTTTCAGACACTAGTTCGCTCTGGCAACACATATGCAGCAAGCACCGAGATGAGCTCTGGGGGAAGCTGCAGTCACTTATAGATCCAGTATATTATGAGAATACATCACAGGATGATCACTCGTTGGTTGGGATAACTCTCAGCCGCCAGTTTGACACCTTCCTTTTACCAAGGGTGCAGGATATGTTTGAATCCTTGCTGCTTTCACCATCTGTTGGAATACAGGCAGAGCCCTTCACTGAAATGCGACAAAGGAAATGCAGAGAAGGATCTGAGATCCTTGGGAGCATCAGGGAGAAGCTGAGGATGTTGCCTAAAGATACACTTAGCACTAAGGTCTAGCACTTATACATATGGCATGGTTTCAATTTAGCATTCTTCCTTAGTTCACTGTTCTGCTTATAGTGATGTTTATCAGACTAATGATTGGCTTGCTTGTTGATTGCAGTTTCAGGAGTGCTGTTCTCGAATAGAGAAATTGTGGCTAAAGTTTCTTCAAGTTACTGTTGTGGACTATCGTGAAATCATTCTTCCCCTTGCAAGATCATACCAATGGGTCTGTTAACATCTGCCGTGATTGGTTTTTATAGTTATATATGCCCATATGTTCGCTCAACTGCCCATATTGTGTGCTAACTGATAACCATCTTTGCAGATAGAATTGAAGAAACGGATTCCTTTTTATCTAAATCATCGTAAAGCTGCTGCCTTGTGACCATGAGGTCATGGGTTCAAGTCCTGGAAACAGCCTCTTACAGAAATGTAGGGAAAGGCTGCGTACTATAGACCCAAAGTGGTCGGACCCTTCCCTGGACCCTGCGCAAGCGGGAGCTACATGCACCAGGTTGCCCTTTTTTTATCCTGGTACCAGGCGTCTTGGATTTGCTGATGCCAATATTGATATTATATGCGGTAAAATTCCTGCTGCCCAATGAATTTGTATTACCTCATGTCACATTGACTTTTCCAGGAGCCTTTTGTTCTTCTGCTGTCGTAACAAATAATTTAGTTATATCTCAACGATCTAAACCTGGCATTGCCCTAGCCTGCTTGTTTTATGCCTCCTTGATTCAGAGGAATTTCTATGTAGTTTATTAGGATTTCCATCCTTACGAATTTTGAGTACTACTATATTAGAGGGTTTTTTACAGTGTAATATTCTATTAGAAGTTATCTGGTATGTAGGATTTGAATCCTTAGGATGTCCTCTTTTCCTATAGGCCACTTCGCACTCAGTTCCAAAGGAAAACTTCCATTCAATCTAACCTCTTGGAAAATACCTTTTTGAACTAACAAATATGTTGTTGCATGCTCTCAGTTTTACAATATAAAATATGCTCTGTTATGTCACTAATACTTCTTACAATTTCATAATACAGGAACTTCTGGCCACTCTGTCAAGGAAACGGCAAGCACCTCCAGTTCTCAACAAAGCCTTACTGTTTCCCACAAGAACAATGCTGATAAAGAATTGTCTATCTTGAGTGTAATCATACAGGTAAGAGACACTCGCATCTGGTCATGTGATCTTTTAACAACCAGCCTATAATTTCCTATGTATGTCTTCCTGTCATTGGGCAATCTGAAAAACCAGCCTATAATTTCCTTTGTATGTGTGCAGTCATTGTGCAATCTGAGGCATTTCAGAGATAAACTTCTGATGGGGCCACTTGTATGGATCCCGTCAGTTGATAATCCCTGCATTGCACAGCAATTTTATGAAATCTTCTCTTCTTGGGAGAAAAACGACCACCACTTAACCGATGTTGTACTGACTTACATGAAGACTCTTCTCTGCAGAGTTGTAGATTGCAGCACTTTTTATGAAAAGGTTAGACCTTAATCACCATTGCATATATTTGCAAGACCGTTTAAACAAAAATTAATTGAAATTAGATTACAACGTTGAAAGCAGAGGATGTAATCCAGTTCGGTGCTGATGCTACCTTCAATTTATTTTATTTGCATGTGTTCATTTCTTACTTTGTGGTCATTTTGGAGGTCTGCAACTGTTTTCAACAAAACATAGATGCGGTATCTTACACTCCACAGAGGGAAACAGTCCTAGTTCATACCAGAATTAATTGTTTTTTCTTGTTATTTACTGTATATTTATGCATGCTGAATATTGATACCAAGTATATGCACTAGAATGGGCGAATTTAGGTACTCCCTCCGTAAAGAAATATAAGAGCGTTTAGATCACTAAAGTAGTGATCTAAACGCTCTATTATTTCTTTAGGGAGGGAGTATGTTGTTATTGTATGCTCTGTTGTGTTTTGCATCGCTGTTGTGTTTCTTTTACGTTGTGTGTAAAGTATTGACCTAAAAACAACTGCATTCTGCGTCTGTCCTATATGATCATGCACGCAATTAGTAATCCTGAATTCCTGGTGAATCAATTCCGCAGGTTGGGAAAACTTTTGCTTCTGAGATTGTGGCCACAATTCTCATTGAATTGCATATGTCAGAAACTTGTTCGCGTTTTAGAGAAAACAAGGAGACCGAGAGACATGTAGTGAACCGAATCACGTGCGGAGATTGCATATGCCCAACACATTATCTTTTTGGGATCAAATTCGATGCTCAAATCAGCTGTAGCTGTGGGAAGTCTTCCGGTGGATACCTGTATACCACACTTTTCCATAAACTTGATGCCGGTTCACCTCAAACAGCAAAGGTATGCTGTATGCAATAGTTTTCTGCCTAGCCAACATTGTATAGGTGGATATTGACGCAAGAGTATTCTAGAAAGTAGGAAATATTGACTAGAGGTTTTAATTGTCCTTGTACAGATCAAGTCCTTTGCAGAGCTTCCGGTTCTATTGGATGAACAGTTCCGCGAGGACAACAAATGCGACCATTGTGGAAGTCTGCAGAATATTGATCTTTTTCTTGCAAACACACCACACTTCTTTACAATAGGTAACGCTAATTGTCTCAAATTATAAGTTGGCTTTTATTTTATTCATACATCATAGCTTGCAGTAGTTTACACCAACAAATATTCATCACGTTGGCAGTTTTGAACTGGCTGGGTGGCAGTGAAAGCCAGGACACACTATCTGAAGTTCTGGCTGGCATCACGTCTCCCCTTGACACTGAGTTCTTTTGCAGAAGTGCTCATTCTGCAGCTATGTATGCTGTCACATCCATGGTACGTGCACAGCAAACTATTCTATTTTCCTAAATTGAATTGTTAATGGAGCTGAACAAATATTTTTATCATTTAATTCTCATGTTAAGGTAATCCTGAAATGAGAAAAAGCAACGAGCTATTTGTATTGGTTGACGTTCATGACCTTTTGTAAGTTGTGTTGCTAATTATTTACTGTTCCTTGACTGTTACTGGAGGCCAAGTTGGTATTGTTCTAAGACTGAAGCAAGGTTCTTACTTTTGTGGAACAAAACGGATCATGGTTAAACGGCGTTGTCACCTGGTTCAAATTGCCTATTTTACATTGACAAGGCATTTTGCTGCTATGTCTAAAGAAGTGGATAGAAGGTTTAAACTATGATACATCATATCTGAGTTGGTTCGTACTTGGAGTTGGAGAGATATTTGCAAGTTTTCGAATGGTCCTATCTGTGGCATATTTTTTCCTGCCTACTTCACTTATATCAAGATATTTAGAAGACTCGACAGAAGAATTTCAGCAAGAATCAATAGCTTGTGTGATCCTTACGTCGCTGAGTTCTTTTTATAAACGCTCCATTGATTGAACGGTTGAAGAAGTATCATATGTAGGTAAACTGGTTAGACCTTTTAAAGTCTGCTGCTCTCACAAGTATATTTTGCATTATTTTCCCTCCCTTTATAGCGAATAGGAAATGGCCTCATCAAATCACATGGAGTGGTTGCAGAACCTTTTATATGCACACTTCCTATCTCTCTGTCTCTGTTTACTCTTCTGTTGCTTTGAGTATTAGTACATGCCTATTGCAAGGTTGGTTTAATGCTCTGGTTACTTAATTTGCCTGCTTACATATGCAAGCATAGTCACTCCTTGCAAATGCAGTGCAATTTAGCATCCTTCTTATGCTAGCTTGCAATCCAAACTCTTGCAGATCTGCTATGCTGATGACCGCTACCTCTGCTTTGCTCGCGACGAGGACAAGTGGGTCATATATGGCTTCGAGACTGTTGAGGTAAGTTACTCGTGACTCCTGGGTGTTGATCAAGGCCTTGTATTCTTTCTTGTAGCCATTTTATTCTTAACTTGCTGATTTGTTGGTGTGAACTTCCTCCATGCAGAGAGAAGATAGTTGGGAGCATTTGCTAGAACGTTTCAAGGACTGCAAGCTCCAGCCTGAATTTCTATTTTTCGAGGTCATCAAGTAGACTGTTGTATAGCTACTTTGCAGAATGCAGACCTCTGTCTGACGATCAGAGCCAACTCTGGACCCAGTTTTTTTTTTGTTTCATTGCCACTATTTTGATGTTGTTTGGCTTGATCACTCTGACATACGAATACAGATAAATTCTTCAGAGATGGTATAAATTGTTCTGTGTGTTCTTAACTCGAAAGAAGGGCTTTATGATATTCGTCTTTGGAAGTTGAAACTGATGAGTGATGCATATCTTGACTTCTAATGTCACATTTAATGGCACCACGCCATTTTCTCTTAAGCCATAGTGTTGATAATGGAGTGATTTGATGCATCACCATCAGGAATCCGCTGTAGTCTGTTTTTATTTCCTTTCTTTGAGTTTTCTTTGTTAAAGGTAGCCCCTAGGGCTTTCGTTGTCTGTTTATGGCCCTTTGGCCTTTGTTGTTTGTATCTGGCATCATCTTGACCTTTTTCTCTCTAATACAAGATGACGCTCATTTGGATGCGTGTTGGAGAAGAAGAAAAATTGTTTCGTTTTTGTTGTCGAAAATGTTGACCCTTTCCGGTTTTGCATTGGGACTAGGTACTAAAATTGATGCTATTATAATCTTGCTAGCGTTAAAAAGAACGTAGAAGTGTTAGGATGATCTCCACCGTGTGGGCCCAATGGCCCACCGGGCCCTTAGATTCGCGCCCTGATCGGGGGCGCTCAACCCACTATGGGTGACGGGCCCCTATCACATGCACTATATATAAAGAGGTGGGGGTCGGCGGCTCGGATCACGAGGTTCGTTGTGACGCCGTACACCCCACCTACATCCCCTACCGATCTAGGGTTAGTGCAATGCTGACAGGAAGCACCGCCACCGCTACTCTCTGCCATCACCGGCCATCTTCACCATGGTCGGCACCAGAAGCTCCTCGAGCCACAGGAGGAAGGTAGGACCACAGAGGATCTCTAACCCTAACCAATTTTCAGAGATCTATCAATGGTTTCAGAGCCTGTTTTGGGTTAGATTTTTTTCAGGTAGAAATAAAACATAGCAAAGAAATCACAGAAGCATTTCCCCTCACAAAGAACCCTAGACAGGGCAAAGAAAATCACCGGAGCAGAGCCTTGGCTCGCCGGCAAAGAGCGCCGCCACAAGGCCGCGCCGTTCCTCTCGGTCCGGACGGGCATCGGCAAGCCGAGCCGTTTGGAAGAAGAACACACCCCACAGGGGCAAAGGGCACCACCACTGAGCCGTTTGACGGTGGCGCGTTCACCCTAGAGGTGCTCGCGCACGCCGGCAAAGGGGCCAGCAGGGGCGCCGCCTTCACATCCACGCCGGCGCAAGGGAGCGGGTGAGGGCTCTGCTCACATCTCTCTCTCTAACAGGATATTATAAAGTTAAATTGGAACCAATGAAAAAATTTAATTGGAAGAATTGTTCTTAGCAATGTTTTTCCCCTGTGGGTGAAATAAGATGCAGATAGTTTCTGCTATGACAAAAGAAAGATATTTGTTTTAAAGTCAAAATATAGTATTGTTATTTTCTGACCAACGTTGATGATAACAGTACTATAATTCTATATATGAGTCTTATCTTTAATAAATTTGTATCAAAGTGATCAATTTTCAGAGAATTGATAAAGATCAAGAAATGCTCTTGAGCTAGAGAAAAGTATATTTCTTGTTCTCGGTGCAATAAAGTTGAAGATGATTATTATTTCTTAGCAAAGTTGTTTAATAAAGATACTATCATCACATTGTTTATGAGTTATATGCATTATTTCTATTTCCGCCCAACGGTGATATGGAATTAATGTAGAAGGATGTTGTTTTATTCTAATTCTGCCACAACGGTGATTTAGAATATAAAAGAAAGTTTTAAAAAAAGTTTAATGTGCATATTTTTTAACCATACCAACGTAGGGTTATTTGCTCATTATTGTTGATTATTGGCTAAGTTTTCTCAGACTAAAAGTTTTTCATGCTTTCATTCGTGAAAGCGAATGGCTGGGTACTTGTGACCCGAAAGATGACCAAGAAAGGTCATAACGTGAGGGAGTATGTTCTCTCTAAGAATGGCTTCAAAAGAAAAGAATTATTGGATATTAATCCAACAAAAGAAAACAGATAGATCGTTGAGAGTCTTGGTTGACGAATGTCTTTCATGTATTCTATATGAAGAAGATTTTTCAGTCAACACGATTTGAGATGAAACAAGCAACATGCGTGTTTAATTTGACCAATGTCGGATTAAGCATGTGTGTCAAAGAGCGTTTGGATTTATTTCTGAATTTAATGATTGCATAAGCAGTCAAAAGAGCCAATTCTGGCATTCATGTTCCTTACAGGGAATTACCCGCATAGCAGGAAAAGAGGATTATGATAAAACCCGCATGGCGGGGAAAGTCTGGGAAAATACCCGCGTAACTGGGTAAAGTTGACATAGTATTATGTCAAAAATCATATATGTCAGGAGAAATTATTGCAAAGAACTTATCATGTATGACAGGAGAAAGATATGATGACTCATGTGCTTTTAATGTGTCCCACTCTGGGAGAAAAGTATGGAGTAACTATTATGCTTTCCTAGTATCGACCGCACACCTTATGTGTAACGGTCATTAAACACTCAATAAATCCAAAGAGAAGAAAAGTTACAGACGAACCTAAAGATAAGAATGATATGCAAATGTGTCTTGCAAAAGTACTAATGATAAAGAACTCAGTTGAGTTTCTGAAATGGAATAAGGAAAAAGTACTCCCATACCCAGTTAACAGGTAACTTCATTACGTATGAAGTAATCAGATAAATGAAGTGGATAATCAAAGTTTCCTCACTTCACAAGAGTTGTGAATGGTTTTCCGAAATTGTGGAAGAAAAGTTCTTACCACATCTCGAGGGGATAAAGAAATATGAGATATCCATTAATGAAGAATGTGATCATTTGGGGGAGTACGACGGTCATAATAATACCCCTAAAAAAAGGAATAGTTGTATTTCTGGATCTTTTACAGTTCCGAAAGCAGACTAAGGAATACTAAGACGGTGTTTAAAGTGCCATAAAGAAGAAAGTTTTAACAGAATAAACCCAAATTATAAAGTTTAAAGATATGCCATTTTTAGTGAAGATGGAGTAATCTGGGGGAGCATGTTGTATGACCTATACAACACCTGTTGTCAGCTCCATAAAGGATGAATGAGTAAACATGGATCTTGTGATATAGGTCCTTGTAAAACCTATTGCCTCTTGGAAATGAAAGACTATAGAATTAAATTTGCCTCATGGCAATGACAGAGCATCAACAGCCCCATATGAAAGAAGTGCCAGTACCTGAGACACAGCTGGTCTCAAGGAATGAGAAAATCAGATACTTCTAATTACTATAAAGTCTATGTTAGTGAAATTCAAATGGAGGTTGATCTCACCTCATTTAAAGCGCTCAATCAAGCTTAGAGAAGTGTCTGTTTGTCTAAATGATAAGAGACTATGTGAGATGAAATAAAATTGGTGAATCCCGACAATGTTTGGGACTCATAAGTAATTTCCAGTGGAGCATAAACAGTAGGCTGTAAAGGGTCTATAAGGTCAATGTGACTCCAAAGGAAATACGTAAAGGTGTAAAGCGCGACTTAAATCGAAAGATTTTGTGCAAAGAGAATGAACAGATTACAATGAGTGTTAGTGGCACGTCATGACCGACATCATGATCTGATTTACATCAGATGAAAGTAAAGAATGCACGTGATACTGCTTCAAGAAGTCATTTATGGACTAGAGCAAGCCTCTAGACAGTGGCATTTAAAGTTAAAAGAATCAGATGTTATTTTGGGTTAAAGAAAATGAGAGGACAATTGTATTCATGCAAAGTTATAGAATGGGAAATTCATTTCCTAATACAGTGCACGTGGATGACGTCCTACTTGCTAGTGGTGATGTCAATATGCTGCAGGAAGAAAAAGAAAAAAAAGGTTCTTGTCCTCAAAGTTCAAAAGAACGTTCTCGGTAGAGTGTCTCTCGTTATAAATATCGAGATTCACCAAGAAAATAATAAAATCAGGTATTAGGAATGTCGCATGGACATGCTAAGAAAGGTCTCTAAAGTATGCATGCGAGAAAACCTACGCTTGTTCTTATAGTCAAGGGTAATGGAGCTGGAAACTATGATGTTTCAAAAGTTGATGAGAAAAGATTGAAAACGGATATGGTACCATATGCTTCAGCTGTTGGAAGCTCAATATATTACCCTAACACAATTCACGTATCCGGGTTGTTTTGGCAATGTCCAGTCTATATATAGATCAATGGAATGGAGTCAAAGATATCGGCCTCAAGCTGAAAGAAATAAGTGCTCTAAAAAGATTGTGAGTACAAAGACAAGACTTGTGAAATGTATAGCGAAATCCACAATTGTCGCTAACTTTCACACTTGGTGGTTTTTGTGTGGAAAAGCTCCAAAGAATGAAACAATTATCATCAATATGATGCAAAGATATGTTATAGCTTGATATGAGGCTGGGGGACAGGCAAAATGGTTAAGGAGACATGTACCCGGAGTTGATAATGGTTGACAACAGCGATAACCATTTTAAAGTTTTTCGCTCCTATGATAACGAGTCAAGTGTTGATGCCAAACACACTGACACACTGTTATGTGTTGTAAAGGAGAAAGTCCGGAATTATGTAGAAATGCTTGAAGCATAAAAGCAACAGACAAATGTTTGCAGATCTGCTTATTAAAGGCTTACCGGCCTGTGTGTTCAGAGAACACACAGTCGACATGGGTTTTATGGTATAGTCTAACATTTCCGGACAATAAAAGGGCCCAAGGTTAAAGAATTTGTTTCAAAACAAAGAGGTACGTTGTGGCTGTCTGATTCTATCGGCAATTGAGCTGTGACGATGAAACATGTTCTATGTATTGATCTGTTATGAAACGAGTAAAGTAAAAGTGTAAGGTCAAAAGTAAAAGTTGAAATCAAGAGGAAGAATGTTAGGATGATCTCCACCGTGTGGGCCCAACGGCCCACGGGGCCCTCAGATTCGCGCCCTGATCGGGGGCGCTCAACCCACTATGGGTGACGGGCCCCTATCACCTGCACTATATGTAAAAAGGTGGGGGTCGGCGGCTCGGATCACGAGGTTCGTTGTGACGCCGTACACCCCCACCTACATCACCTACCAATTTTAGGGTTAGGGCAGTGCTGACAGGAAGCACCACCACCGCTACTCTCTGCCATCACCGGCCATCTTCACCATGACCGGCACCAGAAGCTCCTCGAGCCACAAGAGGAAGGTAGGACCACTGAGGATCTCTAACCCTAACCAATTTTCAGAGATCTATCAAGAAGATAGTTTCGAGAGAGGGGGCTCGGGATACCACTGTCCTCTTAACCATCCCAGCTTAATGGCATACCTTGTAGTTATACACTTCTACTTTATATATACTCGCTGGCGCTGGCATGTACGACGCGTGAGCCCACAAGTACTAATACACACAGGATCGTCAGACAGTACAGTAATTCCACACAGCCGCACCATAATCCGGGAAGCAGAAAAATTCTTGGAGGGAGCAGCTGTAGTGCAGGTACCAGATCCAAGAACGAAACCTTACTGATTTTGTTACAACTAGCGATGGTCACGTTCGTTCTACCTCAGCAAGAATAGGCAACGATGTGACTGATAGTAGATCTATACAGCAGATGGATAAAGAAAAGAAAATGAGATGTACAAGTTGAGTTCTGCTGGGTGGCTCAGACTACAACGAACAAATGGGTGTCTCTGTGTCTAATTCCTAAGTGTGTGTCATATTCAGTCAAAGATGTAACAGCAACTCTGTACAACATCTTCAGATCATTGCAGCGCAAGCCCCATTTCGACTCCGGGTCCAAGCATGCGTCTGGTTGGTGCATCTTCTATCTGCAAGACAAGAGATGGGGATATGCTGTATGACTCCGAGCACAAGCGGCAGCAAGCCAACTGGGCGCTCGATCGCCCACTGCTCTGCTCCCGCTTTTATCTGCGAGATAAGATGGGAATGCTATACGTAAGTGTCATTTGTAACAGTAGCAGGTCTGTTGGGATGTTGAACTGCCACCTTAACAGTTGAATCATAAACATTTGTTTGCATATCAATTTGATATTCACGTGTTATCATGACTACATAACATTTTTTCTTTTACTTTGATGATCCTGCTAACAGTTCAGTTTTAGGATGGTTGACTGGAAAAACAGTTGTATAAAGTATGAAGCCCTAATGACATAACACTTGGTAGTGAAACTCTAGTATGGAAGTCAAATGTGTTTGGGCACTGGTATGTTCTTCATGAAGTAATGGGCTGATGGAACAAATTAGAACTTACGTTGCTTGAAGTTGGAAATGAGGATCGAAAATGAAAAGTTCCCTCTGTTCATCCGTTGGATTTCCTAACCACCGACAGAACATCCACGCTGCCCCAGCAACCGACGATACAGACAGGATCGCCAGGAAGCCGAAATGAGAGACGTCATTTGCAATTATAGCCATAGCAAGCATGACTAACTCTGCAAGGCTTGCAATTGAAACCTCCATTCCTCCAATAAGGTTTGCTTTTGAAGCAGGAACTCCTGTTTGGATGATCTGTGTCCCCACAACATCATAAGACATGTGCCCCAACCGAGATAATGCCTGAAATTTAACAGGAAACCGCCGCAATGTTTAGTCTATTGTACTCGTCAAACTCGTAATCGAAGGGTAATTTGTAGCTAAGGTCTTGTTCTCACAATGGAAGCGAGGAAGATGAGCAGAGGTGTTCTCTGTGAGATGGGTCCAGCCCAATACACTGTGAGAGCAATTGACAAGAGTGAAGCTTGAAATATCAATCCAGCTGCTCCCGCCTGGTATTTATAACATAACAGTATGCACCAAAGAAAATTGAGGTAAGTTAGCATCAATTGTGACAAATAGTGTAGACATGGGAAAAAGGTATAGATCCAACCTTTAGAATTCCAACTCTTTTCACCAGGCTTGAGGAGATGAATGTTGCAACAAGACCCATAACAGAACACAATCCACTAAAAGCACCGACGATAGATGGACTAATACCTGTTAAACAGCTGTTACTAATTTGTAGACATTTCTCTGAAATTGATAAATTTGAGCTGGGAAAGGGAAACATACCCCGATGCATCAACAATGCAGTCATTATCGCGCCAGGAGCAAGTGCCACGTTGAAATTTAGAAACACGGTAGCTACACTTGCAGGTAGAACTGTCTGCTGCTTATACTCATTCCAGCCATGCTTGATAGAACTTAAGCCATTTTGAACTGAATGGTAGAGAGAATATCAGAACATCCACATATAACTGAACTTAAATAACTAATTTGATCTAAGTTCCTCACTGGGACGATCCACTGTGAGATTAGGCATTATGATGTGTTGCTACGTTTGGTGCTGGGTTTTCCTTTAAATGGATGAAAAAACACTTCGTGCCTGGACTCTAGTATATTACTTGATTTTCTGCTTCATGGTAACATGGGCAAAGCTTTTGCACATTCTCTAAGAAAAACTTCCTCACCTATCTTGCGGACATCCAATAGATCAGCACAAATAGATTCGTCACTGGGGGTTCTCGAGGAATCAAGCGCATGACAAGAGACGCTGTTAATTAATTGACCCAACATAACCTAAAAAGACCATACAGCATCTTGTGAGTATGCTAATGCATGCTAAATCTGGTGATTCAAGATTCAGCTTAAAGATATATGTGGTATACCAGAATGGGAAAACTGCATATCATTAGAGCAGAGGAAATCTTCAAACAGATTACTATGTCGTATTTGGTGAGCAGAAGGCCAAAAACTGAAGCACCAACGGTCTGCGATATCCAAAATGGTTATGCATGTTATGCAACTATAATTTCCACTCAAAATTGATTGCATGCTGTGATTAAAGTACAGAATAATAAGATAACAAAATCCACCAAACAGGCATTCTTGTCATCTCCCGAAGTCTTCATAAATTTAAAAAGATGCAAGGTCTATATCGTCAGGACGTAGGACTATCTCACCTCACAAAGAAGATCAAGTCGATTAAGCATGGCATTAGCTTGAGCTAATGCAACAGGCCTGTTTGTTCCTGCTAACTTCATAGAGAAAGAAGAACAGTGAGGCATACAGTTGGTCAAAACCGACAAGAAAACAAGCTATTTGTAATTCCTAAGTGTTTCTTACAATTGCAAGCTTTCCGTTGCTAAATCACTAACACTTGCTATTTTAGGAGTGGAATGCATTTCATTGAAAAAAAATAGGAAAGAATCTGCAAAACAAAATATGGATTAGCAACCATACCAGCACAACCCAGTCCCTCTCCATGGAAACTCCTAGTGCCAATCCTGCAAGCCTTTCAATAGCTCCGGCTATCACTAGCACAATGAACCAAGGCCTGAGAAGCAAAGCTGATGTAGAAGTACGGCCCGCGTTCTTGAGAGCATATATGACCATTGCAGCTGATATTAACTGAGTGGCCACCTGAATAGGCGGGTTGAGAAGAAAACTGGCATAAACTATTTTTCATTGTGCATAAAATTATAATCTAGAGCAATCTATTCTCTTTGCCCATAATGCAAGAAAGCAGAGAAAATAAAGCAAGTACCTGGACAGCATTCAATCCTGTGTACATGGGTATTCGCGGGAAATGATCCATAAGTTTGCCAACTATTGGAGCCCCGAGAAATACTGAGAGCTGGAAATCATAAAATAATTTAGATTGTTGATTCTACTAACATCTCTTGAATTTAGCACAGCGATGGGCACCTTTCCGAAGAAACCAACAATAGCCACAGGCAATAGGCTTGGATGAAGAATTGCCAGGGCAGCAGGCCAAGCAAAATTCCAGAGCTGTTCCACAAGGTTACCAAACAAGTAGCTAGCATAGAGAGCTGCATAAATGATGTTAAAGGGGTATTAAGTTCCATGATAGATGGATTGCCGGGAGGCTTGCCCATCAATTATTTTAATTTTTTTGTAAAAAGATTAAAAAAATCACTAGGGGTAGGTATGCCTGCTTGTCACATACTAGGAGTTGAAAACTGAAAACATTAATCAGCTGCAAATTATGAAAT
The DNA here is from genome assembly GCF_002162155.2 of Triticum dicoccoides. NCBI lineage: Eukaryota > Viridiplantae > Streptophyta > Magnoliopsida > Poales > Poaceae > Triticum > Triticum dicoccoides. The sequence continues at coordinate 121,695,756 of NC_041388.1, read as the reverse complement.
ATTACAATAGCAGATACTTTGGTTAATGAACCCATATTCCTCAAAAAGGAACAACATTATTAATTATTAACTGCATGGCTTAGTGCGTAAAGTGTAAACAGTTATATAAAGATAATCCAACTATGGTGCCATGAAAATGCCTTTACCATGTAGTCCAGCAGGGTGAGCTGGAGTGGCGGCCAATGTTTGTTGCTCTCCTTCAGATAAGACCTGAATTATGAACAGACTGTCAGTAGACGACAAAACAAGACTATTTGACGAAGACCATGGTGGAGGAAAGAAAATACATACCGGCAGCTCCTCAAAATCGGCATGGTGCTGAGTACTATCATGTGGTGGAAAAGGACTAGAATCTAGAACATCTCCTAGGATATTGACAACTGGAATAGAGCAGCCTGGCGGTAATGATGGATGATCATCGAAAGCCTCCTCTTCCTTATTTACATTGCTAACATCAACCTCAATATTTGCGATGTAACACCTTTGAACAAAATTGTTTGACCTGCAAAAATACTAACATGTTAGTTGAAAGTTGAAACATTGTAACTCAAGAACAAAAGCAACATCAATCCACTAACTTGGCATACATCAACCTACTAACGTTTTGCTAATTCAATTGTGGATGATCTAAAATACAGCGTAGGAATCAGCACGCATGCTCAGGCGAAAACATACTGACAAGAAAATATTCATCGCATTAACTAATGTGCACTCTTCCTCACAAACTCCAGTGTCACTTAATAAACAATCGACCCACAAGTGAAGTGCCAACGCCACCTGCATTTTCTAGGTCCTATACCAAGCTTCCGGAGAAGCCTAAATCTGACCTGACTTGAACTTATCTCTAGACCATCCATAAGGCCGTAACAAACCAATAATCCAAAGTAAGAAACGCCTGCGTCCGTTCAATCCCTTCCCCGGCTAACACTTTCATGCTAAACATCCAATATCTCGCGTGCAATTAGCGCCAAGCATCCCAAACAAACGCAAAGCCATTTATAAAGCAGACAGGGCATCCAGAGCATCCCAAGCAGACAGCAAGCAGTCACCTGAGCGCGCTGACGCAGGGGGAGGCCGGCCTCAGGCGCAGCCTCGGCAGGCCGGGGAGATACCCGCGGACGAGCGGAGTCTGCGGCGATGAGGCGAGAAGGGCGGCAGCGGTAACCATCCCCATGGCTCCTCTGCGGCGGCGGCGGCGGCGGCGGCGCGACTACTCATGCATGCAGCCTTTCCAGGACCGGGCGCCGGCGGCGGGATTGGGCCCGGCGGGAGCTTCTGGAAGCGTGCCGTGCTACTGGCTACCTTATCCTGATGAGGTTGAGGTGGACGAGCGGGCGGAGGAGGGAGAAGAAGAGAGACAAGGGAGCGTCAAGTTGCCAACTGAGGCAGCGAGGAAGAGAGGGAGAGAGCGGAAAGAGGATATGGGAGGGGATAAACGGAGGCCTAAGCGCCGTCCGATTTTTAATCGAACGGGTGAGGATTTTCCAGTTGCCTCTGATTTTTGTTTTCAAAAAATGAGGTTGTTTGTGACCGGGAAGGCAGCCGCATGTCACGATTTTGAGACGCCAAATTTCTTGTCCTCGTTCCGTTCATCCGGTGCTTGAAATGTGATTTTCGAGGAAGCATCGATTTGAGGATTTCTTTTTAGGAAAAACATTTACAACCGGCAGGCCTCTCTTTCTCATTGGATCAACTTAAATCCTACGGGCCAGCAACGCATGCATCTCACCTTATTCCTTCGCTAGCTTTATCCCCTTTGTTGTCTTCCTCGAATCTCTCTTTTTCTGTTTTTTCTCACCTCACGCACAAGCACATCGAAACAAAGACGATGAAGCTGCTTTTCTCTCCTCCGTGTCCGTGGCCTCTCTTTCCTCCTCTCTGGCCTCTCTCTCCTCCTCCTCCCTGGTCACGAGATTCAGCCTTTTTGTCGCGCCTGTTGTGAAGTCAGTTCATGGGGTAGGCTGCATGCTGCACCCCACGTCCATGGCCTGCGAGCTCGCGGGCATGGACTGCAAGAGCACGGGAGGTTGCGAGCTGCAACCATGTGATGCAACCGGTGAGCCGTTTTGCTGGAACCAGCAACACCAACTGCTTGCGCGACAAAAGTTTCAACTGGTGTGTAACATAGCTTCAAACGGCGAAGAAGAAAGCCTCGAACCCATGAGAAAAAGCTTCAACAACAGAAAAAGCTTTAACCGGTGTGTAAAAAAGCTTCAACCGACGAAGAAGGAAGCTTCAACCATGGAAAAAGCTTCAATGGGTGTGGGAAAAAAAGCTTCAAACTGTGGAAAAAGTTTCAATCGACGTGAAAAAAGCTTCAACCGGCATGGAAAAAGTTTCAACCGGCGCGACATGGTGGCAATGGTGCAAGTGGCGACACTGGCAGCTGCCGCCTGACGGCATGGCGGTGCTACACCGGTGACTGCTAATTGCTGCAACGACGAAGGGGTCGGGCGTTCTACAATGACGGTGGGGTGTTGCGTAGAGGTACTGCTGTAACAAGTGGGATTGGTGTTGCGACGACGGCGACCAGTGATGGGAGGCGGCGGACGGCGAGGGACGATGACCTGGTGATGCTTCAAGGCCAGGCCTCGAGTGGCGGTGTCCAATGGAGCTGTTGTTTCTTTGGATTGGATGTGATTTTTCTTGAGCAAAAAGGAACGATCTAAAGGACTGGCCTGAAGGTGGGCAACAACACAATCTGATGCGCCCGATGTGACCGGCCGAACCATTGCGCCAGTCCACCGGAGCCTAGTGCTCGCCTTATTTTTTGCGAGAGTAAAAGAGTTTATTTCATCATGATAGAGTTACAATTTTTTTGAGGGGCGGGAAACTTGAAAGCTTTATTCAACTAATGCATTCACGTTGCAATAGGTTGCCCGATCTACAAATGTGTTGAATTTAAAAAAACTAGGAAAATAGCTCTCATGTTTCATTCAGAAGTGATGCCACCACCGAGTGCGATGAGGGCATATCCAACGCCGACCCTCAAACTGCTCGCATACGTCCGGACTGCATGGTTCAGACCGTGAAAGCCATCCAACGCGGTCTTGTATCGGTCCGCCTATCGATCCGGGACACATTTTTCCCTCAATCTAGAACCAAACATGGGGGAGGGGGGCTTTGTAGGAGTCCGGCACGAGACACGTCGGACTCTTACACCCATGGCCCACCCAAAAGAAGGTGGAGCCAGCCCTTTTGTAGAATCGCACATTGTTTTCATGCCAAAATCTCCCACTCTCTTCTTCCATCCTGCCGCTCTCCACTCAACTCCCGCCCTTTTCTCCCACTTTCTTCTTCTTCGTCGCCACCATCGACGCATGGAACCAGATCAGGACCTGCCAAAGATGGAGGTGGTGGAGGTGCAGGAGGATTCGAGCATCACCCTCGCTCGGAAGATCAACTCGGTGGCGCGGCAAAATCATCGCGTCAAAGCGAAGGCCACAAAGGAGGCAACACTCATGAAGCAGAAGGCTGGTGGAGGTCGTAGCCAGGGTCGCAGAGCCCAGACGGTGTCGCCCACCATCCTGATGCCGCCATGGTCGAAGCACTATAAGGTTCCATACTACTACGCCTCCAAGCAGCTCGGTAGGCAGTCGGCTGCAACCGCCGCCAAGAAAGTGCCTTACATCATCGACACCAACGCGACGTCGTTGCTCTTCTCGGAGTCCGCTTTGCCACAGCTCGTCCAGGCGCGGACGACAGGCGGGGAGCACATGGGTGCCCGCACGCTATTCTCTACTATACCTAAAGCCAGTGAGAAGGTGTACGACAACGCGGACACGAAGATGTTGGACATCGTTGATACGTCTCCGTCGTATCTACTTTTCCAAACACTTTCGCCCTTGTTTTAGACTCTAACTTGTATGGTTTGAATGGAACTAACCCGGACTGACGCTGTTTTCAGAAGAATTTCCATGATGTTGTTTTATGTGCAGAAAACAAATATTCTCGAAATGACCTGAAACTCCACGGGAGGTCTTAGAACAAAAAATCCTTGCTAAATATAAAGACCAGGGGGCCCACACCCTTCTCACGAGGGTGGGGGCGCCCCCCTACCTCGTGGGCCCCCTGGAGACCCTCCGACGCCAATTCCAACTCTATATATTTGCTTTCGGAGAGAAAAAAATCAGAGAGAAGAAATCATCGCATTTTATGATACGGAGCCGCCGCCAAGCCCTAAAACCTCTCGGGAGGGCTGATCTGGAGTCTGTTCGGAGCTCCGGAGAGGGGGATTCGTCGTCGTCGTCATCATCAACCATCCTCCATCACCAATTTCATGATGCTCACCGCCGTGCGTGAGTAATTCCATCATAGGCTTGCTGGACGGTGATGGGTTGGATGAGATTTATCATGTAATCAAGTTAGTTTTGTTAGGGTTTGATCCCTAGTATCCATTATGTTCTGAGATTGATGTTGCTATGACTTTGCTATGCTTAATGCTTGTCACTAGGGCCCGAGTGCCATGATTTCAGATCTGAACCTATTATGTTTTCATCAATATATGAGAGTTCTAGATCATATCTTGCAAGTCTATAGTCACCTACTATGTGTTATGATCCGGCAACCCCGAAGTGACAATAATCGGGTGTTGGGGAACGTTGCAGAAAATTAAAATTTTTCCTACGGTTTCACCAAGATCCATCTATGAGTTCATCTAAGCAACGAGTCTAGGGAGAGAGTTTGCATCTACATACCACTTGTAGATCGCGTGCGGAAGCTTGCAAGGTGATGATGTAGTCGTACTCGACGTGATCCAAATCACCGATGACCTGCGCCGAACGGACGGCACCTCCGCGTTCAACACACGTACGGAACAGCCACGTCTCCTCCTTCTTGATCCAGCAAGGAAGGGAGGAGAGGTTGAGGGAGATGGCACCAGCAGCAGCACGACGGCGTGGTGTTGGTGGAGCTGCAGTACTCCGGCAGAGCTTCGCTAAGCACTATGGAGGTGGAGGAGGTGTTGGGGAGGAAGAAGGAGGCAACCAAAGGCCAGGGCGTTCAGGTATGAAGTCCCTCCTCTCCCCCCACTATATATAGGGGTGCCAAGGGGGGGTGGCCGGCCCTAGGAGATCAAATCTCCTAGGGGGTGCGGCGGCCAAGGGGGGGTTTTCCCTCCCCCCAAGGCACCTAGGAGGTGCCTTACCCTCCTAGGACTCTTGCCCCCCTTGAACCCTAGGCGCATGGGCCTATGTGGGGCTGGTGCCCTTGGCCCATTAGGCCAAGGTGCACCCCCACACAGCCCATGTGGCCCCCGGGACAGGTGGACCCACCCGGTGGACCCCCGGGACCCTTCCGGTGGTCCCGGTACAATACCGATAACCCCGAAACTTGTCCCGATGCCCGAAACAGGACTTCCCATATATAAATCTTTACCTCCGGACCATTCCGGAACTCCTCGTGACGTCCGGGATCTCATCCGGGACTCCGAACAACATTCGGGTTACTGCATATACATATCCCTATAACCCTAGCGTAACTGAACCTTAAGTGTGTAGACCCTACGGGTTCGGGAGACATGCAGACATGACCGAGACTCTCTCAGTCAATAACCATCAGCGGGATCTGGATACCCATGATGGCTCCCACATGCTCCTCGATGTTGTCATCGGATGAACCACTATGTCGAGGATTCGATCAATCCCTGTATGCAATTCCCTTTGTCAATCGGTACGTTACTTGCCCGAGACTCGATCGTCGGTATCCCAATACCTTGTTCAGTCTCGTTTCCGGCAAGTCACTTTACTCGTACCGTAATGCACGATCCCGTGTCCAACACCTTGGTCACATTGAGCTCAATATGATGATGCATTACCGAGTGGGCCCAGAGATACCTCTCTGTCATACGGAGTGACAAATCCCAGTCTCGATCCGTGTCAACCCAACAGCTACTTTCGGAGATACCTGTAATGCACCTTTATAGTCACCCAGTTACGTTGTGACGTTTGGTATACCCAAGGCACTCTTACGGTATCCGGGAGTTACACGATCTCATGGTCGAAGGAAGAGATACTTGACACTTGCAAAGCTCTAGCAAAACGAACTACACGATCTTTTATGCTATGCTTAGAATTGGGTCTTGTCCATCACATCATTCTCCTAATGATGTGATCCCGTTATCAATGACATCCAATGTCCATAGTCAGGAAACCATGACTATCTGTTGATCACAACGAGCTGGTCAACTAGAGGCTTACCAGGGACATTGTGTGGTCTAAGTATTCACACGTGTATTACGATTTCCGGATAATACAGTTATAGCATGAATAAAAGACAATTATCATGAACAATGAAATATAATAATACTTTTATTATTGCCTCTAGGGCATATTTCCAACAGTCTCCCACTTGCACTAGAGTCACCAATCTAGTTACATTGTGATGAATCGAACACCCATAGAGTTCTGGTGTTGATCATGTTTTGCACGCGAGAGAGGTTTAGTCAGCGGATCTGCGACATTCAGATCCCTGTGCACTTTGCAAATCTCTATGTCTCCATCTTGAACATTTTCACGGATGGAGTTGAAACGACGCTTGATGTGCCTGGTCTTCTTGTGAAACCTGGGCTCCTTTGCGAGGGCAATAGCTCCAGTGTTGTCACAGAAGAGTTTGATCGGCCCCGACGCATTGGGTATGACTCCTAGGTCGGTGATGAACTCCTTCACCCAAATCGCTTCATGTGCTGCCTCCGAGGCTGCCATGTACTCCGCTTCACACGTAGATCCCGCCACGACGCTCTGCTTGCAGCTGCACCAGCTTACTGCTCCACCATTCAACATATACACGTATCCGGTTTGTGACTTAGAGTCATCCGGATCTGAGTCGAAGCTAGCGTCGACGTAACCCTTTACGACGAGCTCTTCGTCTCCTCCATAAACGAGAAACATGTCCTTTGTCCTTTTCAGGTACTTCAGGATATTCTTGACCGTTGTCCAGTGTTCCTTGTCGGGATTACTTTGGTATCTTGCTACCAAACTTACGGCAAGGTTTACATCGGGTCTGGTACACAGCATGGCATACATAATAGATCCTATGGCTGAAGCATAGGGGATGACACTCATCTCTTCTTTATCTTTTGCCGTGGTCGGTGACTGAGCTGAGCTCAGTCTCATACCTTGTAACATAGGCAAGAACCCCTTCTTGGACTGATCCATTCTGAATCTCTTCAAAATCTTATCAAGGTATGTACTTTGTGAAAGACCTATGAGGCGTCTCGATCTATCTCTATAGATCTTGATGCCTAATATATAAGCAGCTTCTCCAAGGTCCTTCATTGAAAAACACTTATTCAAGTAGGCCTTAATGCTGTCCAGAAATTCTATATTATTTCCCATCAGGAGTATGTCATCTACATATAATATGAGAAATGCTACAGAGCTCCCACTCACTTTCTTGTAAACGCAGGCTTCTCCATAAGTCTGCATAAACCCAAACGCTTTGATCATCTCATCAAAGCGAATGTTCCAACTCCGAGATGCTTGCACCAGTCCATAAATGGATCGCTGGAGCTTGCAGACTTTGTTAGCGTTCTGAGGATCGACAAAACCTTCCGGCTGCATCATATACAGTTCTTCCTTAAGATGCCCGTTAAGGAATGCTGTTTTGACGTCCATCTGCCATATCTCATAATCATAGTATGCGGCAATTGCTAACATGATTCGGACGGACTTTAGCTTCGCTACGAGAGAGAATGTCTCGTCATAGTCAATCCCTTGAACCTGTCGATAACCCTTAGCGACAAGTCGAGCTTTATAGATGGTAACATTACCATCCGCGTCCGTCTTCTTCTTAAAGATCCATTTGTTTTCTATCGCTCGCCGATCATCGGGCAAGTCTGTCAAAGTCCATACTTTGTTTTCATACATGGATTCTATCTCGGATTTCATGGCTTCAAGCCATTTGTTGGAATCCGGGCCCGTCATTGCTTCTTCATAGTTCGAAGGTTCATTGTTGTCTAACAACATGATTTCCAGGACAGGGTTGCCGTACCATTCTGGTGCGGAACGTGTCCTTGTGGACCTACGAAGTTCAGCAGTAACTTGATCCGAAGTACTTTGATCATTATCATGGTTTTCCTCTTCAGTTGGTGTGGGCATCACAGGAACGGTTTCCTGTGCTGCGTCACTATCCCGCTCAAGAGGTAGTACTTCATCGAGTTCTACTTTCCTCCCACTTACTTCTTTCGAGAGAAACTCTTTTTCCAGAAAGCATCCGTTCTTGGCAACAAAGATCTTGCCTTCGGATCTTAAGTAGAAGGTATACCCTATAGTTTCCTTAGGGTATCCTATGAATACGCATTTTTCCGACTTGGGTTCGAGCTTTTCAGGTTGAAGTTTCTTGACATAAGCTTCGCATCCCCAAATTTTTAGAAACGACAGCTTAGGTTTCTTTCCAAACCATAATTCATACGGTGTCGTCTCAACGGATTTAGACGGTGCCCTATTTAAAGTGAATGTAGCTGTCTCTAGAGCGTATCCCCAAAATGATAGCGGTAAATCGGTAAGAGACATCATAGACCGCACCATATCCAATAGAGTGCGATTACGACGTTCGGACACACCGTTTCGCTGAGGTGTTCCAGGCGGCGTGAGCTGTGAAACGATTCCACATTTCTTTAAGTGTGTACCAAATTCGTGACTTAAGTATTCTCCTCCACGATCTGATCGTAAGAATTTTATCTTTCGGTCACGTTGATTCTCCACCTCATTCTGAAATTCCTTGAACTTTTCAAAGGTTTCAGACTTGTGTTTCATTAAGTAGACATACCCATATCTACTCAAGTCATCTGTGAGAGTGAGAACATAACGATATCCTCCGCGAGCCTCAACGCTCATTGGACCGCACACATCGGTATGTATGATTTCCAACAAGTTGGTTGCTCGCTCCATTGTTCCGGAGAACGGAGTCTTGGTCATTTTGCCCAAGAGGCATGGTTCGCACGTGTCAAACGATTCATAATCAAGAGACTCTAAAAGTCCATCGGCATGGAGCTTCTTCATGCGCTTGACACCAATGTGACCAAGGCGGCAGTGCCACAAGTATGTGGGACTATCGTTATCAACTTTAAATCTTTTGGCATCTACACTATGAACATGTGTAATATTACGCTCGAGATTCATTAAGAATAAACCATTGACCATCGGAGCATGACCATAAAACATATCTCTCACATAAATCGAACAACCATTATTCTCAGACTTAAATGAGTAGCCATCTCGTATTAAACGAGATCCAGATACAATGTTCATGCTCAAACTTGGCACTAAATAACAATTATTAAGGTTCAAAACTAATCCCGTAGGTAAATGTAGAGGCAGCATGCCGACGGCGATCACATCGACTCTGGAACCATTCCCGACGCGCATCGTCACCTCGTCCTTTGCCAGTCTCCGTTTATTCCGCAGCTCCTGCTGTGAGTTACAAATATGAGCAACGGCACCGGTATCAAATACCCAGGAGTTACTACGAGTACTGGTAAGGTACACATCAATCACATGTATATCAAATATACCTTTGGTGTTGCCGGCCTTCTTATCCGCTAAGTATTTGGGGCAGTTCCGCTTCCAGTGACCCTTCCCCTTGCAATAAAAGCACTCAGTCTCAGGCTTGGGTCCATTCTTTGACTTCTTCCCGGTAACTGGCTTACCAGGCGCGGCAACCTCCTTGCCGTCCTTCTTGAAGTTCTTCTTACCCTTGCCCTTCTTGAACTTAGTGGTCTTATTGACCATCAACACTTGATGTTCTTTCTTGATTTCAGCCTCTGCTGACTTCAGCATCGAGAACACTTCAGGAATGGTCTTTTCCATCCCCTGCATGTTGTAGTTCATCACAAAGCTCTTGTAGCTTGGTGGGAGCGACTGGAGGATTCTGTCAATGACCGCCTCATCTGGGAGGTTAATGTTCAGCTGGGTCATACGGTTGTGCAACCCAGACATCTACAGGATGTGCTCACTGACAGAACTGTTTTCCTCCATCTTACAACTGTAGAACTTGTCGGAGACATCATATCTCTCGACCCGGGCATGAGCTTGAAAAACTAGTTTCAGCTCTTCGAACATCTCATATGCTCCGTGGTGCTCAAAACGCTTTTGGAGCCCCGGTTCTAAGCTGTAAAGCATGCCGCACTGAACGAGGGAGTAATCATCAGCACGAGACTGCCAAGCATTCATAATGTCTTGGTTCTCTGGGACGGGAGCGTCACCTAGCGGTCCTTCTAGGACATATTGTTTCCTGGCAGCTATGAGGATGATCCTCAGGTTCCGGACCCAGTCCGTATAGTTGCTGCCATCATCTTTCAGCTTGGTTTTCTCTAGGAACGCGTTGAAGTTCATGTTGACATTAGCGTTGGCCATTGATCTACAAGACATATTTGCAAAGGTTTTAGACTAAGTTCATGATAATAAAGTTCTAATCAAATTATGAACTCCCACTTAGATTAGACATCCCTTTAGTCATCTAAGTGTTACACGATCCGAGTCGACTAGCCCGTGTCCGATCATCACGTGAGACGGACTAGTCATCATCGGTGAACATTTTCATGTTGATCATATCTTCCATACGACTCGTGTTCGACCTTTCGGTCTCCGTGTTCCGAGGCCATGTCTGCACATGCTAGGCTCGTCAAGTTAACCCTAAGTGTTTTCGCTGTGTAAAACTGTCTTACACCCGTTGTATGTGAACGTAAGAATCCATCACACCCGATCATCACGTGGTGCTTAGAAGCGACGAACTGTAGCAACGGTGCACAATTAGGGGAGAACACTTCTTGAAATTTTATAAGGGATCATCTTATTTACTACCGTCGTCCTAAGTAAACAAGATGCATAATACATAATAAACATCACATGCAATTATATAGTTGTGACATGATATGGCCAATATCATATAGCTCCATTGATCTTCATCTTCGGGGCTCCATGATCATCTTGTCACCGGCTTGACACCATGATCTCCATCATCATGATCTCCATCATCGTGTCTTCATGAAGTTGTCACGCCAACGACTACTTCTACTTCTATGACTAACGTTTAGCAATAAAGTAAAGTAGTTTACATGACGTTATTCAATGACACGCAGGTCATACAAAAAATAATGACAACTCCTATGGCTCCTGCCGGTTGTCATACTCATCGACATGTAAGTCGTGAATCCTATTACAAAGAACATGATCTCATACATCACAATTCATCATTCATCACAACTTCTGGCCATATCACATCACATGATCAATCGCTGCAAAAACAAGTTAGACGTCCTCTAATTGTTGTTGCATCTTTTACGTGGCTGCAATTGGGTTCTAGCAAGAACGTTTTCTTACCTACGAATCACCACAACGTGATTTTGTCAACTTCTATTTACCCTTCATAAGGGCCCTGTTCATCGATTCCGCTCCAACTAAGGTGGGAGAGACAGACACCCGCCAGCCACCTTATGCAACTTGTGCATGTCAGTCGGTGGAACCGGTCTCACGTAAGTGTACGTGTAAGGTTGGTCCGGGCCGCTTCATCCCACAATACCGTTGAGCAAGAAAAGACTAGTAGAGGCAAGTAAGATGACAAAATCCACGCCCACAACAAAGTTGTGTTCTACCCGTGCAAAGAGAACTACGCATAGACCTAGCTCATGATGCCACTGTTGGGGAACGTTGCAGAAAATTAAAAATTTTCCTACGGTTTCACCAAGATCCATCTATGAGTTCATCTAAGCAACGAGTCTAGGGAGAGAGTTTGCATCTACATACCACTTGTAGATCGCGTGCGGAAGCTTGCAAGGTGATGATGTAGTCGTACTCGACGTGATCCAAATCACCGATGACCTGCGCCAAACGGACGGCACCTCCGCGTTCAACACACGTACGGAACAGCCACGTCTCCTCCTTCTTGATCCAGCAAGGAAGGGAGGAGAGGTTGAGGGAGATGGCACCAGCAGCAGCACGACGGCGTGGTGTTGGTGGAGCTGCAGTACTCCGGCAGAGCTTCGCTAAGCACTATGGAGGTGGAGGAGGTGTTGGGGAGGAAGAAGGAGGCAACCAAAGGCCAGGGCGTTCAGGTATGAAGTCCCTCCTCTCCCCCCACTATATATAGGGGTGCCAAGGGGGGGTGGCCGGCCCTAGGAGATCAAATCTCCTAGGGGGTGCGGCGGCCAAGGGGGGGTTTTCCCTCCCCCCAAGGCACCTAGGAGGTGCCTTACCCTCCTAGGACTCTTGCCCCCCTTGAACCCTAGGCGCATGGGCCTATGTGGGGCTGGTGCCCTTGGCCCATTAGGCCAAGGCGCACCCCCACACAGCCCATGTGGCCCCCGGGATAGGTGGACCCACCCGGTGGACCCCCGGGACCCTTCCGGTGGTCCCGGTACAATACCGATAACCCCGAAACTTGTCCCGATGCCCGAAACAGGACTTCCCATATATAAATCTTTACCTCCGGACCATTCCGGAACTCCTCGTGACGTCCGAGATCTCATCCGGGACTCCGAACAACATTCGGGTTACTGCATATACATATCCCTATAACCCTAGCGTAACTGAACCTTAAGTGTGTAGACCCTACGGGTTCGGGAGACATGCAGACATGACCGAGACTCTCTCAGTCAATAACCATCAGCGGGATCTGGATACCCATGATGGCTCCCACATGCTCCTCGATGTTGTCATCGGATGAACCACTATGTCGAGGATTCGATCAATCCCTGTATGCAATTCCCTTTGTCAATCGGTACGTTACTTGCCCGAGACTCGATCGTCGGTATCCCAATACCTTGTTCAGTGTCGTTTCCGGCAAGTCACTTTACTCGTACCGTAATGCACGATCCCGTGTCCAACACCTTGGTCACATTGAGCTCAATATGATGATGCATTACCGAGTGGGCCCAGAGATACCTCTCCGTCATACGGAGTGACAAATCCCAGTCTCGATCCGTGTCAACCCAACAGCTACTTTCGGAGATACCTGTAATGCACCTTTATAGTCACCCAGTTACGTTGTGACGTTTGGTATACCCAAGGCACTCTTACGGTATCCGGGAGTTACACGATCTCATGGTCGAAGGAAGAGATACTTGACACTTGCAAAGCTCTAGCAAAACGAACTACACGATCTTTTATGCTATGCTTAGAATTGGGTCTTGTCCATCACATCATTCTCCTAATGATGTGATCCCGTTATCAATGACATCCAATGTCCATAGTCAGGAAACCATGACTATCTGTTGATCACAACGAGCTGGTCAACTAGAGGCTTACCAGGGACATTGTGTGGTCTAAGTATTCACACGTGTATTACGATTTCCGGATAATACAGTTATAGCATGAATAAAAGACAATTATCATGAACAATGAAATATAATAATACTTTTATTATTGCCTCTAGGGCATATTTCCAACATCGGGACCACTCCCGGTGATGACCGTAGTTTGAGGAGTTCATGTATTCACTATGTGCTAATGCTTTGTTCCGGTTCTCTATTAAAAGGAGGCCTTAATATCCCTAAGTTTCCAATAGGAGCCCGCTGCCACGGGAGGGTAGGACAAAAGATGTCATGCAAGTTCTTTTCCATAAGCATGTATGACTATATACAGAATACATGCCTACATTACATTGACGAATTGGAGCTAGTTCTGTTTCACCCTATGTTATGACTGTTACATGATGAACCGCATTCGTCATAATTATCCATCACTGATCCGGTGCCTACGAGTTTTCCATATACTGGTTTACGCTTATTTACTTTCCCGCTGCTACTGTTACAATCACTACAAATTACCAAAAACATTACTTTTGCTGTTTTTACTTTTGTTGTCGTTACCACTACTATCATATTACTTTGCTACTAAACACTTTGCTGCAGATACTAAGTTTCCAGGTGTGGTTGAATCGACAACTCAGCTGCTAATACTTGAGAATGTTCTTTGGCTCCCCTTGTGTCGAATCAATAAATTTGGGTTGAATACTCTACTCTCGAAAGCTGTTGCGATCCCCTATACTTGTGGGTTATCAAGACTAATTTATGGCGTCGTTATCGGGGAGCATAGCTCTATTCTTTGAGTCACTTGGGATTTATATCTGCTTATCATTATGAAGAACTTGAGAGGTCCAAAAACCAAGATCTATCTCTCAACTACGAGGGGAGGTAAGGAACTGTCATCTAGCTCCGCACTTGATTCACCTTCTATTATGAGTAAGTTTGCGACACCTACATTTGCTTCTGCTGTTCGTTCTGATATGTCGCGTGTTATTGATGATGCCACTTCTCCTATGCATGATACTTATGATGAAACTGCTTCTATGCCTGATACTACTGTGCCTCTTAGTGAATTTCTTGATGAACAAATTGCTAGGACTAGAGAAAAAGAAATTATTGAATCTGAATACGATGATGATAGTGATGATGAAAACATGCCTGTTATTCCTAAAGGTTATCTTTTTGATAAGGAATCTTTTGCCGCTATTTTCGCTTGCAAGGATAGATATGAGCTTAAGAGGTTATTAATTAAATGGAATAAAGAATCACTTAGAGATAAAATGAGACCCGACCCTGCTTTTGCTACTTCACCTATATGTGTTCCTGATAAAGATTATGAATTCTCTGTTGATCCTGATATAATTACTTTGGTTGAATCTGATCCGTTTTATGGCTATGAATCTGAAACTGTTGTGGCACATCTTACTAAGTTAAATGATATAGCTTCCCTGTTCACTAATAATGAGAGATCACGTTACCTCTATTTACTCAAAATATTTCCGTTCTCATTAAAGGGTGATGCTAAGATATGGTTTAATTTTCTTGATCCTGGTTGTGTGCGTAGTCCCCAGGATATGATTTATTACTTCTCCGCTAAATATTTCCCTGCTCATAAGAAACAAGCTGCCTTGAGGGAAATATATAATTTTGTGCAAATTAAAGAAGAGAGTCTCCCACAAGCTTGGGGGAGGCTTCTCAAGTTACTTAATGCTTTGCCTGATCATCCTCTTAAGAAACCTGAAATACTTGATATCTTTTATAATGGACTAACCGATGCTTCCAGAGATTACCTGGATAGTTTTGCTGGTTCTCTTTTCAGGGAAAGAACACCGGATGAAGCTGAAATTCTACTGAATAATATGTTGATAAATGAAAATAATTGGGCACCTCTTGAGCCACCTCCTGAGCCAAATCCAGAGCCAGCTCCTGCTCCAATTACTGAGCCTATTCCTAAACCAACTCCGAAGAAGAGAGGTGTTCTATTTCTCAGTCCCGAAGATATGCAAGAGGCAAAGAAATCTATGAAAGAAAAAGGTATTAAAGCTGAAGACATTAAGAGTTTACCTCCTATTGAAGAGATACATGGTCTTAATATACCGCCTATTGAAGAAACTTATGATCTCAATTATTTATTTGTTGAAGAACCTCCTGATCCCGATATCCCGACATAGGTAGTAAAGGTAAATTCTCTCTATAGATATGATAAAGTTGAAGTTCCTCCTACTAAAATTGCTAGTCAGTGCTTGGATGAGTTTGATAACTTTATGTATAAGCAAGACGACTTTAATGCTTATTTTGGTAGACAATTAAAAGAAAATGCTTATATGATTAGACGCTTGGGTGATTACATGGCTGATATTAAAGGTGAACTTAAACTTGTTAGCAAACATGCTTCTATGGTTACCACTCAAGTAGAACAAGTACTTAAAGCTCAAAAAGAAGTGCTTGATGAAATGAATAGTAAGAACTTGATGAAGTGCTTGATGAAAAATGATTATGCTGTCAGAGTGGCTACTAGAACTGGTAGAATGACCCAGGAACCTTTGTATCCTGAAGGCCACCCTAAGAGAATCGAGCAAGATTCTCAGAGAAATAATATTGATGTTCCTAGTTCTTCTAAAAAGAAGAAAAATAAAAATGATAGAACTGTGCAAACTTCTAGTGAACCTATTGCTGAACCACCTGATAATCCAAATGATATATCTATGTCTGATGCTGAAACACAATCTGGTAATGAACATGAACCTAATGAAAATATTAATAATGATGTTCATGATGATGCTCAACCTAGTAATAACAATGATGTAGAAACTGAACCTGTTGTTGATCTTGATAACCCATAATCAAAGAATCAACGTTATGATAAAAGAGACTTTATTGCTAGGAAACATGGTAAAGAAAGGGAACCTTGGGTTCAGAAACCCATGCCTTTTCCTCCAAAACCATCCAAGAAAAAGGATGATGAGGATTTTGAGCGCTTTGCTGAAATGATTAGGCCTATCTTTTTGCGTATGCGATTAACTGATGTGCTCAAAACAAATCCTTATGCTAAATATATGAAGGATATCATTACTAATAAAAGAAAGATACCGGAAGCTGAGATTTCCACCATGCTTGCTAATTATACTTTTAAGGGTGGAATACCAAAGAAACTTGGAGATCCCGGAGTACCTACTATACCTTGCTCCATTAAAAGAAATTATATTAAAACTGCTTTATGTGATCTTGGAGCCGGTGTTAGTGTTATGCCCCTCTCTTTATATCGTAGACTTAGCTTGAATAAACTGACACCTACTGAAATATCTTTGCAAATGGCTGATAAATCAACTGCTATACCTGTCGGTATTTGTGAGGATGTGCCTGTTGTAGTTGTAAATGTTACTATTTTAACGGACTTTGTTATTCTTGATATTCCCGAGGATGATAGTATGTCTATTATTCTTGGAAGACCTTTTCTTAATACTGCAGAGGCTGTTATTGATTGCAACAAAGGCAATGTCACTTTTCATGTTAATGGTAATGAGCATACGGTACACTTTCTGAGGAAACAACCTCAAGTTCATAGTATGAACTCCATTGGAAAAGTTCCATTGATTATATTTGGAGGTTTTGAATTCCCTCTTCCTACTGTCAAGAAGAAATATGATATACTTATTATAGGGGATGTGCATATCCCCATTGAGGTAACTTAGTGTTCTTCGAAATTTCTCCAGTTCCATGATTATCGGAATGAGTTTGTTAACAAGACTTGATCAACCTTGTTAGTGGATTATTTTTGATGACCATGAGATGGATGAAACTAGAAACACAAACTTCTGTACCCTCTCTATACTTTCTGTTATTTAGTAGAAATAAAGTAAAATTAGTATTTTTTTCTGTCTGTTTCCTGACTTATCCGTGCAATATAAAAATATCCCAAAAATAAAAGTCCTCAGAATGCCATGCCAATTTAATATGATTTTTTCGGGAATATTTGAGGATTTACTGTGCAAAAATTACCGCAGGAGGAGCTGCCACCTGGCCACGAGGGTGGTGGGCGCCCCCCCCTATAGGGCGTGCCCCCTGCCTCGTGGGCCCATGGTGGCCGTCCTCCACTTATCCCAGCATCCATCTTCTTCCTCTGTCTCACACAAATCCGAAAAACCAACTCAAGCACGAGTTCCAGCCACTTTTGCTGTGATTTTCGATCTCCTTGCTCAAAGCACCTCTTGCAAAACTGCTTGGGGAGATTGTTCCTTGGTATGTGACTCCTCCATTGGTCCAATTAGTTTTTGTTCTAGTGCTTTATTCATTGCAAATTTGTGCTGCATAGGTGACCATGTTCTTGAGCTTGCATGTCAAATTTATATGGTTCCAGGTAGTTTTGATGCATGATATAGGCTCTAGGCACTTGGGGAGTAGTTGCTACCAGTTTTATTGAGTTTGGTTACTTTTATTTTGAAGTTACTAAAAAATTTAGAATTTTTCAGAGATGAACAATATGTTTAGGAAGATGTTCCAAGGTGGTTCCTCTAAGAAGCAAGGACACAGGATTGCTATGCGCGATGCTGACGAGGATCCACCAAGAGACGCTCTAGTACGGCCTTGCAAATGGCCGTCGGAAAATTTTATGGACCGTGCGGGAATTAAAGAAGAATTCAAAACATATTTGCGCAATGCCGGTCTTGAGGATTTTGAGGCTAACAAATGCCCCCAGTATCATGATCTCACAAGTTCATTTGTGAGGAGGTTTGAGTATTCATCTTCGTGTAATTCTCCTTCAGTCATGTTTGATCTTTATGACAAATCTTATACCATGGACTTAGAGGATTTCACTTCTGCTTGTAAACTTCCATCATGGGGTAGTGTTAGGGATCCCCCTAAATCTGAATTTAGAAACTTTCTTGCTAGTATAACTGTGGGAGAATCTAGAGATATAACGCAGGCTACCATTGGGAGCATTCACTTTCCTGCTATACATTATTTTGCTCTTTTCATCGGCAGATGCATAAATGCTAAGGATGAAGCATGTCACATGTGTGTCCCTGATCTTAGCATTCTTAGGAGTGTTGTGTTAGGAGACCAATCTTATCATATGGGAGCCATTGTAGCTCGTAGGTTGCATCATAATAGACATAATGGAGATTTCTTTGGAGGAATTTTTGCAACCCGCTTAGCTCATTTTCTTGAAATAGACATTCACGAGGGTGATACGGAGTTGCCCCCTGCATATTTAGATTATGACTCTATGGCTTCACACCAGTTTGTCGAGAGGTCTGAATCACCTCTCTTATACCACTTAATTTTTGATAAACGACATGTTTTCCATATTACTCTCCCTGCTCCTGCCTTCTTTGATTCACAGGCAAAAGGAAGATATGTTATTACCAGAGAGGAGGCAGAAGAGTATGAGAGGAGAGCGGAGGCAGCTCGACTCCACGCTGCAGCTCAGCAGGCGATAACCGCTGCACATCAGTATGATCCCAACTATCCTTCTTCATCACAGTACGACCCCAACAACTATTATTATGGATATCCGCCAGGCCAGCCGTGGCCATAAACCAACTTAGGCCAAAAGCCTAAGCTTGGGGGAGTACGTATTTCTCACCGACATTATATTTATGTTCACACACACTCATTGCTAGATGTCAGTGCTCATACTTTTTCGCTGTAATATCCATGCTAGTTTATTTTCTTTTTCCTGCTTTCTTCTTGTGTGTTTGATAAACCTTAAGAAAAACCAAAAAATTAGTAGTAGTTTACTTTTCATGCATGTAGTAGTAATAGTTAAAAAGAAAAACCAAAAATATTTCTTGTTCTTCTTTTGCTTGTTGGGAGCTTTCCCGTGTAAATAGTTTTATTTCTTTTCTTTTCTTTGGGGGTCAGTAGGAGAAGACCATAATTAAATTGTTGAAGTGGCTCTTATATGCATTATTGTTGAATTAACCAAAGAGCCCATATTGCCTTGTCTTCTCCTGTTTATTGAATGATCGCAGATTCCAGCTTAGTCCAATGCACGTACACTCTTATTATTATTCACACCGTTCGGTCGTGCAAGTGAAAGGCAATTATGATGATATATGATGGACTGACTGAGATGAGAAAATCTGGTATGAACTCGACCTCTTTTGTTTTTGTAAATATGATGAGTCCCGTGTTCTTGATTCAGCTTATTATGAATAAACATGTTTGCAATGACAATTAGAGATCATAGTTGCTTGTGCCATGCTTGATTAGCTATGAGTTATAATGATTTACCTTGTGTGCCAACATGCTATTAAGATGGTTATGATGTGGTATGATGGGGTGGTATCCTCCTTTGAATGATTTAAGTGACTTGACTTGGCACATGTTCATGCATGTAGTTGAAACAAATCAACATAGCCTTCACGATATTTATGTTCATGGTGGATTATATCCTACTCATGCTTGCATCCAATGTTTATTAATTTTAATGCATGTACATGGCTGTTGTCGCTCTCTAGTTGGTCGCTTCCCAGTCTTTTGCTAGCCTTCACCTGTACTAAGCAGGAATACTGCTTGTGCATCCAATCCCTTAAACCCCAAAGTTATTCCAGATGAGTCCACTATACCTTCCTATATGCGGTATCTACCTGCCGTTCCAAGTAAATTTGTATGTGCCAAACTCTAAACCTTCAAATAAACATTCTGTTTTGTATGCTCGAATAGCTCATGTATCAACAAAGGTTGTCCTTATCTTCCGTGTTAGGCGGGTTATTCTCAAGAGGAGTGGACTCCGCTCCTCACTCACGAGAAAATGGCTGGTCATCGGGATGCCCAGTCCCATGCTTTATGCAAACTAAATCAAAATTAATTACAAACAAAACTCCCCCTGGGACCTGATGTATGTTGGAGGCATTCGTTGTTTCGAGCAAGCCATGGATTGATGTTTGTTGGTGGAGGGGGAGTATAAACTTACCATTCTGTTTGGGAACCGCCTATAATGTGTTTAGCATGGAAGATATCGCCATCTCTTAGTTGTTACATTGACAATGAAAGTATACCGCTCAAAATACAATTTATCTCTATTTCGAAACCGAGCTCTGGCACCTCTACAAATCCCTGCTTCCCTCCGCGAAGGGCTTATCCATTTACTTTTATGTTGAGTCATCACCCTCTTATTAAAAAGCACTAGCTGGAGAGCACAGCTGTCATTTGCATTCATCACTATTAATTTATGATTGGGTATGACTATGATTGGATCTCTTTTACCATGAATTACAATGTCTAGTCAGTCCTTGATCTTTAAAGGTGCTCTGCATTTATGTTTTGCGGTTTCAGAAAGGGCTAGCGAGATACCATCTTGTTATATCATATTATGATTGTTTTGAGAAAGTGTTGTCATCCGAGATTTATTATTATGACTTGCTAGTTGATTATGCTATTGATATGAGTGATTATGAGACCTGAGAATTATTGCAAATGTGGTTAGTTATGATTTATGCTGAAAACTTGAATGCTGGCTTGACATAGTTACAACAACAAGAGCAAACAGAGTTTGTAAAAGTTTTTCTTTCTTTCTTTTAGTTTGTCAACTGAATTGCTTGAGGACAAGCAAGGGTTTAAGCTTGGGGGAGTTGATACGTCTCTGTCGTATCTACTTTTCCAAACACTTTTGCCCTTCTTTTGGTCTCTAACTTGTATGATTTGAATGGAACTAACCCGGACTGACGCTATTTTCAGCAGAATTGCCATGATGTTGTTTTATGTGCAGAAAACAAATATTTTCGGAATGACCTGAAACTCCACGGGAGGTCTTAGAAAAAAATAAATCCTCGCCAAATATGAAGACCAGGGGGCCCACACCCTTCTCACGAGGGTGGGGGCGCCCCCCTAGGGCGCGCCCCCCTACCTCGTGGGCCCCCTGGAGACCCTCCGACGCCAACTCCAACTCTATATATTTGCTTTCGGAGAGAAAAAAATCAGAGAGAAGAAATCATCGCGTTTTACGATACAGAGCCGCCGCCAAGCCCTAAAACCTCTCGGGAGGGCTGATCTGGAGTCCGTTCGGGGTTCCGGAGAGGGGGATTCATCGCCATCGTCATCATCAACCATCCTCCATCACCAATTTCATGATGCTCACCGCCGTGCGTGAGTAATTCCATCGTAGGCTTGCTGGACGGTGATGGGTTGGATGAGATTTATCATGTAATCGAGTTAGTTTTGTTAGGGTTTGATCCCTAGTATCCATTATGTTCTGAGATTGATGTTGCTATGACTTTGCTATGCTTAATGCTTGTCACTAGGGCCCGAGTGCCATGATTTCAGATCTGAACCTATTATGTTTTCATCAATATATGAGAGTTCTAGATCCTATATTGCAAGTCTATAGTCACCTACTATGTGTTATTATCCGGCAACCCCGAAGTGACAATAATTGGGACCACTCCCGGTGATGACCGTAGTTTGAGGAGTTCATGTATTCACTATGTGCTAATGCTTTGTTCCGGTTCTCTATTAAAAGGAGGCCTTAATATCCCTAAGTTTCCAATAGGACCCCGCTGCCACGGGAGGGTAGGACAAAAGATGTCATGCAAGTTCTTTTCCATAAGCACGTATGACTATATACGGAATACATGCCTACATTACATTGACGAATTGGAGCTAGTTCTGTGTCACCCTATGTTATGACTGTTACATGATGAACCGCATCCGGCATAATTATCCATCACTGATCCGGTGCCTATGAGTTTTCCATATACTGGTTTACGCTTATTTACTTTCCTGCTGCTACTGTTACAATCACTACAAAATACCAAAAACATTACTTTTGCTGTTTTTACTTTTGTTGCCATTACCACTACTATCATATTACTTTGCTACTAAACACTTTGCTGCAGATACTAAGTTTCCAGGTGTGGTTGAATCGACAACTCAGCTGCTAATACTTGAGAATATTCTTTGGCTCCCCTTGTGTCGAATCAATAAATTTGGGTTGAATACTCTACTCTCGAAAGCTGTTGCGATCCCCTATACTTGTGGGTTATCAATCGTCCAGGACGACAACACAGGAGGAGGAGGCTATGAGGACGTGCAAGTGGAAGACTCAGATCCCACCCAGTCCGGCAACAACACCCACACGCAGTAGGGCTGCTCCCGGACCGGCACGCAGTAGATCGGCATGGGCACACAACAGTAGGAGGATTGGGCCATCAGACAGATGGAGGAGGAGGAGGAGGTGGAGGAGGATGAGGATGGAAAATACGATGATCCAGATGGTTTTGGCGGTGATCCGAAGAAGAAGGGTATAGGAGAAAGCTTCAACATCCGGGAGGAAGAGTTGTTGTGCGATGCATGGTTGGCCACTAGCCTCGATCTGATCCATGGCACAAAGCAAAAGGGCTCAACCTTTTGGGCCAACATTCACATATGGTTTCATGAACACAAGCATTTCACGCCCTACTCCGATGCGGTCATCCACAACCGTGAACCAAAGTCTCTCAACCATCGATGGCACACCATCCAAGAGGCCATGTCGAAGTATTGCGGCCACTTGGCGCATCTCATCGCACGATGTCCTAGTGGTGCCCAAATCACCGAGCAAGTAAGTGTACGCCACCTGCCATATATGCATAGTTGTGTAGATCATTAGGAGCCGAATATGCTTTTGTTGATCATTGGCCGGATATGGACAGTTTTGGCGCCGAATATGCATACTGTTGATCATTAGCCGGATATGCATAGTTTTATTGATCACAAGCCGAATATGCATAGTTTTGTTTACCATTGGCCGGATATGCATAGTTTTGTTGATCATTGGCCGGATATGCATAGTTTTGTTAATCATAGTCGGATATGTAGCCAGATATGCATAATTTTGTTGATCATTGGTCGGATGTGTCCAACTTTGTAGCCAAATATGCACAGTTTTGTTGGTTGATCACTAGAGGATATGATCATTTTTGTTGATCACTATCTGAATATGCATAGTTTTGTTGATCCTTGGATGTTTTTGTGTAGCCTTCTCGTGCGTGTACGATGTTCAAGAAATTGGAGAAGAAAAACTTCACTGACATGCATTGCTGGTTGAAGTTGAATGGGCAACCGAAGTGGAACCTATTCATAGCCAAGACCGCCGCCCAAGCCACTGATACGTGAAGGAAATATGCCCTAGAGGCAATAATAAAGTTGTTATTTATATTTCCTTATATCATGATAAATGTTTATTATTCATGCTAGAATTGTATTAACCGGAAACTTAGTACATGTGTGAATACATAGACAAACAAAGTGTCCCTAGTATGCCTCTACTTGACTAGCTCGTTAATCAAAGATGGTTAAGTTTCCTAGCCATAGACATGTGTTGTCATTTGATGAACGGGATCACATCATTAGAGAATGATGTGATGGACAAGACCCATCCGTTAGCTTAGCACTATGATCGTTTAGTTTTATTGCTATTGCTTTCTTCATGACTTATACATGTTCCTCGGACTATGGGATTATGCAACTCCCGAATACCGGAGGAACACCTTGTGTGCTATCAAACATCATAACGTAACTGGATGATTATAAAGATGCTCTACAGGTGTCTCCGATGGTGTTTGTTGAGTTGGCATAGATCGAGATTAGGATTTGCCACTCCGTGTTTCGGAGAGGTATCTCTGGGCCCTCTCGGTAATGCACATTACTATAAGCCTTGCAAGCAATGTGACTAATGAGTTAGTTGCGGGATGATGCATTACAGAAAGAGTAAAGAGACTTGCCGGTGACGAGATTGAACTAGGTATGATGATGCCGAAGATCGAATTTCGGGCAAGTAACATACCGGTGACAAAGGGAACAACGTATGTTGTTGTGCGGTTTGACCGATAAAGATCTTCGTAGAATATGTAGGAACCAATATGAGCATCCAAGTTCCGCTATTGGTTATTGACCGGAGATGTGTCTCGGTCATGTCTACATAGTTCTCGAACCCGTAGGGTCCGCACGCTTAACGTTCGATGATGATATGTATTATGAGTTATGTGATTTGATGTACCGAAGGTTGTTGGGAGTCCTGGATGAGATCACAGACATGACGAGGAGTCCCTAAATCGTCGAGACATAAAGACTCTTATATTGGAAGGCTACATTCGGACACCGGAATGGTACGGGTCATCTCGGATAAGTTCCAGAGTACCGGGGGTTACCGGACCCCCCCCCCCCGGGGGGGGGGAGTTAGTGGGCCTCATGGGCCTAATGGTGGAAGAGAGGAGGCAGGCCAAGGTGTGGCGCCCCCCTAGCACAAACCGAATTGGACTAGGGCTAGGGGGGTCGTCCCCCCCCTTTCCTTCTCTTCTTCCTCTCCTTCCTTCTTCTCCTACTAGGACTAGGAAAGGGGGAAACCTACTCCTACTAGGAGCAGGATTCCCCACCTTGGGCGCTCCCCTTGTGGCAAGCCCTCCTCCTCCCCTCCTTTATATACGGGGGAGGGGGCACCCCATAGACACACAAGTTGATCTTTAGCTGTGTGCGGTGCCCTCCTCCACAGTTTTACACCTCGGTCATATTGTCGTAGTGCTTAGGCAAAGCCCTGCGTCAGTAACTTCATCATCACCGTCAACACACCGTCGTGCTGATAGAACTCACCCTCGGCCTCAGCTGGATCAAGAGTACGAGGGACATCACCGAGCTGAACGTGTGCATATTGCGGAGGTGTCGTGCGTTCGGTACTTGATCGGTTGGATCGCGAAGACGTTCGACTACATCAACCACGTTAGTAAACACTTCCGATTTCGGTCTACGAGGGTACGTAGACACACTCTCCCCCTCTCGTTGCTATGCATCTCCTAGATAGATCTTGCGTTATCGTAGGATTTTTTTTGAAATACTGCGTTCCCCAACAGTGGTAGCAGAGCCAGGTCTATGCGTACATGTTATATGCACAAGTATAACACAAAGGTTGTGGGCGATAATAGTCATACTGCTTACCAGCATGTCATACTTTGATTTGGCGGTATTGTTGGATGAAGCAGCCCAGACTGACATTACATGACTGCGTTCATGAGACTGGTTCTACCGACGTGCTTCGCACACAGGTGGCTAGTGGGTGTCTGTTTCTCCAACTTTAGTTGAATCGAGTGTGACTATGCCCGGTCCTTGTTGAAGGTTAAACGTCACACTTGACAAAAAATCGTTCTGGTTTTTGATGCGTAGGTAAGAACGGTTCTTGCTAAGCCCGTAGCAGCCACATAAAACTTGCAACAACAAAGTAGAGGATGTCTAACTTGTTTTTGCAGGGCATGTTGTGATGTGATATGGTCAAGACGTGATTATATAAATTGTTGTATGAGATGATCATGTTTTGTAAACAAAGTTATCGGCAACTGCAGGAGCCATATGGTTGTCACTTTATTGTATGAAATGCAATCTCCATGTAATTGTACTTTATCACTAAGCGGTAGTGATAGTCGTGGAAGCAATAGTTGGCGAGACGACAACGATGCTACGATGGAGATCAAGGTGTCAAGCCGGTGACGATGGTGATCATGACGGTGCTTTGGAGATGGAGATCAAAGGCACACGATGATGATGGCCATAACATATCACTTATATTGATTGCGTGTGATGTTTATCCTTTATGCATCTTATTTTGCTTAGTACGGCAGTAGCATTATATACGATCTCTCACTAAATTTCAAGGTATAAGTGTTCTCCCTGAGTATGCACCGTTGCTACAATTCGTCGTGCCGAGACACCACGTGATGATCGGGTGTGATAAGCTGTACGTTCACATACAATGGGTGCAAGCCAGTTTTGCACAAGCAGAATACTCAGGTTAAACTTGATGAGCCTAGCATATGCAGATATGGCCTCGGAACACTGAGACCGAAAGGTCGAGCGTGAATCATATAGTAGATATGATCAACATAGTGATGTTCACCATTGAAAACTACTCCATCTCACTGAAGGAAATATGCCCTAGAGGCAATAATAATGTTATTATTTTATTTCCTTATATCATGATAAACGTTTATTATTCATGCTAGAATTGTATTATCCGGAAACATAATACTTGTGTGAATACATAGACAAACTAAACGTCACTAGTATGCCTCTACTTGACTAGCTCGTTATTCAAAGATGGTTATGTTTCCTAACCATAGACATGTGTTGTCATTTGATTAACGGGATCACATTATTTGGAGAATGATGTGATTGACATGACCCATTCCATTAGCTTAGCACCCGATCGTTTAGTATGTTGCTATTACATTCTTCATGACTTATACATGTTCCTATGACTATGAGATTATGCAACTCCCGTTTGCCGGAGGAACACTTTGTGTGCTACCAAATGTCACAGCGTAACTGGGTGATTATAAAGGTGCTCTACAGGTGTCTCCAAAGGTACATGTTGGGTTGGCGTATTTCGAGATTAGGATTTGTCACTCCGATTGTCGGAGAGGTATCTCTGGGCCCTCTCGGTAATGCACATCACCTAAGCCTTGCAAGCAATGCAACTAATGAGTTAGTTGCGAGATGATGTATTACGGAACGAGTAAAGAGACTTGCCGGCAACGAGATTAAACTAAGTATTGAGATACCGACGATCGAATCTCGGGCAAGTAACATACCGATGACAAAGGGAACAACGTATGTTGTTATGCGGTCTGACCAATAAAAGATCTTCGTAGAATATGTGGGAGCCAATATGAGCATCCAGGTTCCGCTATTGGTTATTGACCGGAGACGTGTCTCGGTCATGTCTACATTGTTCTCGAACCCGTAGGGTCTGCACACTTAAGGTTTCGATGACAGTTATATTATGAGTTTATTAGTTTTGATGTACCGAAGCTAGTTCGGAGTCCCGGATGTGATCACGGACATGACGAGGAGTCTCGAAATGGTCGAGACATAAAGATTGATATATTGGATGACTATATTCGGACACCAGAAGTGTTCTGGAGAAGTTTCGGATAAAAACCGGAGTACCGGGGGTTACCGGAACCCCCCCGGGGGGTTAATGGGCCACATGGGCCTAAAGTGGAGAAGAGGAGGGGCGGCCAGGGCAGGCCGCGCGCCCCCTCCCCCTCTAGTCTGAATTGGACTCTGAAGGGGGGCGGCGCCCCCCCTTTCCTTCCTCTCCTCTCTCCCTTCCCCCCCCCCTCTCCTACTTGGACAAGGAAAAGGAGGGAGTCCTACTCCCGGTAGGAGTAGGACTCCTCCTTGGCGCGCCTCCTCCTGGACGGCCGCCCCTCCCCTTGATCCTTTATATACGGGGGCAGGGGGCACCTCTAGACACACAAGTTGATCTTCGTGATCGTTCTCTTAGCCTTGTGCGGTGCCCCCCTCCACCATAATCCTCGATAATATTGTAGCGGTGCTTAGGCGAAGCCCTGCGACGGTAGAACATCAAGATCGTCACCACGCCGTCGTGCTGACGGAACTCTTCCCCGACACTTTGCTGGATCGGAGTCCGGGGATCGTCATCGAGCTGAACGTGTGCTAGAACTCGGAGGTGTCGTAGTTTCGGTGCTTTATCGGTCGGGCCGTGAAGACGTACGACTACATCAACCGTGTTGTGTCAATGCTTCCGCTGTCGGTCTACGAGGGTACGTAGACAACACTCTCCCCTCTTGTTGCTTTGCATCACCATGATCTTGCGTGTGCGTAGGAATTTTTTTGAAATTACTACGTTCCCCAACAGTGGCATGCGAGCCTAGGTTTTATGTGTTGATGATATATGCACGAGTAGAACACAAGTGAGTTGTGGGCGATATAAGTCATGCTACTTACCAGCATGTCACACTTTGGTTCGGCGGTATTGTTGGATGAAGCGGCCCGGACCGACATTACGCGTACGCTTACGCGAGACTGGTTCTACCGACGTGCTTTGCACACAGGTGGCTGGCGGGTGTCAGTTTCTCCAACTTTAGTTGAACCGAGTGTGGCTACGCCCGGTCCTTGCGAAGGTTAAAACAACACCAACTTGACAAACTATCGTTGTGGTTTTGATGCGTAGGTAAGATTGGTTCTTGCTTAAGCCCGTAGCAGCCACGTAAAATTTGCAACAAACAAAGTAGAGGACGTCTAACTTGTTTTTGCAGGGCATGTTGTGATGTGATATGGTCAAGACATGATACTATATTTTATTGTATGAGATGATCATGTTTTTTAACCGAGTTATCGGCAACTGGCAGGAGCCATATGGTTGTCGCTTTATTGTATGCAATGCAATCGCCCTGTAATGCTTTACTTTATCACTAAGCGGTAGCGATAGTCGTAGAAGCATAAGATTGGCGAGACGACAACAATGCTACGATGGAGATCAAGGTGTCGCGCCGGTGACAATGGTGATCATGATGATGCTTCGGAGATGGAGATCACAAGCACAAGATGATGATGGCCATATCATATCACTTATAATGATTGCATGTGATGTTTATCTTTTATGCATCTTATCTTGCTTTGATTGACGGTTGCATTATAAGATGATCTCTCACTAAATTTCAAGATAAAAGTGTTCTCCCTGAGTATGCACCATTGCCAAAGTTCGTCGTGCCCAAACACCACGTGATGATCGGGTGTGATAAGCTCTACGTCCATCTACAACGGGTGCAAGCCAGTTTTGCACACGCTGAATACTCAGGTTAAACTTAACGAGCCTAGCATATGCAGATATGGCCTCGGAACACTGAGACCGAAAGGTCGAGCGTGAATCATATAGTAGATATGATCAACATAGCGATGTTCACCATTGAAAACTACTCCATTTCACATGATGATCGATTATGGTTTAGTTGATTTGGATCACGTAATCACTTAGAAGATTAGAGGGATGTCTTTCTAAGTGGGAGTTCTTAAGTAATATGATTAACTGAACTTAAATTTATCATGAACTTAGTACCTGATAGTATCTTGCTTGTTTATGTTTGATTGTAGATAGATGGCCCGTGCTGTTGTTCCGTTGAATTTTAATGCGTTCCTTGAGAAAGCAAAGTTGAAAGATGATGGTAGCAATTACACGGACTGGGTCCATAACTTGAGGATTATCCTCATTGCTGCACAGAAGAATTATGTCCTGGAAGCACCGCTGGGTGCCAGGCCTGCTGCTGGAGCAACACCATATGTTATGAACGTCTGGCAGAGCAAAGCTGATGACCACTCGATAGTTCAGTGTGCGATGCTTTACGGCTTAGAATCGGGACTTCAACGACGTTAACGTCATGGAGCATATGAGATGTTCCAGGAGTTGAAGTTAATATTTCAAGCAAATGCCCGGACTGAGAGATATGAAGTCTCCAATAAGTTCTATAGCTGCAAGATGGAGGAGAACAGTTCTGTCAGTGAGCATATACTCAAAATGTCTGGGTATAATAATCACTTGATTCAATTGGGAGTTAATCTTCCAGATGATTGCGTCATTGACAGAATTCTCCAATCACTGCCACCTAGCTACAAGAGCTTCATGATGAACTATAATATGCAAGGGATGAATAAGACTATTCCCGAGCTCTTCGCAATGCTGAAAGCTGCGGAGGTAGAAATCAAGAAGGAGCATCAAGTGTTGATGGTCAACAAGACCACTAGTTTCAAGAAAAAGGGCAAAGGGAAGAAGAAGGGGAACTTCAAGAAAAACAACAAGCAAGTTGCTGCTCAAGAGAAGAAACCCAAATCTGGACCTAAGCCTGAAACTGAGTGCTTCTACTGCAAGCAGACTGGTCACCGGAAGCGGAACTGCCCGAAGTATTTGGCGGATAAGAAGGATGGCAAGGTGAACAAAGGTATATGTGATATACATGTTATTGATGTGTACCTTACTAGAGCTCGCAGTAGCACCTGGGTATTTGATACTGGTTCTGTTGCTAATATTTGCAACTCGAAACAGGGACTACAGATTAAGCGAACACTGACGAAGGACGAGGTGACAATGCGCGTGGGAAATGGTTCCGAAGTCGATGTGATCGCGGTCGGCACACTACCTCTACATCTACCATCGGGATTAGTATTAGACCTAAATAATTGTTATTTGGTGCCAGCGTTGAGCATGAACATTATATCTGGATCTTGTTTGATGCGAGACGGTTATTCATTTAAATCAGAGAATAATGGTTGTTCTATTTATATGAGTAATATCTTTTATGGTCATGCTCCCTTGAAGAGTGGTCTATTTTTGATGAATCTCGATAGTAGTGGTACACATATTCATAATGTTGAAGCGAAAAGATGCAGAGTTGATAATGATAGTGCAACTTATTTGTGGCACTGCCGTTTAGGTCATATCGGTGTAAAACGCATGAAGAAACTCCATACCGATGGACTTTTGGAACCACTTGATTATGAATCACTTGGTACTTGTGAACCGTGCCTCATGGGCAAGATGACTAAACACCGTTCTCCGGTACTATGGAGAGAGCAACAGATTTGTTGGAAATCATACATACAGATGTATGTGGTCCAATGAATATTGAAGCTCGTGGCGGATATCGTTATTTTCTCACCTTCACAGATGATTTAAGCAGATATGGGTATATCTACTTAATGAAACATAAGTATGAAACATTTGAAAAGTTCAAACAATTTCAGAGTGAAGTTGAAAATCATCGTAACAAGAAAATAAAGTTTCTACGATGTGATCATGGAGGAGAATATTTGAGTTAAGAGTTTGGTCTACATTTGAAACAATGCGGAATAGTTTCGCAACTAACGCCACCCGGAATACCACAGCGTAATGGTGTGTCCGAACGTCGTAATCATACTTTACTTGATATGGTGCGATCTATGATGTCTCTTACAGATTTAGCGCTATCGTTTTGGGGTTATGCTCTAGAGACAGCCGCATTCACGTTAAATAGGGCACCATCAAAATCCGTTGAGACGACGCCTTATGAACTGTGGTTTGGCAAGAATCCAAAGTTGTCGTTTCTGAAAGTTTGGGGCTGCGATGCTTATGTGAAGAAACTTCAACCTGATAAGCTCGAACCCAAATCGGAGAAATGTGTCTTCATAGTATACCCAAAGGAGACTGTTGGGTACACCTTCTATCACAGATCCGAAGGCAAGACATTTGTCGCTAAGAATGGATCCTTTCTAGAGAAGGAGTTTCTCTCGAAAGAAGTGAGTGGGAGGAAAGTAGAACTTGATGAGGTAACTGTACCTGCTCCCTTATTGGAAAGTAGTGCATCGCAGAAATCGGTTTCTGTGACACCTACACCAATTAGTGAGGAAGCTAATGATAATGATCATGAAACTTCAGAACAAGTTACTACCGAACCTCGTAGATCAACCAGAGTAAGATCCGCACCGGAGTGGTACGGTAACCCTGTTCTGGAAGTCATGCTACTAGATCATGATGAACCTACGAACTATGAAGAAGCGATGGTGAGCCCAGATTCCGCAAAATGGCTTGAAGCCATGAAATCTGAGATGGGATCCATGTATGAGAACAAAGTATGGACTTTTGTTGACTTGCCCAATGATCGGCAAGCAATTGAGAATAAATGGATCTTCAAGAAGAAGAATGACGCTGACGGTAATGTTACTGTCTACAAAGCTCGACTTGTCGCAAAAGGTTTTCGACAAGTTCAAGGGATTGACTACGATGAGACCTTCTCACACGTAGCGATTCTTAAGTCTGTCCGAATCATGTTAGCAGTTGCCACATTTTATGATTATGAGATTTGGCAGATGGATGTCAAACTGCATTCCTGAATGGATTTCTGGAAGAAGAGTTGTATATGATGCAGCCGGAAGGTTTTGTCGATCCAAAGGGAGCTAATAAAGTGTGCAAGCTCCAGCGATCCATTTATGGACTGGTGCAAGCCTCTCAGAGTTGGAATAAACGCTTTGATAGTGTGATCAAAGCATTTGGTTTTGTACAGACTTTTGGAGAAGCCTATATTTACAAGAAAGTGAGTGGGAGCTCTGTAGCATTTCTGATATTATATGTAGATGACAAATTACTAATCGGAAATGATATAGAATTTCTGGATAGCATAAAGGGATACTTGAATGAGATTTTTTCAATGAAAGACCTCGGTGAAGCTGCTTACATATTGGGCATTAAGATCTATAGAGATAGATCAAGACGCTTAATTGGACTTTCACAAAGCACATATCTTGACAAAGTTTTGAAGAAGTTCAAAATGGATCAAGCAAAGAAAGGATTCTTACCTGTGTTACAAGGTGTGAAATTGAGTAAGACTCAATGCCCGACCAATGCAGAAGATAGAGAGAAAATGAAAGATGTTCCCTATGCTTCAGCCATAGGCTCTATCATGTATGCAATGCTGTGTACCAGACCTGATGCGTGCCTTGCTATAAGTCTAGCAGGGAGGTACCAAAGTAATCCAGGAGTGGATCACTGGACAGCGGTCAAGAACATCCTGAAATACCTGAAAAGGACTAAGGATATGTTTCTCATATATGGAGGTGACAAAGAGCTCATCGTAAATGGTTTTGACACTGATCTGGATGATTCTAAATCGCAAACCGGATACGTGCTTACATTAAACGCTGGAGCTGTCAGTTGGTGCAGTTCTAAACAAAGCGTTGTGGCGGGATCTACATGTGAAGCGGAGTACATAGCTGCTTCGGAAGCAGCAAACGAAGGAGTCTGGATGAAGGAGTTCATATCCGATCTAGGTGTCATACCTAGTGCATCGGGTCCAATGAAAATCTTTTGTGACAATACTGGTGCAATTGCCTTGGCAAAGGAATCCAGATTTCACAAGAGAACCAAGCACATCAAGAGACGCTTCAATTCCATCCGGGATCTAGTCCAGGTGGGAGACATAGAGATTTGCAAGATACATACGGATCTGAATGTTGCAGACCCATTGACTAAGCCTCTTCCATGAGCAAAACATGATTAGCACCAAAGCTCCATGGGTGTTAGAATCATTACTGTGTAATCTAGATTATTGACTCTAGTGCAAGTGGGAGACTGAAGGAAATATGCCCTGGAGGCAATAATAATGTTATTATTTTATTTCCTTATATCATGATAAATGTTTATTATTCATGCTAGAATTGTATTATCCGGAAACATAATACTTGTGTGAATACATAGACAAACTAAATGTCACTAGTATGCCTCTACTTGACTAGCTCGTTAATCAAAGATGGTTATGTTTCCTAACCATAGACATGTGTTGTCATTTGATGAACGGGATCACATTATTGGGAGAATGATGTGATTGACATGACCCATTCCATTAGCTTAGCACCCGATCGTTTAGTATGTTGCTATTGCTTTCTTCATGACTTATACATGTATCTATGACTATGAGATTATGCAACTCCCATTTGCCGGAGGAACACTTTGTGTGCTACCAAACGTCACAACGTAACTGGGTGATTATAAAGGTGCTCTACAGGTGTCTCCAAAGGTACATGTTGGGTTGGCGTATTTCGAGATTAGGATTTGTCACTCCGATTGTTGGAGAGGTATCTCTGGGCCCTCTCGGTAATGCACATCACCTAAGCCTTGCAAGCAATGAAACTAATGAGTTAGTTGCGAGATGATGTATTACGGAACGAGTAAAGAGACTTGTCGGCAACGAGATTGAACTAGGTATTGAGATACCGATGATCGAATCTCGGGCAAGTAACATACCGATGACAAAGGGAACAACGTATGTTGTTATGCGGCCTGACCGATAAAAGATCTTCGTAGAATATGTGGGAGCCAATATGAGCATCCAGGTTCCGCTATTGGTTATTGACCAGAGACGTGTCTTGGTCATGTCTACATTGTTCTCGAACCCATAGGGTCCGCACGCTTAAGGTTTCGATGACAGTTATTTTATGAGTTTATTAGTTTTGATGTACTGAAGTTAGTTCGGAGTCCCGAATGTGATCACGGACATGACGAGGAGTCTCGAAATGGTCGAGACATAAAGATTGATATATTGGATGACTATATTCGGAGACCGGAAGTGTTCCGGAGAAGTTTCGGATAAAAACCGGAGTACCGGGGGTTACCG